>NC_077228.1:276636781-276956469 GCF_027887165.1 Monodelphis domestica
AACCTTAGTCCATTCTGAGGGGAGTAAGTGCCCATCTCCCCCGAGACTTTCCAAGATAGAAAGGGTAAAGGGAGCATTAAGGCCATAGTTTTTTACTGCTGAATGGAGGTCCTTAATCTGTTTGAATTTAAGTCTTTTAAATGGGTGGGCATGGGGCTGGATTGTATCGGTGGTATGGACCCCTTGATTCGCTTCTTCATCCCCCTCCTCTCTGTCAGATTCAGAGGAAACGGGGGGTGAATTTTGGTAGGGTTGGGACAGTTCGTCAGGGATCTCCTCTATGTCTACATCCTCCGGGGTGGTACCGGTGGTGGTCCTACGCCTGGTAACTACCGGGAGGGCCAGGAGGGGCTTTTGTAGTTTGGAGGGGTTGTTTTTAGGTTTTTTTGAATGTGAGATTGGTTTCATGGTGGCGACCTGAAGGTCATGTAATTGGCTTGTTAAGTGGCCGATCTCATGTTGTAAGTCTATAAATTGTTTGAGATCAGTGATTTGCTTAGTTAATTGAGCAGTGGCTATCTTTAGGTCATTTGTATTGGGAAGAGTTGGTAAAATCGAGGAAGGGTAAAGTGGATTGTAGGGAGGGGGTTTGTTTTTAAGGAAGTCTGGAGGGTGGTATCTGGCTGCCACCTCATCCAGTTCAGTCTGGTATGCGGGATTGAGGGTCTCTGGTGTATTGCTATCGTAAAGGACAGGATAGAGAGCGGGTCTGTGGGAGGGAGGCAGTGGTTCTGGTAAGTGTGAGGGGGTGTTAATAGGTTCGTCTAATTCAGGGGTTTCTTGAGACAGGGTTTTGTATTTTTTATCCATGTTGTCTAATTCAGGGGTTTCTTCAGTCTGTTTTTTACTTTCCTCAATAGCGTCCTCAGCAAGGCTGAGGAGGTGGGAGACCTGTGCGCTGGAATCAGCCTCTTTAAGGATGTCCCGAATCAGGCCATAAAAGGTAAAGAAATCCTCAGGGATGGGCTGACCTGAGCGTGCAAAATCATTAAGGTCTCGGCCAACCTTATCCCAAGTTAGGGGGTGAATGCCAGGGCCATGGAGAATGAGCCACGGGCAGCGTTGTTCAATAAAGGAGAAGAAGCGCAACAGATCTCTTTTCTTAACTTCTACATTGCGCTCTTTAATTCTTTCTTTTAATTCTTTTATAAACAGAGCTTCCTTAGATAGTGTTTTCCCCATTTTCAGTCACACACAAGACTCGCTTCCCTGGTTTCCTGGCCGCCGTGCTCGCGCAGGGACGAAACCGCAGTAATCCCAGGTCAACACTCAGAAACAGGTCAACGGCAGTCGAACCGCGAGATTAACTCTCCACGAATTGGCCTCTCCCCTTTGGTCAAAGAGGGGTCCCTTATATTTGAGCGTAGGCGTGCCGTATAAGCCCCGGCCAGGTTCCCCAAAGGGGCGCCCTATTACTCGTATATATAAGGGGACTGTTATTCCGTTGCCATCAAAACACACATACATTCAACCATTCACACAATGGGGTTTGAGAGGGAGATATGAATGGGACAACTTACCCTTTTCCTCAGGATCGTCCGATCCCTACCCGTTACTGTAGCCTCGGTTTCGGCGCCGAACTTTTCCTCAGTTGTCCGGTGGTCGCTCAGGCCCCACGTTGGGCTGCCAGCTGCTGGGGACCAGCCCCTTACGACCCCTGAGAAGGGAAGGGGGAGAGAGAGAAGGAACGGGGAAGAGAGAGAAAGGTACGGACAACTCTCACATAGTATGCAAAAAGAAGTCGTTTATTGAAGCAAAAGCATGGTATATATATACTGTGGCTAGGAGGACAAAAGGGTAGGAGGAATGCAGGCACATTTGGTGTCAGAGGGGGATTTACAACCTAGGAGGAATGTAAGTACATTTGATGTCAGGGAGAGGGGGTTTTACAACCTACACCTGGAACTAGTTAGGGAAGACATCCTGTTTTAAGGGAGGAAGGGAGGTATGTTATGTTTGCAGTATTTCTAGCCTGTTGTCAGGTTCTATACAGGAAAGAATATGAGTCTTGTAACCATGGAAAAATATTCTAAATCATCTAATTAAATAAAAAAAATTTAAATCCCCTACTAATAATAAACTGGTGGAATTCCATGTGAACTGGAAAGACTTCCATGAACTGATGCAGAGTAAAATGAGCAGAACCAGGAGAACATTTTACACAAAAAGTAAATCACTATGGGGCAATCCAGTGTAATGGACTTTTCTACTAGCAGCAATGCAACGATCCAAGACAATTCTGAACATTATCCACATCCAAAGAAAGAACTGTGGAAGCAGAAATAGAGAAGATAAACAAATGCCTGATCACATGGGTCAATGGGGATATGACTGGGGACTCTAATCAATCACCCTAATGCAAATACTAATAATATGGAAATAGGTCTTAATCAATGACATCCAGTGGAATTGCTTGTGGGCTATGGGAAGGGGGTAGGAGAAGGGTAGGGAAAGAACATGAATCTTGTAACCATGGAAAATAATCTAAATTAATTAATTAAATTAAAAGTTTCCATTTTTTTTTAAACCCTTACCTTCCATCTTGGCAGAAGAGTGGTAAGGGCTAGGCAATGGGGGTCAAGTGACTTGCCCAGGGTCACACAGCTGGGAAGTGTCTGAGGCCAGATTTGAACCTAGGACCTCCCATCTCTAGGGCTAGCTCTCAATTCACTGAGCTACCCAGCTGCCCCATCAATTTTTTTTAATCCCCTTCTAATTAATCCCTTTTGGGGAGTCCTTAGATATGAATCAAACATAAGCTTCAAGTGATTTTCCCCAGGGTTCTGGGGTAAGGCAAAAACAATGAGGGGGGGAAAGCTCAATTCTTCTAGAGGTCAGATTCTCCCAAGACTGAACTCAATCTTTGTGAACCTGAAACTTGAGCTCATTAGTGGAAATAAAAGATTCCAGTAACTACAGGGCAGGTACCAGTCTATTAAATCCAGAGACTGAACTAAACAATCACTAAAATTCTTTCAGCTCTGAATTCTATTATTCTATGGAGGGAAGACCATTAAAAGAGGACCTAAATGAAAACCTCTCCTGAGGGGGCAGCTGGGCCACTCAGTGGATTGAGAGCCAGTCCTAGAGATGGGAGGTCCTGGGTTCAAATGTGACCTCAGATACTTCTTGGCTATGTAACCCTGGGCAAGTCACTTACCCCCATTGCCTAGCCCTTACTGCTTTTCTGCTTGGAACCAATATACAGTAGTGATCCTAAAATGGAAGGAAAGGTTTTAAAAAAAAATCCTCTCTTGGACTCAAAATCCAGTAGCTACAGACCTTAAGGACTAGTTGAGGTAAGAAGCAGGGCATCTTAATTAATGAAAAGAAGGGATCTCAAGAGCCTGCACAGAAAATTCTCCTCATCATCACTTTGAGGCTGAAGAAGGAATTGGATTCCTCTTTTCCAGTGATGAGGCACTGAGGAAATAATATAGGTCATTAGGAACAATTAATAGGGCCAGAGCAGGGGACCCCAAATGTGGTCTGGGAACTACACATGTTCCCTAGATTCTTTTCAGGGGTCCATGAAATCAAAACCATATTCATAATCATTCTGAGACATTATTTGCTTTTGCCACTACCATTCTTTCACAAGTATAGAGTGGGGAGGTAGAGTGCATGATCTGTGAATTAAACTTGAAAACTGAGTTAATTTCTCATCTGCAAAACTGAACTTCTGCCTTGCACATGGACAAATGTGCAGACATGTCTGGACCTGTTGTCTTTCTTATATTCAAACAGTAACAGCATCAAATAATCATCAAAAAAAGATCTTTTGTGTGAGTGCTTGATCACCAACACAAGGGCTGTTGAATAATCAAAGTGCAGAATAACTTTTTTGAATCTCATGATTTACCCTGGAAGAACTATATCAATATTTGCAATGGTAAAAAATCAATTTCAATATTCATTTGTAAAAATGTATTTTAAAATGAGCTCACTAATTTTTCACTTACTTTTTACAAAAAATATGTCGATATACAATGGGTTTATCATTGTCATTTTAAATGAATTGATAAATATTTTTAAATTTATTGATATTAACTTATAATATGGTAAATGACAGTAGATGTGATCCAGGTAAACCAAGGCTCTTTCTATTATCAAAAGGATGGATTAGGATAGTCAATCACTTGATCAATAAGCATATATTAAGCACCTACTATATGGCACGATCATTTTTAAGAGGATTTTAAAGGATTCTGAGATTTTAAAAAAATGAGAACTACTAGACTAGAGGAAAGAATCTTCTGGGGAAAAGATGTTGCTCAAGTTGTGATATGAGAGAGTCCAGTACTGTGATTTCTTGAAATTTTTGTCCAAAATGAGTCTAAAAGAAAATCTAGGGATAGCTAGGTGACTCAGTAGATAGAGAGAGCCAAGCCTGGAGATGGGAAGTCTTGGGTTAAAATTTGGACTCTGTCTTTTCTAGCTGTGTAACCAGCAAGTCATTTAACTCCAACTGAATTGCCTAGATCTTACCACTCTCCTGCCTTGAAACTCATATTTAGTATTGAGTCGAAGGCAGAAGGGAAGGAAGGAAGGAAGGAAGGAAGGAAGGAAGGAAGGAAGGAAGGAAGGAAGGAAGGAAGGAAGGAAGGAAGGAAGGAAGGAAGGAAGGAAGGAAGGAAGGAAGGAAGGAAGGAAGGAAGGAAGGAAAGAAGGAAGGAAGGAGAAAGGAAGGAAGGAGAAAGGAAGGAAGGAGAAAGGAAGGAAGGAGAAAGGAAGGAAGGAGAAAGGAAGGAAGAAAGAAAGAAAGAAAGAAAGAAAGAAAGAAAGAAAGAAAGAAAGAAAGAAAGAAAGAAAGAAAGAAAGAAAGAAAGAAAGAAAGAAAGAAAGAAAGAAAGAAAGAAAGAAAGAAAGAAAGAAAGAAAGAAAGAAAGAAAGAAAGAAAGAAGGTGAAGAACGAAGGAAGGTGAAGAACGAAGGAAGGTGAGGGAGGGATGAAGATAAGGAAAGTAAAAAATACCCTTCAATCTGCAGTTTTCATCAATTCTGTCCTAGAGGTGGATATCATTTTTCATTATGCTCCTTTGGAATTATCTTAAATCATTATATTGATCAGAATTAGCTAGGTTTTACACAGTTGATCTACAATATTGATGTTACTGTGTGAAATGTCCTGATTCTACTCACTTCATTTTGCATCACTTCATTCACAGGTTTTTCTGAAAACATTCTGTTTGTCATTTCTTATAGCACAATAGTTTTCTATGACATCATAATACCACAATTTGTTTGGCCATTCCCCGATTGATGGACATTCACTCAATTTCTGGATCTTCACCTCCACAAAAAAAAGAGCTGCTATAAATATTTTTTGTACAGACCCAATAGTGGTATTGCTGTGTCCAAGTATACACATAGTTTTACAGCCCTTTGAACATAGTTCTAATTTGTTCTCCAGATTTGTTGGAATAGTTCACAACCCTGACAATGCATTAATGCCTCTGTTTTTCCACATCTTTTCAAACATTTGTCATTTTCCTTTTCTATCATGTTGGTCAATCTGAAAAGTATAGAGGAATAATTTATTTTTTTTATAAATTTGACTCAGTTCCCTATATATTTGAGAAATGAAGGCATTATTAAAAAAAACTTATAAAAAATTTCCCTTTCTTCCTTCTACTTTTTAGATGCATAGGGGTTTTTTGTGCAAAACCTTTTTAATTTTATGTAATGAAAATTATTCATTTTACTTCCCTTGATCCTTTCTGTCTCTTGTTTGGTCACTTGTTTGGTCTTATCTATAGATCTGATAGGTAAGTTTTTCCATTCTCCCCCCCAATTTGCTTATGATACCACCTTTGTTTAAATCATGCATCCATTTTAACTTTCCATGGTATATAATGTAGTTCTATGTCTAGTTTCTGTCAAACTACTTTTGTTTTCCAAGCAAGTTTTATCAAATAGTGAGTTCTTACCCAAACACTTTGGATCTTTGGTTTATCAAAAAATAAATCACTACAGTCATTTACCACTCTATATTGCACACCTAATCTAGTCCACTGAGTTACCCTTCTATTTCTTAGCCAGAACCAGATTATTTGATGATTAGGACTTTATAAAATAGTTTGAAATCTGGTTCTGCTAGGCCACCTTCCTTCACATTTTTTTCATTGATTCCTTTGATATTCTTGACCTTTTGTTCTGCCAGATGAATCTTGTTGTCATTTTTTCCAGATCTATGAAATAATTATTTGATAGTTTGACTGGCATCTTACAAGTAAATTAATTTAGGTAAAATTATCATTTTTACTATATTGGTTCAGTCTAGCCATCAGCAATTAATATATCTCCAAATGTTTAAATCTGTCTGTGTGAAAAATATTTTGCAGCTGTGCACTCATAGTTTCTGTGTTTGTTTTGTCCGGTAGACTCCCAAATCTGTTATATGGCCTGCAGTTATTTTAAGTGGAATTTATCTTTTTATTTCTTCCTACTGTGTTTTGTGGGTAGTATACAGAAATTCTGATGCTTTGAGTGAGTCTGTTTTATATCCTTCAACTTTGCTAAAGTTGTGAGTTGCTTCAACTAGTTTTTAGTTGATTCTCTAGGGTTCTTTAAGCATACCATCATACCTGCAAAGTAGGCTCTTTTTCTTTCCTCACTGTCTATTCTTATTCCTTCAATTGATTTTTTCTTCTTATTGCTATAGCTAGCATTTTTAATGTAATATTGAGTAATAGTGGTGATAACAGACATCTTTCCTTCACCCCTTATCTGACCAGGAAGGGTTCTAGTTTATTCCCATTATAAATAATGCTTATTCTTTGTCTTAAATAGATAATACTTAACATTTTAAGGAAGACTCCATTTATTCCTATGCTTTCAAGTATTTTTAATAGGAATGGGAATTTTGTAAAAAAAAATTTTTCTAAAAAAACAAAAAAAATTTTTTCTATCCATTGAGATAATCGTGATTTTTGTTGTTTTTGTTATTGACATGGCCAATAAGTCTGGTATAAATCCTGCCAGTTGTAATGTATGATTTTTGTAACATATAGCTATAATCTCCTTCCTAGTATTTTATTTAAAAATTTTTGCATTAATATTCCTTAGGGAAATTGGCCTATAGTTTTATTTCTCTGTTTTTCCATTACCTGGTTTAGGAAACCCCTATGCACTCTTAAAAATTATTGAAAACTTCAAAATGCTTTTCTTTATGTGGGTTATATCTCCAAGTACACTGGTAAAAAGTTAAACAACTGTCTCTCCAGGTGGTCTTCTCTCTCTCTGTCTGTCTGTCTGTCTTTCTCTCTCTCTCTCTCTTTCTGTTTAGTAAAGACATTTATATTATTGGATAATTTTGGATTTTTAATGCCCCAAGGAAACAGGCTCCACCAATACTCACAATTTTCCTCTGCTCTTCTGCTGAAGAATTTTGCCTTCATGATGACTGGCTACTTGGGGAGTTTCTCCTTTGCTAAGACTCTGTAGTAACCCCAGCACACAATGTGAATGATGGGGACAAACCATCATAGTTTTTGGCAATGTTAATCCTGATGTGCTCACTGACCAGTGTCCACAGTTTATCAAGATTGACATATTTTAAGTTTAATCTGCATTATTAACATTTTCTCCATAACTTTTTGTTTATGCAAAACAATTTCAATTACATGTAGAAATAATTTTTGACAATTGTTTTCTGTGACTTTATGATACAGATTCTCTCCTTCCTTCCTCCATCCCCAAGGTATTAAGTAATCCGATATAAGTTATACTAGTGAAAACCATCACTCAGACTCTCTAATATCATATAAAATAAATACATGTAGCAAGACCTCAACTTTTGTGCTGACCAGAATGTTAAACAAAAATCAGGAATTTTGTTGCTGGCAGATACATATAATAAAGGCCAGAATAGAAACAAAGGTTCTAGGGACCAGTTCAAGATCCCTGCTTCATTCAGTTCTTCAATTCTTGTCCCCAGATTTATAGTCACCTTTACTGGGGGAAGATGGGAAAGAAATTGAGATCCTTAGTGGGTTTTGGGGTGGTGTTCCCAAAGTGGCTTGAGGGAATAACAAAAAGGTTTTTTTACTTACACATTTGATCTTCTTAACTCTTTGAGATAATTACTATTATTTGAGAAAGTATACTAGTATACTACTACTGAGATCGATTTTACAATTGAGGAAACTGAGGCACAAAGCGATTAAGTGACTTACCCAGGGGTTTGAATTCAAGTGTTCCTGACTTCACGTACCTTTTTTCTATCCAAAATTCCACCCAGCTGTCCCACTGCAGAGTAAGAATCAGGAAGCTGACAAGAGTTATAATAATCTTTCTTAAATCAGATAATTGATGGGGCCTAAGGAAAGGATCAGTCAGAAGAACAGTCTTAATCCTGACTTGAGGGATTCAGCTGGCTTCCGCTGGCTACATAGCTCAGTCTGGTTTTCATGGCCTTAGGTAAAACTCTTGGGGGACTCAGAGCTCAGAGCCCATGGCCACAGTCATTGATTATTCTCTCCTACAACTCTCACACAAATACATTCTCCTTTCAATGAAAACAGAGTTCAAACAGTCAACAAAAGAGAGACTAGGCAAATTTACTCCAACAAATGCAGTTTGGTGATTATTTAACGTTGCTGTTGACCCATTCTTTGTGATCCCATTCGGGATTTTCTTGGCAAAGACACTGGAATGGTTTGCCAACTCCTTCTCCTGCTTATTTGACATTTGACATTTGAGGAAACTGAGGCAAACAGGATGAAGTGACTTACCCAGAGTCACTCAGCTAGTGAATTTCTGAGGTCACATTTGAACTCAGGAAGAGGAGTGTTCCCGACTCTAGGCTTGGTGCTCTGTCCACTTTGATACCTAGCTGCACCTGATTATTTAATATACCATTGCAAAGGAGTTCAACTTGGACAGTAAAGGGCTGTGCTAGGTGACTGACAGAGGTCAAGGGACAGCATACGCAGAGGAAGTGACTCCTGCCATTCCCTTTTCACCCCAATTATTGTTCATTGGTGACTGATAAGTCATGCATGGGTGGCTTTTGAATGTGAAATCTATAAACTGGAAATCTACAAGATTATAGATTTAGAATATGATGGGATCTTGAATACAACTCCTTTGTTTTATAGATAAGGAAACTGAGGAATTGGGAGCTAAAGTGACTTTCCCAGGGTTATTCAGGAAGCTAGAAAGTGTCAGAGGTGGATTATTAATCTAGCTCTTCCCAAGTCCTAAAATGCACCTAGGTGGTACAGTGGCTAGAGTCAGGGGGCTCTAGTCAGGAAGACTCATCTTCCTGATTTCTAATCTGGCCTTAGACCCTTACTAGCTGTGTGACCCTGGGCAAGTTACTTAACTCTGTTTGCCTCAGTTTCTTCATCTGTCAAATGAGCCAGAGAAGAAAATGACAAAGTATACCATTATCTTTGCCAAGAAAACCTCAAACTTGGCTGGGTGAGGGGGGAGCACAGCTGGGTAGCTCAGTGGATTGAGAGCCAGGTCTACAGATGGGAAATCCTGGGTTCAAATCTGGCCTCAGGCATTTCCTGGAGCAGTGATGGTGAACCTATGGCACAGATGGCATGCAGAGGGCTCTCTGTGGGCATGTGGCCCTCCCCCTCCCCCCAGAATTCATTACTAGAAAGGCAGAGGGACTAGGGTGGAGCTGCTCCCCTCCCCCTCTCCATTGTACATGATATTTTTTCACATTCCCTGCACCTCTGCCCAGTAGCCAATGAGATCACACAGAGGGGTGAAGTGAGCAGCTCACAGGCAACAGAGCTGGAGGGGAGGGGAGCTCTCAGGCCATTCCCTTCCCTCTCTCTAAACTCACTGAGAACATTTCTCACTTCTCCCCACCCTTCCAACAACCCAATGGGAGAGCTTTCTCCCTCCCCTGTGTGGGGTAAAGGTGGAGGGCAGGGTGCACCCAGCACTCAGTGGAGGGGAGGAGCATGGCACATGGTCTGGGGGATGGAGTGGGGGAGGGACCCAGCACTTCTCTAAAAACTTCATCATCACTGATCTAGGGCAAGTCACTTAACCCTAGTGTTGGCAAACCTGTGGCACACACGCTGGAGGGGGCTCCTCTCCCCTGCCTCTCCATCAAGCCTGAAGATATTTCTCACATGGACCTGCCCCTCTACCCAACAGCCCAATTGGAGTGCTTCTGGGGTAAGGGGGTGGGACTCACATGTGAGATAAAAGGTTTGCCATCACTGGCCTAACCCATTCCACTCTTCTACTTTGGAATCTATACACCATTTGGATCCTAAGACAGAAAATAAGTATTTTTTAAAAAGTAAAGAAAAGAAAGCCTCAAATGGAGTCTTGAAGAGTTGGACACAACTGTAATGATTCTATTTCCTAAATCCAAGTTCAATGTTCTAACCAATACTCCACATTGCCTACTTGTTTGTATACAAGTTTAAAATATCAAAAGCTGTTATATTTTTTTCAGTATCATTCATTTTGGTAAGATATCAGCTGTTTTCTTTTAAAAATGCTCATTTTAGGGGGCAGCTGGGTAGCTCAGTGGATTAAGAGCCAGGCCTAGAGACAGGAGGTCATGTGACCCTGGGCAAGTCACTTGACCCTCATTACCTAGCTCTTACTGCTCTTCAGCCCTGGAACCAATACACAGTAGTGATTCTAAGGTGGAAAGTAAGGGTTTTTTTTAAAACATACTCATTTTTAGGTTTAAGAATTATTTAGGCATTGTCTTAAACTTGTACTTGATTTTAAATTTTATTTGAATAAAATACAAATTAAATTTATTTGACGAGATTATTTTATGAAAAGTATGGGTAAACATGGTCTTTTTTTTTTTAAAGCAGAGCATTGTTGCATTCCTTAGGCTATCTGGACCAAAAGCACCTCAGTCTTCCCTAGTAAGGGAAAGGTTCACAAACTAATAAGTTCCAGCAGATGTTAGCAGAGAGCAGCAAATGGCCCAAAGGGACTAAAAACCAGTAGATGGTAGCAGAGGGTAGCCCATCAAGTATGCAGCTATAGACCATCAGAAGCATCTCGAAGAGATTCCTCTGGCTTCCTCCAGAGAGAGTGAAGACACACTATCCAGCAGAAAGCATGGGAGATCAGTGCCATGACAAGAATTGTGCCCAGGCCCCACGTGTTTTAGACGAGAGACAGAAAAAGAGACAGAGACATGGGGGGGGAGGGGGGGAAAGAGAGAGAGACAGAGGGGGAGAGAGAGACAGAGAGACAGTGTCCCTAGTGGTAGGATGGAACCTGGAAGATTGAATATTTAAGGCATGGGAGGAAATGTTATATTTTCATTTAATTTATTCTACCATTTGATAAAATGTCTTTGCTTTGTCAACGTGGAAATCTAGAAGTCCCCAGTTTACTTAGCTTGGAGGTAGAAACCCCAGGTTTTGACCTTGTCACACTAGAGTTCCTCCCTGAGGGAAGGTCCTTCTTCACCGGTCTTAGACTAACAATAGACTGTAAGATGTTCAGTATCTCTTTTGTTGAAAGGTCTCTCCTCTAGCCAAAGTCCTTTACCCAGGTGGCCCATCTTGTGTCCACTGTAAAGCATCAGCCTCTCACTGTTATTCCTCTAGGGAACTCCTCATTTTCCTTTATTACCATTGTAAAGTCAATCAACTGTCCCTCTCATCCTCAGGCCCCGGTTTCACCTAGAAAAGTATTTAAACTCCCCAACTTTAATGGCTCCTCGGAATCGTCATCTAGCTTGGTGGCACTCCCAGGGAAAACATCCCCCTGGCGCCAGACTGAATAAAGAATAAAATACTGGACTTATCCCTATCCTGATTAAAGATTTGGTTTTTCTGACTATTTGATAGTTCTGTGTTATTTCCAAGTTAACAGCTTAAAACTCGATTATCTTTTCTGATTATGTTGATAAAAGCGAATAGATCAGTAGGGGCTCAGGAGCTATGGTGAATATTGATCTATAAAGTGTCTCATAAGAGAGGGTTCTGTGTGCCACATATACACTGTATCCAACAGTCATCTTCACTGGGGGGCACCTAGATGGCTCCGTGGAATCAGAGCCAGGCCTAGAGCCAGGAAGTCCTGGATTCAAATTTGGATTCAGACACTAGAGCAAGTCATTTAAACCCCATAGCCTGCCTCTTAGGACTATCAACTTGGTTTTACAGAATCTCCAAGTTTGCCCTCCCTTGGAAACTTGCCTTAAGGGAAGCCCCAGAGGGACCTTGCCTTAGAATGAACAATAAACCTTAAAGTACCCAATGATCTCAGCTTAAATAGAATTAGTAGATATAATTAAATCTTAAGTACCCTTTTGTCTTAGAAGTTTTCCCCATAGTATCAGAGGCCTCTCCCTGGTAGTCCAGCCCTAGGCTGGAATCATCCTTTCCTTATATCCATTATAAAGCATCCTCCTTTCCCAGTAAGTAGAGCCCCTAGTTGGACACCTCCTTCCTTGTGTCCTTTTTTAAAGCCAACCAATTGAACCTTCCTGTCCTTTATTCCCCAAAATGCACAGAAGACCCCAAATTCCTCAGCTCATTGGAAAATCTCCTTTGGAGGGGCTTTTTCCCAGTCCCAGAGCTTTGTGTCTGTGTGGTATCTAGCACTTGACTCTGTAGTGGACGATTAGACATCTTCCATGTCCTGCTTAGAGACTTGTTCTTTCTAACTACTTTAGGGGTTCTGTGTTTTTCAAGGTTGACAGGACTCTTCGGCCTTGGAACCAATATTTGGTATTGATTCTAAGATGGAAGGTAAGGGATTAAAAAAAACTAGAGCCAACTTCCCTGAGGTAGAGGCTAAGCTAGTAGCCAGGGTGGAATTTATCTGGAAGATGGTGTCAACCTTGAAAAACACAGAACCACTAAAGTGGTCAGAAAGAACAAGTTTTTAATCAGGACAAGAGACAGCGATCAAGATCTGGCTGCCACAGAGTCAGTGCTTAATACCACATGGAGCCAAAGCTCTGCGACTCTGGGAACAGTGTCTCTGGGAGGATGCACCGACAAGGAAAATGCCAAAGATGATTTTCCATAGAGTAATAGAACATAGGGGTCTTATATACCTTTTGGAGAATAAAGGACAGGGAATGACTAATTAGCTTTACAATGGCCACAAGGAAATGAGGAGTCCAAGGCTGGATTATTAGGGAGAGGCTGATCTACAAAGGATACAAATGGAGGATTCCAGCCGGGGGCTAGGTTACCAGAGAAGAGGTCTCTGATACCGTGAGAAAAAATTCTAAGATTTGATTATCTACTAAGCCTACCTAAACTGGGATCATTGAGTACTTTAAGGTTTATTGTTCATTTTTAGATAAGGTCCAAAGATAGGGACAAACTTGGGGGTTCCAAAAGTACAGTTGACTATGGTATAGTATAAACTTCTGAAGTGACGGGCACCATAGGCGGTGTGTCAGTCTCGAAAGCTGAAGGTCCCGAGTTCGATCAGATCTCCATCCTCGGGAAGGAGGGTGTGATATACTGGGAGAGGCTTCCAGAGACTAGAAGAGTCACTTGACTTTGGCTTGGGCTTAGCCCCCATCTGAAGTGGATTGTGGATTCTCACAGGAACTGGCTGAAACCTGAGGCTTTCACCTCCGAGCTAAATAAAACTGGGGGATCACCAAATCTTTCTAAGCTACAAGTTTGGGGACTTCTAGATTCCACCTTGACAACTACAATGACATTTAGCCTAGGCTCCAGTCCTGGCTTCACCACTAGCTAGCTGTTTTACCTTGGTTAAGTCGTTTCACCTTTATAAACTTCAGTTTCCCTATCTGTAAAATTGGAATGTACAATTCCTGTCTTGTCTACCTCACCAGACTGTTGGGAGAGCTAAAGGATACAATGGATATGAAAGGGCTTTGAGAAAGAAGAAGTGCTGTACAAATATGGGATAGTATTAGTTGGATTTGTGGCTAAATTCTGGTAAGCCAGAGGAGGCTCCCCAGAGGAAAGAGCTTTGAGCTGTCTTGAAAAGCAGGAAGGATGAAGGGGGTGACTAGAAGGCTTAGCAGCTGTTTCACTCAATCTGTGACTGCTTCCAGAAATCTTCCCTTGTTAAAGTTTTGTTAGGTTCAAATGCAAATTATTCTGGGAGATCATCACCTGATGGACGGAACTCTTCCTTCTCCAGCCAACTCTTTAGCGAGAAGGAAGAGTTGAGGGGAGATAAAAGAGAGCCATTAGGGGAGATAAGTGTAAAGAGTGCCAAGCTTGGAGTTGGGAAGATTCATCTTCTTGAATTCCATCAGACCTCAGATGCTTATTAGCTGGGTGACCCTGAGCAAATCACTCCACCCTGTTTGCCTCCGTTTCCTCACCTGTAAAATGAGCTGGAGAAGGAAAAGACAAACCACTCCAGCAACTTTGCCAAGAAAACCCCAAATAGGGTCTCAAATATAACTGAAATGATCTAACAACATCAAGGGGGTGGGGGTGGGGTATTGTAGACAAATCTCTATTCTGCATTTTTACAGAGGAAATAAAAAATCTGTTCATTTCCAATTCTGGAGACAGTCAGAGCTGATCCCAGGACTTTGATCTCCTCTTCTTCCCCTCCACCTCCAGTCTCAATTCCCGTGCTTTACTTCTATTCATGCCACTTTACCCTCTCCCTCCTAGCTCCTGCCAGCAACCTGTTTTTTGTGTGGTCTGTAATCTAGGAAGAAAAGCTCCCTTGCTCCTCCTGCCGTCTGGAGGCTGAAAATCTTCCACCCTTTCCTGGCTGTCCCTGAAGAGGATTTTAGAATTTCTGCCTCCTGTCACAAAGCTGTCCTCTAGAGAACTGTGGCCAATCCAAAAGGGAGCTTATAAGGCTCTGAGCCTTTAAATGGGAAATGATTGAGTCTTAATCTTACAGAGTAAAATGCAGCTGTTTTCTATTAATAGTTGACTATCCCTTTCCACACCGCAGCACTCAGGGACTCTCCTGCTCTTTTGGGTTGGTGACACATGCATCACATTGGAGAGATGGCTTCCCTTTTCCTCCCGGGTTCTATTGATGCTCTCTCCCCTGAAATTAAAACACAGGGAACGTACTCCTTGGGTCAGTACTCCAGCAGACAGGATTAGAAATGGGGGAGAATAGAATTCTGCTGAGCTCCACCTTCTTACCTCACTCCATACAGATATCACAGAGGAATTTACCAATCCTCCAAAGCTCTGCCTCTTAAGAATTCTGTGTCTACCTTCCCTCTGGAGTCGTAGTCCCTAAGGAATCCCCATCTAAAGGACTAACATTATTATTTATCCTTCCTCAGCCCTTCTTCCAAGTTCTCCCCCCCCAAAAAAAATTTTTTTTTCTAAAAATCCTACCTTCTGTCTTAAAATTGGTACTAAGTATGAGTTCTAAAGCAGAAGAATAGTAATGGCTAAGCAATTGGTGACTTACCCCGGTCACACAGCTACAAAGGGTCTGAGATCATATTTGAACCCAGGATTTCCTATCTCTAGGCTTGGCACTCTATCCACTGAGCCACCTATCTGCCCCAGAAGCTAACATTCTAATGGGGGAAAAATATGCAAATATTTACTAACTTACCTAGTAGAAGGTAATCTTAGAGGGAAGGTGCTAAAGGAGATGGAGACTGAAAAAGGCTACTTGCTGATGGGATTTGGTGCAAACTAAGTGATGCAGTGGATGTGGGCTTGGCATTAGGAAGACTAATCTTCTTGAGTTCAAATCCAGCCTCAGACATTTACTAACTGTGTGACTGACCTGGGCAAGTCACTCTGCCTTGTTTGCCTCAGTTTCTTCTTCTACAAAATGAACTGGAGAAGTAAATGGCAAGCCACTCTAATGCCTTGACCAAGAAAACTCCAAATAGGTTCATAGAGAGATAGACATGACTGAAAAATTACAATAAAAAATGGGATTTGAGAAGTCAAGGAGTTGGAGACAAAGACAGGCTGGTTCTGTCCCAGCCCCTCTTCTCTCGATACATTCCCTCTCCGTAGCATCACCAGCTCTCACTGATTTAATTATTATGTCCCTGCAGGTGACTTCTAGATCTATTCTAGTCATAGAAACAACCAGTGGGAATTCATGGAGAAGGGATATGGTGAGATATAGTGTGTCCTGTTTGAGGAATTGCAAGTAGACCAATATAGCTGGATTCTAGAAGGCATGGGGAAGAATTATTAATTATAAGAAGACTGGAAAGGTTGGAAGGGACCAAGCTGTGAAGGGCTTTAAATGCCCAAAGGTGCATTCTATGTTTGATCCTGGAAGTAACAGGGAGACAATAGAGTCCAACAAAGGGGAAAAAGTATGATATGGTCAAATTTATATTTTAGGAAAAACTATTTTTGCAGCCAACTGGAGAATGGTTTAAAATAAGTAGAGATAAAACAGGGAGATGTTAGAAGGAAGAAGAAAAAATAAGGAAAGGCTCATAATAATAATTTTACATGAAAACTTCAGTTTATAATACCATTTTACATACATACTTTCACAATAATTCTGTGAACTAGTTATGATAGATATCCCCATTTTAAAAATGGAAAAATTGCTCTTCATTTTACAGATAGAGAGAGAAAAGACTTGCCCAAGGTTGTAAAGATTAAAATTTAGGGGAGACTGAGGCAGGAAGAAATTAGTTTCTCTCTGCAAGGAGTATTATATTTTTATGAGGTTTATTAAAGATTGAGGATTAAAGAAAATACAGGATAAGAAACACGTGCCTAGGCCAGAGAGGCCTAGACAAGATAATCTCACATCATGGAAGAGACCAGTCTGCTCCAAAACAGAAGTCCAAAAAGAGACCCAAAAGCCTTTGCAATCAGGCTAAATCCCTTCTCGATCTCAGCCCACTTCAGAATTCTATGAGATTACAAAGCATTTTGGGGAAGTGGAGCAAGGGCTTATGGGGATTGAAGTCCAGAGTTCGAGTCTATTTTTACAAGGTGAAACAGCTAGTTAAGAGCAAATTCACAACCAGAATTCAGATCTCCTGACTCCTAGTGCCTCTGAATTTTTTCATAATGTTTAAAGCCTTAATTGATCTGCTTCATATCAAGTCTACTTCCTTAAAAAAAATAAAGTACTGGGAAGTCTTTTTTTTCCAATTCTTTTTGTCACAACAATCACTCACATTTATAAGGATAGGTTGACTGAGGCAACTGGTCATAACCTACAATATCCCCTTTTTACAGCAAGCAGGAAACTAAAAACTTCACTAGACCTTTCTATCCCCTCAAGCTACCAAACTATACCTTTCCTTTATTTCTCAACCAAACTCTTAGAAAATATTGTTTATATTCTATGTCTCCACTTCGTTTCCCCTCAGTCCCTTCTCAACCCTCAGCAATTCAGTTTTCATCACTCAACTGAAATTGCTCTTCCCAAAATTACCCACAATCTCTAAATTGCTAACACTAATAGTCTTTTCTGAGTCCTTCTTCTTCTTCTTTTTTTTAAACCCTTCCCTTCCGTCTTGGAGTTAATACTGTGTATTGGCTCCAAGGCAGAAGAGCAGTAAGGGTTAGGCAATGGAGGTTAAGTGACTTGCCCAGGGTCACACAGCTGGGAAGTGTCTGAGGTCACATTTGAACCTAGGACCTCCTGTCTCTAGGCCTGACTCTCAATCCACTGAACCAACCAGCCTTATTCTTCTTGATGGGCAGCTTGAATTAGGAAGACTCATCTTCCCAAGTTCAAATATGGCCTCAGACACTTACTAGCTGGGTGACCCTGGGCAAGTCACTTAGCCCTGTTTGCCTCAGTTTCCTCATCTGTCAAATGAACTGGAGAAGAAAATGACCAACCATTCCAGGATCCTTGCCAAGAAAACACCAAATGGAGTCATGAAGGGTTGGACACAGTTGAAACAACCAAACAAAAACATTCTTCTCAACTCCTCTGATGAATTTACCATTGTTACTCATCTTCCCCTTCTCTACTTTCTAGGTTTTTATTATTCACTTTTTCTTGTTTTTCTATGTGTTTTATTATATTCTTAGTTTTCTTTGCTGGCTTTCCATATCACCAAAAAAACCCAACCTTCCAGGCTCTCTTCTTTCTCCACTCTCTTTCAGTGATATCAACAGCTCCCATGAATTTAATTACAATCTTTTTACAGGTGACTCCCAAAACCAATCCTGTCCTATTCTCAATAAGTTCCACTCCCATATTCTATTGCACGTTTGTCCCAAAGATTTCTAAAACCAAACTCATTCTTTACTCCCCTTTCAAAAAAAAAATCTCCCTTCTTCCAAACCTCACCATTTCTGCTGTAGTGTAAGCACCACCATTTCCCTCAGCATCTCAGTTTAAAACCTTTGTTTTTCTCAACTCTTCACTCTCCTTCACCCCTTATAGAAACCAAATCGGGTCTTACTATTTCTCTCCACCACATCTCTTCCACCTGACCCATTTCTCTATTCCTTTGACCAAAGCCTTCATCTGGACCCTTATTTTCTCTCATATCTACTTCAATAATGGCTTCCTAATTGGCCATTGACCTGAGCCTTTTCCTATGTCAATCCATCTTCCATAGAGCTGCCAAAGTGATTAGATATAAACTCAGTTGGCTTTGAAAGCTCTTCACAACCTGGCTTACATCTACCTTTCTTTCCACATTATAAATTACTCGCCCAAATTTAGCTAAAAATGGCCTTCTCTCTGTCCCTCACATTCCAAGCATTCCATTTACTGTCTCCTAGTCTTTGTACTGATTGTCTTTCAAGCCTTCTAACATCTTCCTTTAGAGAATCCCTCACTTCCTTCAATTCTCAACCCAAGCACCACCTTCTAGAAGAAGACTTTCTTGATCTACCCAACCGGTTGTGCCTTCCCTTCCAGTATTTGACTGAATGAACCAGTCTAAACTCCCAGAATGGCCCCTGCCAGGGTGATTCTTTATTTGTGATGCCCTGAGCCCACTCTGCCTGGGACCAAGCACTTGCTCTGTACCCATCTTAATTAGCCATTGGGGGTGGGGATGGGGGCTTTAGAATAAAAAAGAACCTGAAAAATGTGATATAACATTAAGAGTAAGGGGAGGGAAAGAACATGAATCATGTAACTATGGAAAAAAATGTTTGTTATTTTTTTTCTGGCTTAGAATCAATAGCAAGTGTTGGTTCTTTTTTACTTTTTTTATTTTATTAGATTTTATTTAATTGATTAAGAAAAATCTTCCATGGTTACATGATTCATATTCTTTC
Organism: Monodelphis domestica; assembly: GCF_027887165.1. NCBI lineage: Eukaryota > Metazoa > Chordata > Mammalia > Didelphimorphia > Didelphidae > Monodelphis > Monodelphis domestica. The sequence goes on from NC_077228.1 coordinate 276,655,906, forward strand.
CCTCCCCTCCTCCCATCCCACTCCTGTAGCCAATGCACAATTCCACTGGTGAAAAATATTTTTTAGAAAAGTGACTGGCTTGGATTTATTTGTATTTATTACTCATCTATTTTTATATTCAGTTGGGAATTAAGTAGCATAGTGGTGGATAGAGTGCTGAGCCTGAAGTCAAGAAGACCCAAGTTTAAATCTGGCCTCAAACATTTATTTGTTATGTGACCCCTGGGTAAGTCACTTGACTTCTATTTGCCTCAATTTCCTCAACTGTAAAATGGAGATAAATAATAGTACCTACCTCCTAGGGTCAAATAAGGATCAGAATGTAAGAATTTATTTATTAAATTTTAATATATATAATGCATATTATATATTTAAATTATTTAATAGTTACTATTTCTACATAGTATTATAAAATTCTAGCTCTTATTATTATCATTATTAGTGTGATTGTGTCGTCTCTCCTGACTAGCAGATAGGACAGAGTACAAACACTTATTAAACATTTACTATGTGCTAGGCACTGACAGAATGGAAGCTCCCTGAGAGCAGGGATTATATGTGATTTTTTCCTTTGTACCTCCAATATCTAGGAGAGTGTCTGATTTATATTAGAAGGTTAAGAACTGCTAGCAGAGCAACAAGGTGGCACAGTGCATAGTCTGGAGTTGGGAGGTCCTGGGTTCAAATGTTGCCTCTGATACTTCCTAGCTATGTGACCTTGGGCAAGTCACTTAACTCCAATTACCTAGCCCTTACCACACTTCTTTTTTAGATTTGATACTAAGACAGAAATTAAGGGTTAAAAAAAAAAAGAAATTTGTGTTAACAACCTGACTAATGTGGAAATATGTTTTGCGTGACTACATAGGTATAACCTTTATCAAACTGCTTGCCTTCTCAATGAATAGGGAAGAAGGGTGAGAGAGAATTAGGAATTCAAAACCGTAAAAAAGCAAAAGTTAAAAATTGTTTTTATATGTAACTGGGAAAATTTAAATTTAAAATTTTTAAACTAAAAAAAATTTTTTTTAAAGAAATGTGTTCATTGATTATTTGACTGACAACCTGCCAAAATTCCCAGAATGGCCTCCACCAGGGTGATTCTTTACTAGTATTGCTCTGAGCCCACTCTGCCTAAAGCTAAGCACTTACTTTGTACCCATCTTAATTAGTTATTGAGGGAGAGTGATGGTGGTGGTGGCTTTAGGATCAAATAGAACCAAGAGAAATGGGATATAGTAAAAAAAATAAAAAGAATGGCTTAAAGTCAGCCTAGGTTCACATCCCAGCTCTGAAACTTTTTAGCTCTTGGACCAGGGGCAAGTAATTTCCTCTGGCTTAGCCTCACTTTTCACATTTATACAATGAGGATAATACTTAGACTATCTACCTCATGTATAAGTGTTTTGTACCTGGGATAAGTGCTTTGTAAACCAAGGTCAAACAAAAGTCACACAGAAGGAAGAAAATAGAATACTACTTGCTGATACCTTTGTAGTAGGTTTTGGGGTTGTTGTTTTTTTAACCCTTAATTTCTATTTTTGTAGCAACTCTTAAAGACAGAAGGGCAAAGGCTAGACAAATGGGGTTAAGTGACTCACCTAGGGTCTCACAGGTAGGAAGTGTCTGAAGCCAGATTTGGACCCAGATCCTCCTGAAGAGTGATCCTCTATCCATTGTGCAACCTAGCTGCCCCTCGTGTAGCAATTTAAAGTTTTAGAAAGTGTTTTACATATATTAGTCATTTTTGTCCCACAAAAACTCTATGAAGTAAATACTATAATATTACTATCATCTCTAGGACAATTCTGAGGGACTTAGGAGAAAGGATGCTATCCACATCTAGAAAAAAGAAATGTGGGAGTAGAAATCCAGAAGAAAAACATGTGATTTTTCACTTGTTTATATGGATACATGATTTGGGATTTCGAATTTAAAGGATTACTCTATTAAAAATGAATAATATGGAAATAGGATTTGAGTGATAATACATGTATAACTCAATGGAATTGCTTGTCAGTTCCAGGAGGGGGGAGGGAAGAGGGAAAGGAGAGAACATGAATCATGAAACCAAGGAAAAAAATTAAAAAATAAAACAAAAAAATTATCATCCCCATTTTACAGATGAGGAAGCCGAGACTGAGAGATAAAGGTGCTCAGGTTCACATAGCTAGTGTCACAGGTAACATTCAAACCCAAGTCCTCTTGACACTAAATATACATTTTCTTTCAGTAGGATACCTCATTGTTTTTAGAACTTATTTAGGGCTTAGATTTCAAGAAAGCCTACTCTAATAAAATGGAAAGAGTACTGAGTTTGAGATTAGAGGATCTAGGTTTAAATCTTGGCTCTGCCTCTTACTATCCCTGTTGCTGGTCCCCAGTTTCCTCTAAATCTATGATGTCATGAAATTTATTTATTTTAAGTCTTACCGTCTGTCTTAGTATCAGTCCAATGGATTGGTTCCAAGGCAGAAGAGTAAAGGCTAGTAAAGTAAAGGCTAGGCAATGGAGGTAAAGTGACTTGCCCAGAGTCACAGCTAGGAAGTATCTGAAATTAGATTTGAATCCTGGATCCATCTCTGGGTCTGCCTCTCTACTTACAGAGCCACCTGGCTGCACCCAATACTATGAAATTTCAATTCTTCTAACCCCTATTATAATGATCTGTCCTGGGGGCATAACCTCTTTTTTCATGACCATGAATTCCTACTCAATGGCATTCTGCTGAAAAGCAGTTAACATTAGAACAGAAAAATAACAAGAGCATATGTAAGTATACACAGAATAAATATTATAGGAATAAATACAAAAGTAGTTAAATAGAGGATAGTTTGGAAAGGAAGGAAGCTAGATAGCCCAATGGGCTTGGAATCAGGAAGATCTAAGTTCAAATTTAAATTCAGACATTTACTAGTTGTGTGACTCTGGGAAACTCACTTAACCTCTTTTTGCCCAATCCACCAAATAGTAAAGAAAGAAATAGTCAACCATTCCAGAATCTTTGCCAAGAAAACCTCATACGGACCACCAAGAGTTGGGCACAACTGAATGATTGAACAACAGTTTGGAAGGCTGGGTACTACCAGTTGGAAGCATCAGGAAAGATGCTGGGAAAGGAAATAACCACTTCACTATCTTTGCCAAGAAAACTTCATACAGACCACCAAGAATTGAGCACAACTGAATGACTAAACAACAGTTTGGAAGGATTGGCACTCTCAAGTGGAGGGATCAGGAAAGGCTTTATGTATTTGAGGTTCATCTCAAAGGAATAGAGGGATTCTATTAGGAGATGAAGAAGGAATGCTTGGGAAACCACCAGGAAAAAACGCACAGTGACAGGAGGTGGACAATCATGTGCAAAGAACAGAAAGAAGGCTAATTTGGTTTGATGGAAGAATTCATCAGGGGAAGTAATGTTTAATGAGGCTGGAAAGATAGTCTGGAGCCAGGTTGAGAAGAGCTTTAAAAGTAAAAGTGTTTATATTTCATCCTCAAGACAATTGGGAACTGCTAGAGTTGATTGAGAAGGGGAATCATAAAGTCAGGTCTCTATTTAAGGAAAATTACTCTGACAGCAATGTATAGGATGGACTAGAGTGGAGAGAGAAAGAGAGAGAGAGAGAGAGAGAGAGAGAGAGAGAGAGAGAGAGAGAGAGAGAGAGCTGATGGAGGAAGACTAATTAGGGAGTTGTTCCAGTCATCCAGGCAAGAGGGACTGAATTGAAGTTGTGACTCTTTAAGGAGAGGAGTACAATCCAAGAAATATTAGAGGTAAAAATGGTAAGATTGGGAGGCAGCTGGGTAGCTCAGTGGATTGAGAACCACGCCTAGAGACGGGAGGTCCTAGGTTCAAATCTGGCCTCAGACACTTCCTGGCTGTGTGACCCTGGGCAAGTCACTTGACCCCCATTGCCTAGCCCTTACCACTCTTCTGCCTTGGAGCCAATACACAGTATTGATTCCAAGACAGAAGGTAAGGGTTTAAAAAAAATGGTAAAATTGGATTGCTGATTGGACAAAGAGAGTGAGGATCTGGATATAATGCTGAGATTATGAGTCTGGGAGATTAGAAGGATATGGAAGGTTGGAAAAGAGGAAACTATCGTTTGGGGAGAGGGAGAGCTGAAATCCTAAATTCACTTTTGGATATGTTAAGTTCAAAATGTCTCTAGAATATCTAGTTTGAAGTATCCAGTAGGCAATTGGTGATATGGGAATTAAGCTCAGGGAAAAAAACTGGAGATAAATATATATGTACATATATGCATACTTGCACAGACATATACATGTACATGTATATATTGTGTATCTACGAGTCATCTGTATTAATGAGATCATTAAGCCCATGAAAGTTCATGAAATTACCAAGACAGAGTATATAGAGAGAAGGAGACCTGGGACTAAAGGGAATGTGAAAAAGATGATAAAAATGGAGAAGAAGCAGCCAGACAAGTAGGAGGAGAACCAAGAGAAAGTATCAACATGAAAATCAAAAGAGGAGAAAGTCATCTAGAAGAGAGGATGGCCAAATGAAGCAGATAGGTAAGAAAGGATAAAGACTGAGAAAAGATCATAATGTTGGCAACTAAGAGATCATTAAGGGACAGCTAGGTAGCACAATAGATAAAATTATAGGCCTGAAGTTGGGAGGACCTGGATTCAAATATGGTTTCAGACATTTCCTTAGTTGTGTGACTTTGGGCAAGTCACTTAATCTCAATTACCTAGTACTTGCTGCTCTTCTGTCTTAGAATTGATACTAAGACAGAAGGTGAGGGCTGAGAGAAAGAGAGTAAAAGAGAAAGATAGATAGATACACACATTTATATATATATATATATATATATATATATAGAGAGAGAGAGAGAGAGAGAGATCATCGATGATTTTGAAAAGGGCATTTTCAGTTGAATGATGAAGTTGAAAACTCTTGTGACATTAAAGAGATTGGAAGGACCTTAGAGAGTACCTGGTCCAATTTGTTCATTTTTCAGATGAAGAAATGAAGGACCAGAGGGGGCAGGTGGTGCACTTGGGCTACTCAGAATTAAACAGGCTATAGCTTTGGCAGATGTAGGATTCAAATTCAGATTGTCCGAATCCAAATCTGGGACCCTTTCTTCACTAGAGCCACTATTGCCATCAAAAAAGGGTTGAATGTTTTTTGTTGCTTGAATTTTTTAAAAATAAAGTAACTCTTCCCCCCCTCCCCAATTTATGAGGAAACTTGAATTGAATATGATGGTTGCCATAAAAGAAAGCGATAGCTTTCAGCTATATAAATAATTAGAAACAACAACCAAAAAAAGCCTATTTAACTCTATTCAAATTGAAAGATGTTCTTGACTGGTTTTGATTCAGGCCAGTCACTTGGTAGTTTAATTCAATATCTGAATAAAACTTGGCATTTGTAGATTGTTATAATTAACAAAAGGCATTTACTTAATCATAGCAGGTTAAGAAGGACAGGCATTGAAAACACCTCTAGTTGATTCAGCTGAAGGAGATACCTTTGTTTGAATTACCAATTTTGATTCAACAGCCAAACATCAGAGAGCAAGACTGGAGATCCTTGTGGCTATTTCGTACCTGGATGATAAGAAAGTGCCATCCACAGCCTAAGTTTTTAGTTCAATGAACTAACTCTTAAGAATGATCTCAATGCCTTTTAAGGAAGAACTATCCTAACTTGCTTGGTGGGGAGGGCTAGGGTATTGCCCCTAATACAATGGTTTAGTCAATCTATGGTCTCCAATATATTATTCTTGCTCTTCTTCACATATGACACTTTTTTTTTTTTTGTCAAGCTCTGGGGCTTCGTACAGGCTATCTGTCCCCCATTCCTGGAGTATACTCTCTCTTCATCTCCAATTCTTAGGATCTCTAGTTCTCTTCAAAGCTCAATTGAAGCATCACTTTCAATGTGAAGTCTTTCCATATCCTCCTCCACTCAATTGTTAGTATTTTCTCCCTCTCCAAATTATCTTAGAACAAATCTATATGTACTATATGTATTATGTATTTACATACATATACATATTATATATATGTAATATAGCACATATATAAACACATATTTGTGTATGTGCATATTATCCCTGCTGATAAAAGATAAGATCTTTAAAGGCAAAGACTTTTTCCCTTTTGTCCTTGTATCTATCCCCAATGGAGTTACTTACACTCCACAGTTGATGGAGTGCCAGGCCTGGAATCAGAAGGACTTCTCTTTCAGAGTTCAAATCCAGCCTCAGGTATTTGTTAATTGTATGATCCTCGGTAAGTCATTTCACCTTGTTTGCCTCAGTTTTCTCATCTGTCAAATTTGCTGGAGAAGGAAATGGCAAACCACTCCAGTATCTTTGCCAAGAAAACCCCAAAAGGGATCATGAAGAGCTGGAAGCAATTGAAACAATTGAATAATAACAACAAAATCTCTCCCCAGTGCCTAACTGTGCCTGGCACACAATAGGTGCTCAACAAATTATGATCAATGAGATTGACAAATGCCTTTGTACTGTGGTTTTGCTTACCTTTTAATATTTAAGAATTCTGCTGGGAGCAGAATTTTGCAAGAGAATGAAACATAGAGCATAAGCACATTGTGCCCCATTATGATGAAATTCAAGAGGAGGGGTGTTCTAGTTCTTTCACTGTAATAAATCCTGAAGGAGGTGGGGAAACCCCCAGGGTCTCTGGCAAATGTCCCAGCTTGGTCTTTGTCCTGTGATAATAATCATTTTCTTTGATTTACTCTGTGTAAATGGCAATGCTCTGACCAAGCTGTGAGCAGAGGAGGGAAAAAAAGGAAAAGGACCTCATAAAAGCTTTGAGAGATTTATAAATAGAGTTAAAATGACAGGATTGTTTTCCCACAGTTTGGTTCCGTAAATTTAGGTGGGGGTAGCTGGAAGAAGTCTTGCCCTAGGCATGAAAATCTCTAGTCATGCCTCAGTCACCACCTGCATTACATATCCCTCTGCTGCTTGGATGATGACTGTTAAAGTCATATGCCTGCTTCTTCCCCTCCCTTCTCAGTTTTCTTCTTTCTAAGCCCCAAGACCCACCACCATCAGTAACTGACTGAAGGGATGCCTGTCTTGGGCTCTGACCCTGTGAGAACCCAGGCTTCCTGAGGTAAACATCCCACCCATAGTAGCACCTACAGAAACAATGATCAGGTCTCCAGGGGTCCTGGGACAACTGAGCAGATGTGAAGGATTGTGGTTTAGAGATAAAAGGGACCCCGGAGGTTGTCTAGTTCAACCTCTTTATTTTATAGATAAGGAAACAGTGAAATCCAGATATGTCAAATGACAGATGTAGATAGAGCTGGAAATGACTGTAGAGGCCAGTTAAGTCTAACTCTCTCTCTCTTTCTCTCTATGTCTCTGTCTCTCTCCCTCTCTCTGTTTCTCTCTCCATCTGTTTCTTTCTGGCTCTAGCTCTCTCCCTCTGTTTGTCTCTGCCTCTCCCCCCCCTCTCTTCATCTCTGTCTTTCTCCCCCTTCTTCCTCTCTCCCTTTCCCCCCACCGCACTCTCTTTCAAAAATCATTTTCTCTTAGTATCAATTCTATGACAGAAGAGAGGAAAACGCTAGGCAACTGGGATTAACTGACTCGCCCACGGTCACACAGCTAGGAAATATCTGAGGCCAGACTTGAAATCTAGTCCTTTTAACTCTGGGCCTGGTGCTCCATCCACTGTGCTACTTAGCTGCCCCTCTAATCCTCTTTTATTGCAGATTAAAGAACTGAGGCCTAAAGAGGTTAAATGACTTGGCCAAAGTTCCACAGAAAAATATCAGAGGTGGGATTTAAACCGTGGTCCTCTGATGCCAGAGTCAGCATTCTTTCTCTTCCTCTTTGGAGATGTGTCCCATTGGGAGATTTCCTTCAATATGGAGGCTTCCTCCTTTCAATCACCCCAACTTATTGAAGGAACTACCTTTGCTTAAAAGTTTGAAAGGTATTTAAGGCAGAAGGCTGACAGGAGTTTTCTAGAAGAGGAAAGATTAGCTCCTGATGCCTGAAAGTATTCACTCTTTCAGCAGAATCTCCAATGCTGAATCTCTCTTTCAGCAAGAGCCACCAATGCTGAATCCCCAACGCAGAATGAATTCCCACACAGAATGAATCTCAAAGCTCTTTGGTCTCATCTTTTATAAGCCCTTTCCCCATGTCACTTCCTGTCTCTCTGATTTCTACTTCCTTTCACTGTGGGCTGGTCTATCGCACCTCAGGAACCAATCATAGTTTCTTAATTTGTCTGGCACTGCCCAGGGGGCAGTGCCTGTGGAATCTACTTCCTGTTTCTTGAGGGTAGGAACTTCCTTTCTCTGAGGGTGTGAGCTTTCTTGTAAAAGGATCTTCAAGTATCTAAGTGTGAAAGGAGGGGCACTCCAAGTTTTTGATTAAGTTAAAAAGAACAAAGGGAGTTTTAAATTCCCTTTCACATAATCATGCAAAGCATATAGGAAAGCTTGGTTTTATATCCCACTTCAGATATTTACTAGCTATGTGACCTTGGGCAAGTTATTTGACCTGAGACTCAGTTTCCACATCTATAAAATGTAGATATTGGACTTGATGACTTCTAAGGTCTCTTCCATTTCTAATAACAGCATCTTCCAAAGACAGCACCTAACTACTAGGCCTCAATTTTGGGGGCAAGGCCCAAGCAGGCTGTTCTTCATTCTCCTGTTGACTATATTTTTGACTATGAACTCTCTGAGGTTCCTTCTCTCTTCAATCCTCTTCTTGCTTCTCCTTTATGTGCTATCTTCCCCATTTAGAATATAAGCTCCTTGAGGGCAGAGACTGTCTATATATTGACTTGTCCTCCACTTAGCAAAGTGGCAGGCATATAGGAAGTCCTTAATAAATATTTATTGCCCACCTCACTTCCATCTCCTTCCCAGAAGCCAATAGGCCTTAGAGATTCTGGCCCATGGATGCCCCTCAGGGGAGGGAAAGGTAAGGATCTGAGGGCCTGATGATAATTGCTCTTGTCCTGGCCTCTTGGAAGGGTAGCAGTCAGCAAATCTCAGAGTCTCATGCAGTAATGAGATTTCTGGGAGGATCAGGGATGAGATGAGAATGGAGATAGAGATGCAACAGGTAATGAGTATTACATATGGAGTTACAATTCTACAGGCAAAAATCAGGGAGAAGTAGAGAAGATCAAGGGCATGAGTTTAGAGAGGGGCAGGGATGGATTGGGGATGGTAACCTGAGATTCCCCAAGAACCTTCTCTCAGCCATGTTGTTTCTGATCCAGGAGTAAGGAGTACTGAGTCTGAGAGAGTTGAGCCTTCCCTGTGGGAGGAGAGCAGGAGGGAACAGAAGAAGCAAAGATATGGAAAGTGAGCAGAGCTAAGGCAGCCAGGAGAGGACCAAGACAGTTTGCCAGGGAGAGGGAGGCAAAGAGAAGTTGACCTAAGTCCTGATGCCAGAACCCACCACCCCTGGCTCTCTGAGGCAGCATTACGTCAACCCCATTACATCTCTAACTGGAGACAAATATGGTACCATTAATTTTATTTGCATTTCAGAGTTGTTTTGAAGGAATAAGGAATGAGGAAAAGTTGATTGAGAGTATCCTGGAGAATGGCCTTGAGCTTCCTTGATCAGTGAAGGATTTAATAAATTATGGCAGCAGTTATCTCACAAAGGACACCTATGGGTGTTGATCCCCAAAGGACATTGGAAAGTTGAGAGTTGTTGGCTTCAGGTACCAGAAGGAGTCAAGGGTTTAGTTAGGTCTCCATGATGCCAGTGTTTTAGTCTGATCCAACAAGAGCCTTTCTTTTACATCCCAGTCTCTAATGAAATCTCTCCTCCACCTCTATATGCTTCTTAAATAATAAATCCTAGGCTCATATACTTAAAACTAGAAGACATCTCAGAGGACTTCTAATCCAACTCTCTTTTTACAGTTGGGGAACCTGAGGTCAGGGGAGATTAAGGTCATTTGGGTAGCAGGTGTCAGAGGTAGGATTTGAACCTTAGGTTCTCTGATCCTAGAGTTAATGTTCTCAGATGTTCTCTTCCATGATAATAATAACTAACATTCATATAGTACTTACTATCTGCCAGGCACTGTGGTAAGCACTTTAGAACTATTATCTCATTTGAGATACAAGTACAGTATCTTACAGTAACCCTGAAAAGTAGGTGCTATTATTATTCTCATTTTATAGATGAGGAAATTGAAGCAAACTCCATTATCCACTGCATCACCTAGCTGCCCCTATGGTTGACTCTACCTGATTCTCAAATCCTCCTGCACTTATGAAATCATGGACTGACAAAGACCTCAGAGTAATAATGATGTCCTGTTCCACTGTGTCTGACTCTTCCTGACCCCATTTGGGGTTCTCTTGTTAAAGACACTGGAGTGATTTTCCAGTTCACTTGACAGATGAGGAAACTGAGGCAAATAGGGTTTAAGTGACTTATCCAGAGTCACACAAATGGATTTGAATTTAGGAAGATAAATCTTCCTGATCCCAAGCCTGGCACTATATCCACTGAACCACTTGGCTGCCCCCAGAGTAATAATAGCCAACATTTATATAAGGCAAATGTGTGCAAAATACTTTGTATGGAGATATTATTTTGAACAGTTCTGTGATTTGGCATTGTCAGTATTAGTACTCTCATTTTACAGATGAGATTGTTCAGGATCAGAGAGATTATGTGACTTCCTTGTAGTCACACAGCTAGTAAATTTTAGCTAAGGCTCACACCTGGGTCTCTCCTGTCTCCAAGTACAGCCCCTCTCTCCACTACACTATGATACTTAGATATTTCAAAGAAATATATGAAGGGCTGGACTGAGAGCGAAGGATTGGCAATTGGTGTCTTGCCAGCCACATGCACATTATGAAACCCTTTTAGCCAAAATAAATGAATGAATCTCTATCCGTGTATCAATTTGTTGTATTACCTTTCAAACAGTGAATGGCTGCTCATTTACTATGTAATACTTCTTTTTGGCTCAAGTTGCCTTCCTTAAGCATTGAGGGAGAGAATTAGCCTGTAAATTATCCAACTCCAAAGCTTTATTAGCTGAGTGCAATGTTGGAAGCAGCCAGGTGACCATAGTGGTTTGAGCACTGGACTTGGAGGCAGGAAGATCTGAGTTTGAACCCTACCTCAGAAGCTTGCCAGCTGGGTAGACGATTTACTTAATTTCTTCGTACTTCATCTGTAAGGTTTCTTTCAGTCAATGGTGTGCTGTATGTAGTTGGCTCATACTGGCTCCCTGGCCCAGAAGTTCAGCAAAAATGCTACAAATCAGGGCTTGGTTTATTGTTTTGTTGGCTGTCCAGACTGAAGAAAGTGATGGAGAAAATGTTAATAATGCAGATTACAAAGGGGGCAACTAGGTGGCTCAGCAGATTGAAAGCCAGGCCTAAAGACTGGAGATCCTGGGTTCAAATTTGGTTAGACAATTCCTAGTCCTGTGACCCTAGGCAAATCACTTATTCCCCTTTGCCTTGTCCTTGCTGCTCTTCTACCTTGGAACCAGTAGATGGTATTGACTCTAAGATGGAAGGTAAAGGTTTAAAAAAAGTTACAGATTACCCTTGAAAGCATATGCTGCATACAGATTTTTCCTTTGGAGAGCTGGTTGTTCAACAGTTACCTGTACATCTATGCTTCCTGCTCTAAATCTATGATTTTTTTTGAATATCTGATTTGGTCATCTGGTATCTCTCCATTACTTCTACCGGCCCAGGACTTGTCAATTGCTCTGACTAATTCACAGCAATAGCTACTTTCTAATAATTTACAATTTCTTGATGACCATTAGGGAGAAAGGACAGCAAAGTGGCACAGTGGATAGAGTTCCAGGCCTGGAGTCAGGAAGACTTATTTTCCTTAGTTCAAGTCTAGCCTCAGATTCTTACTGGCTGTGTGGCCCTGGATAAGTCACATCACCCCATTGCCTCAGTTTCTTCATCTGTCAAATGAACCAGAGAAGGAAATGGCCAATCACTCCAGTATCTTTGCCAAGAAAAAACCAAAAGGGGTCATGAAGAGTCAGACATGCCATAACACTAACAACAAAATTAGGGGATGCTGAGCATGCAAGAGTCTCTGCTGTTTCTCCCTAGCCACACAAGTGGTAGCCACACAGAAAAATAAGCTGCTTAGGTTAATCCCTTGGTAGCCAGGTTTCAATTTAATGTAGGGGATGTGGAATATTGCTCAAAATATTAAAATGTGAAATCTGCTATCCATACCTCCCTCTCAGCCCTTACCCTACATGAATCCTTCATTCTCTCAGATTTCTTACTGCATTTATAAAATTTGACACTTAAGCATGTTATAATTGAACCATTTTTAATAACATAGAATTAAATGCAAGAGAAATATATAAAACCTTTTGACAGGATCTCTCCCCACCTTACCCAGGGGTGATAGAAGCCTTTCTACCAGTGTATACCTGCAGCTTATAAAAAACAAAAACAAAAACAGGAATGAGGTGTGGAGTATATTCATTTTCTTTAGTCCACTCAGGGATTCAAGGAAAAGTATGACAGCTCTCCATGGTTGCCAAGCCTTGATTGTTTTAGGGTTCCTTAGTTAAGCCATTCCCATTAGTGTCTTGACCTTCAGAAGATTGTCTATAGCAGAGGAGGGGGGCAGTGAATGGAATATCAGAGAAAAGAGAAGGAATGGGCAAAAGGGGGGTGTGACAAGCTGATATTGAAACTTTTAAGACGCCTCCTTTCTTTGAAATTAACCACTCATCCATACCCATGGAACTTCCAAAAATGTTTTTTACTGATTTAGAAAAAACCATAACAAAGTTCATTTGGAAGAACAAAAGATCAAGGATATCCAGGGAAATAATGAAAAAAATACAAAGGAAGGGGGTCTTGCAGTCCCAGATCTCAGACTATATTACAAAGCAGCAGTCATCAAAACAATTTGGTACTGGCTAAGAGACAGAAAGGAGGATCAGTGGAATAGACTGGGGGCAAGCAACCTCAGCAAGAAAGTATATGACAAACCCAGCTTTTGGGACAAAAATCCACTATTTCATAAAAACTGCTGGGAAAATTGGAGGACAGTGTGGGAAAGATTAGGCTTAGATCAACACCTCACACCCTACACCAAGATAAATTCAAAATGGGTGAATGACTTGAACATAAAGAAGGAAACTATAAGAAAATTAGGTGAACACAGAATAGTATACATGTCAGACCTTTGGGAAGGGAAATACTTCAAAACCAAGCAAGAATTAGAAAGAGTTACAAAATGCAAAATAAATAATCTGGATTACATCAAATTAAAAAGTTTTTGTACAAACAAAACCAATGTAACCAAAATCAGAAGGGTAGCAACAAATTGGGAAACAATCTTCATAGAAACCTCTGACAAAGGTTGAATTACTCAAATTTATAAAGAGCTAAATCAATTGTACAAAAAATCAAGCCATTCTCCAATTGAAAAATGGGCAAGGGACATGAACAGGCAGTTCTCAGCCAAAGAAATAAAAACTATTAATAAGCACATGAAAAAGTGCTCTACATCTCTTATAATCAGAGAGATGCAAATCAAAACAACTCTGAGGTATCACCTCACACCTAGCAGATTGGCTAACATGACAGCTATGGAAAGTAATGAATGCTGGAGGGGATGTGGCAAAATGGGGACATTAATTCATTGCTGGTGGAGTTGTGAACTGATCCAACCATTCTGGAGGGCAATTTGGAACTATGCCCAAAGGGCGATAAAAGAATGTCTACCCTTTGATCCAGTCATAGCACTGCTGGGTCTGTACCCCAAAGAGATAATGGACAAAAAGACTTGTACAAAAATATTCATAGCTGCGCTCTTTGTGGTGGCCAAAAATTGGAAAATGAGGGGATGCCCATCAATTGGGGAATGGCTGAACAAATTGTGGTATATGTTGGTGATGGAATACTATTGTGCTAAAAGGAATAATAAAGTGGAGGAATTCCATGTGAACTGGAACAACCTCTAGGAATTGATGCAGAGTGAAAGGAGCAGAACCAGGAAAACATTATACACAGAGACTGATACATTGTGGTACAATCGAAGGTGATGGACTTCTCCATTAGTATCATGCAATTTCACTGAACAATCTGCAGGGATCTAAAAAAAATACTACCCACAAGCAGAGGATAAACTGTGGGAGTAAAAACACTGATGAAAAGAAACTGCTTGACTACAGGGTTGGAGGGGATAAGACTGAGGAGAGACTCTAAATGAACATTCTAATGCAAATTCCAACAACAGGGAAATGGGTTCGAGTCAAGAACACATGTGATAACCAGTGGAATCATGCGTCGGCTATGGGAGAGGGAAAGGTGGGGGGGGGGGGGGAAGGGGGGGAGGAAAAGAAAATGATCTTTGTTTCCAGTGAATAATGTATGAAAACGACCAAATAAAATAATGTTAAAAAAAGGAAAAAAAAAGAAATTAACCACTCATCTTTGGAGCTCTCAGATGTCTAGTTACTGAATGAGTTCAAGTTTTCTCTTTTAGCCCACTCCATCTACCATCTGGCCCCAGGAACCAAACTCTACTTCACATCATATCCTATTTCCTGGGGCATAGGGTCAGGACCATTTTGATGTCATTCAGTCACCATTTCTTCGTGACCACATTTGGGGTTTTCTTGCCAGATATCGAAGTAGTTTGTCTTCAGCTTACTTGACAGATAAGGAAACTGAGGCAAACAGGATGAGATGACTTGCCCAAAGTCAGGTATCCAAGGCTAGATTTGAACTCAGGAAGATGAGTCTTCCTGACTTCAGGTCTGGCAGTCTATCTACTGCACCATCCACATGCTCTTTAATTGTGCCATTGCTCCAGGTCAGATCTCCCTTCCTTGGCTACCAGTTGGTGGTAGGATGGTAAATATTTAACAAGTAGATAAGGATAGGGAAAAAGGGTAACATATAGGACACGCTGAAATTAAATCCACAGTATTAGCATTTTCTCCATCACTTTCTTAAGTTTAATCAACAAAACAAATCAAGCCCTGGTTTGATTTCCTAGGTGTAAATGCTTATTTTGAAAATTAAAAATCTGCTTTTGCAAACTGGTAAGAGCCAGTTCCAGAACATCCTAATAGAACGTAAACAAACTCTTTGAGGGCAGGGATCCCTTCTCTATTTTTATGTTTCCTTAGCATATAGCTTAGGGCCTGGAACATAGTAAATGATTCTTCACAAATATTTTTTCATTCATTCATTCATTCATTCATTCATTCATTCATTCATTCATTCATTCATTTCTGTTCTAGGGAATTCTCTTTTGCCTAAAAAAAAAGGAGAGGCAGCCTTCCTCACAATTTCTACTCTTTATATCTCCCTTAATGAGTAAGGGATAGGATCACCATAGGATGACCACAGATATTTTTTAAAATGATGTTGAGGCATTGGACCAAAGCTACAATATTGTTTTGGGGGGAGTTGAGAAGTCAACAGCAATAGCTACTGATAACAGAATAGAGCTTCTCTGTCCATAGCTTCAAACCCAGAGCCTCCACCAGGGTCCTTCATTAGAGTCCTTTTAGTAACCTTTTAGTCATTGCTTCTTTCTGCCTATGTGGCTATGACCAAATTATTTAACCTTTCTGGGTCTGTTTTCTCATCTGAAAAACTGTTGTCCAGTCATATCCAATTCTTCTTGACCTCATTTGGAGTTTTCTGAGCAGAGATACTAGAGTGGTTTGCTATTTTCTTCTCCAGCTCATTTTATAGAGGGGAAAACTAAGGCAAATAGGATTAAGTGACTTGACCAAGGTCACACACTAACTTTCTCTCTCTCTTTTTATGTTTTTCTTTTTCTTTTTAAATGATTTTTTATTTGTAAAATTTTATTTAATTAATTTAGAATATTTTTCCATAGTTACATAATTAATGTTCTTTCCCTCCCCTCCTCTGATCTCCCCTCCCCCCAGCCAATGAGAAAATCCACTGGGTTTTACATGTGTCATTTATCAAGATCTATTTCCATATTATTAATATTTGCATTAGGGTGATCTTTTTAGAGTCTATATCCCCAATCATATCCCCATCAACCCAAGTGATCAGGCAGTTGTTTTTCTTCTAGGTTTCTGCTCCCACAGTTTTTCCTCTGGATGTGGATAGTATGCTTTCTCATAAGTCCCTCAGAATTGTTCTGGATCATTGCATTGCCACTAATGGAGAAGTCCATTACATTCGACTGTACCATAGTGTATCAGTCTCTGTGTACAATGTTCTTCTGGCTCTGCTTTCACTCTGCATCAATTCCTGGAGGTTGTTCCAGTCCACATGGAATTCCTCCAGTTCACTATTCCTTTGAGCACAATAGTATTCCATCACCAACATATACCACAATTTGTTCAGCCATTCTCCAATTGAAGGGCATCCTCTCATTTTCCAATTTTTTGCCACCTCAAAGAGTGCTGCTATGAATATTCTTGTACAAGTCTTTTTCCTTATGATCTCTTTGAGGTACAAACCCAGCAGTGCTATGGCTGGATCAAAGGGCAGACAGTCTTTTATCACCCTTTGGGCATAGTTCCAAATTGCCCTCCAGAATGGTTGGATCAATTCACAACTCCACCATCAGTGCATTAATGTCCCAATTTTGCCACATCCCCTCCAACATTAAAAAAATTTTTCCATGGTTACATGATTAATTTTTTCTCCCTCTCCGCTTCCTTCTCTCCCTCTTGGAGTTGACAAGCAATTGCACAGGGTTATACATGTATTATCACTTGATACCTATTTCCTTTATTATTCATTTTTGTAATATAGTAATCTATTATAACCATATAAACAAGTGATACCCATATAAACAAGTGATAAATAATATACTTTTCTTCTGAATTTTTATTCCCACAGATCTTTCTCTGGATAGGGATAGTGTTCTTTCTCATAAGTCCCTCAGAATTGTCCTGGATCATTGCATTGCTATCAGTAGCGAAGTTGATTACATTTGATCATCCTACAATATTTCAGTTTCTGTGTACAATGTTCTCCTGGTTCTGCTCATTTCACTCTGCATCAGTTCATAGAGGTCTATCCAGTTTATATAGAAATCCTCCTTACAGCATAATAGTATTCCATCACCATCATGGGACATCCCCTCATTTTCCAACTTTTTGCCACCACAAAGAGAATGGCTATGACTTTTTTTGTACAAGCCTTTTTTATTATCTCTTTGGGGTACAAACCTAGTCACACATTAGCTTTCTTTCTTTTTTTTTTTAAACCCTTACCTTCCAATACTGTGTATTGGCTCCAAGGCAGAAGAGTGGTAAGGGCAAGGCAATGGGGGTTAAGTGACTTGCCCAGAGTCACACAGCTAGGAAGTATCTGAGGCCATATTTGAACCTAAGATCTCCCATCTCTAGGTCTGACTCCCAATCCACTGAGCCACCCAGCTGCCCCCTGTGCCTTGCTCTCTTAAAAATTGGTTTGGTCCAACTCATTCATTTTCTGTAAAAGTAAAAATTAAGTTACAATGTCAAATAATAAAAATATTATATTTTAGGGGATTTATTTATTTATTTTTTAAACCTTTACCTTCCATCTTGGAATCAATACTGTGTATTGGTTCCAAGGCAGAAGAGTGGTAAGAGCTGGGTAATGGGGGTTAAGGGACTTGTCCAGGGTCACACAGCTAGGAAGAGTCTTGAAGCCAAATTTGAACCTAGGACCTCCCTTCTCTAGGCCTGGTTCTAAATCCACTGAGCTACTCTGCTGCCCCCAGGAGATTTAGTGATGATCATTAGAAATGAAGGAATAAAAGGTTACAAAAATAAAGACCACTGCCCATGGCTGATCAGCCTGCCTTACCACCATGCTTGCTGTCATCAAGCCAAAGAGCCCAGGACCCTCTATGTCAGTGCCCAATATCCTTTGTCTATAGGAAGTACCTAATGATAAGAAGTTGGTGGGCTCCCAGGAAATGTAGTTCTTTTTTAGAGTAACAGATTTTCAGTTATATATTTTCTTTAAAAATCTTTTTTTTTTTTAACTCTTTATTGTGCATTGGCTTCAAGGCAGAATTACTATAAGGACTAGGCAATTGGGGTTAAGTGACTTACCCAGTTGCTTTAGCCACTGAACAACCTAGCTGCCCCCACTCATTTACTAAATGAAAAAACACCGAAGTCAAAATTAACTGATTCATCTAGGTCTGAACACTGTTAATGGTTAAACAATTGAGAAGAATTAATATTATCTTTCAAGACTCTGTCCTGTCATTTTTTCTTGACTCTTCTTATTCTTGGTTATCTTACAAATTTGAATGGGTCCAAAAATCATCACTACATAATAATAGTAGATATAGATAATTATTTTAATAATAGTAGCTAGTATATAACTGCTGGGACAGCTAGGTGATACAGTGGGTAGAATACCTGGAGTTCTATTTAAACTGAACAATCACAATAATAAACGAAGCCAGGGAGCTCAATGGATAGAACAAGCCACTTAATCCTTGTTTGCCTCAGTTTCCTCATCTGCCAAATGAGCTGGAGAAGGAAATGGTAAACCACTCTAGTACTTGCAGTCAGTCAGATACAACTGAACAACATAACACATACTATGTGCTAAGAACTTTGCAATATTTTATCTCATGTAATCTCTCACAACAGCCCTGCAAAGTAGACATTATTATTATCCCCATTTTGCAATGAAGGAAATTGAGGCAAATAGAAATTAAATTATTTAGACTGGATTTGAACTCAGCTCTTCCTGACTCTAGGTCCAGTGCTTTATCTATTGAAAGGCCTGTTACCTCCCTTTTCTTTTGTTAAGTGCATTGTGGTTTAGAAGTAGAAGAATCAATGACATGAATTCTATAGGAGTCTGTTTTCCCAAGGATTTAAGTTAACCCAAAGCCAAGGAAGTTAGTCTAGGTGATAGACTCAGTAGCTATTTCCCTCTTCTGGGGAAGTTTTCTTCTCTGTAAAACAGGGACAAACATTCCAATCTTATATCATATTGGGAGGATCACCTTGATCACAACTCCACTTTGAGGAGGCTTTTAGGTCTTTGGGGAACAGAGTTAAATATTTACCAGGGCTCATTTGTTAATATGATCTGAGACAGGGCAAGCCAAGGGTTATCAGTTGAAGGAAGGGGAGAAACAAGACAGAGGAGACAGAAACAATCTATATTCACCTGTATAAGCACACATAAGTTGATATAATCTCTCACATTCATACACAAATGGATGATAAAACACAGTCATATATATATATATGTATATATATACATACATATGTATATATATATATACCAAACTTCTTGCTAGGCCAAAAAATTAGGGCCATTTTCACTTCAGCCATTCATCTAAAAAATGCAAACCAGATGGAATTGGATATGGTACATGTCTGAATAGCCTCCACATCAGAAAGTTATAATCATTGACCTCAATATGGGTAGGGACACTAGAGAGAGCATAGCTCCTTACTCTGCCTAATGGGCTATAGCAGAATCCTTTGTCCCCTAGAGCAGGGAGTCAACATGGACTGGTGGCTATGTCAAGAAAACAGATGGAATCTTGGTTTCCGATATTATTGGGTCTCCTGGGTTCCTATTTATGACCCTCAAACCCTGGTCTCTGAATCCTGACCTTTAATCCCTTAACCCTGCTCCAGAAACCTATTCCTAAAAGCCTAATCTACAAACTTTACTCCCCTCTCTAATCTTCCTTTTAAATTTAATCTAATCAAAATAATTCATTTTACATCTTGTAATGTTCTCTATCTCTTGCTTGGTCTTAAATTCTTCCCTTCTCCATAGATCTGATAGGTATACTATCCCATGTTCACCTAATTTACTTAAAATATCACTCTTCATGTTTAAGTCATTTACCCATTTTGAACTTCTCTTGGAATAAGGTGTGAAATACTGATCTAAACCTAATTGTTGCCTCAACAACAAATTCAAGAAACATTTAAGTGTCTACCATGTGCATACTACTATGCTAGGTCCTGGAGGAGACTTTAGTTCTTTCTTGATTCTTCTGTCTGGCTATTCCTTTTCTGCTTCCTTTACTGGATCATCTATATCATATCCCTTAACTATACATGTATCCTGACCCTCTGGGTAAGATCATCATTTCTTTACTCTCTACACTGTTATTATTTTATCAGCTCCCATGGGCTTGATCAAACTGCTCTGCTGATGACTCCCACATCTTTTTATTTAACCCTAGTCTCTCTCTTGAGCTCCATTCTAGCATCACTAATTACCTGTTAGACATTTCCAAGTAGATGCTCTTAAACTCAACAGGTCAAAACAGAATTTATTGTTTTGTTTTCTTCCCTATCCCTATTCAAACCCATTCTTTTTATCAAACTTCTCTATTTCTGTTAAGGGAAACACCATCTATCTAATCATCTGGGTTTGAGCCTTGATTCCTGTCACCCTACCTATCCTTTCAGTTGTCAAGTGTTATCTTTTCTACCTCCACTTCTCTCAAAAATATTTCCTCTCTAGTCACATAGTTATTACCCTAGTTCAGGACCCAATCACCTCTCCCTTGCAATATTACAATATTACCTTCTGGTTGGTCTCCTTAATTCAAAGCTCTCCCTTCTCCATTTTTCCTCCACAAGGAATGATTTTCCTAGTTTTCCAAATTAATCCAAAAATTCATAAATTTTCCTACTCGTTTGAATATATTAATGACTCCCTCATCTCTAGGATCAGATATAAACTCATCTGTTGGACATTTAAAGTCCTTTATAACCTATATATTTCTCCTTGTTACAAATTCTCTACTGCTTGCCAAAATGACCTTTCTCATTGTTGTGACAATTAATTTGTGTAAAAAAACTGATTTATTGTTCAGGCTAACAATTATCAATAATTAATTGGTCACTGATCTCTCTAAATGACCAAGAACACAGAAATTCAGCCTCGTGAGTGTGGAAGGGAATTCTTTATTCTTTGTCTATTTTGAGTTAATCAATCAAGAAATCCCTACTTAACATTCATTAGCCATCAAGTAAGAGAATCCACAAGTCACTTACTTAGAGAGCTCCACCCTTTTAATCAATCAGAAACTTGTGAATCCTTTGATAAGAGTTTACACTAACAGAGGATGAAATGTGGATCCTGTAGACATTGGTCCCCTGGGCAGTGGTAGGCAATTTGGAAGCGGTGATTGGCCCCTGTGAAGAGAGGAAGGGACAGGAAGTGATGTGGAAAAAGGACTATAAAAAGTCTTGAACTTCCTGTCCAGGAACCTTTGGGTTGGACTTCGACTTTGGCTCTTGGACTGCTTCTTGAAGGACCACTCCTGCATCTTCTCTTTTGGACTTCGTCTTTGGTAAGTAGCTGGCCTTCCTTTCCTGCCTTATGGAGAGATTAGTTCTGGAGAGGCCTTCCTTTCCTGGACGAGACTGCATAGATGGAACCCTTGCATAAGACACTACCAGGTCTTCTGGCTCAGGGTTAATGAGCCCTGCTGGGGCATAGCCGGACACCGGAACATTCAGTGTGATAGGCTAGATATTTTCTCTACCCCTCTTCTTACATTTCTTTAATTTTACTCTTTCCACCTGTTTGTAAATAAACATTACTAAAAGTCATTTTGACTTGAGTTATAATATTTTAAATTGGTGACTACAATATTACCTTAGAATTCTCATATTTAGCTAAGCCTCTAAATTTAAATTCTTACATGAGTCATTAAATACAATTTTGGAAGCTCATTATTTAGTCTTCTCCTATACATCTCAAGACATCTTTAACTGATGAGAATAGCTAATGAGGAGGTACTCCAGCATTCTCTCAATTCCTCCCTGACTCCTTGAAGATGATGGAAAATCACACATCCTATGATTCCAGTTTGTCTACACAGAAGAAATCAGGTCCTATCTGGTAGGGTAGGAAGATACAAAAAAAGCATTCCTTCAATGTAGGAACAAAAGAATGAGAAAGAGGTTAGAAGGACAGATTTTAGCCTCAATTTAAAGCTAGAAATTAGAAATACCATATTAAAAAAAGATCCTTTTACTCTTCTTCATATACTATGTTCCATTTCCATTCACCATACCTTTGCCCCAACTAACCTCTCTCCCTCATATCTGAAATGCATTCCTTCCTTACCCTTATTTTAGATTCTCTCATTTCCTTCAAGGCTCAGTTCAAATGCCAGATTCTACATGAAGCCTCTTTTAAATCCTTAGTTGTTAAGGCCTTATCATCTAGATTGTTGTTGTTTTGCATCTGCCTAAACAACCTGTATAGGGGTTTATGGGGTTATTCAGGGAGGACTAGCATCTCTAAAGTGAGGGCTTGCCAAACCCTTTTCAGGGTTGCTCATCCACCTTTGGTGTCTATCACTCAGCTCTTACCTGTGGATCTAAGAATCTGTAGCATGTCCTTGAAAGTCTGAGTTAGCGGCCTGGCCACTTTTTATCAGAGGACTCAAATTAAAAGTTATAGCATAGAGAAGGGGAAAAGGGAGAGTCCAGCATAGAAATTGAAATATCTTAAAGGAATTTCTCTTGGCCCCAGCCCAACCCTCCCAGTGTTTCAACTCCCATTTCTGGCAGGCCAAGATGGTCATTCAATTCTAGGGCAGGATTCCAAGCCTTCCAGAAAGTCAGTCTTGCTCCTCCTATCCTAGTGTCCTCCCTTAAATTCTCAGGGATAACGCATCTAGGACAGGATGTCCCAGCTATGGTTCCCGGCCTAGGGATGGAGAAGCAGCCAACCATAGCTAACATATCTACCTTTGCTCTGATTAACTTCCAGGACTGGGTCAGTTTCCAGAATTACCATCATAAGATTATCATCATAAATTACTTGCTCTCACATCATAGCAGCTGCTACTGCCTGCAACTGGACATGAATAACAGACTTCCAGTAGTGGATACAGATGAGAAGAATCACCTTTCCCCAGGTCCTGATTCTGGAGTGTCAGGGTTAGTATTAGTTTAGGAAATAGGGTTTAATGAGTAAGAATTAGGAAATTGGGATTTAGGGGTTGGGTTAAAGGAATTAAGTCTAGGGAGGTGGAAGAAGAAGTAGGGGCATATAATTGACATTAAAGATTTAGAATGTGACAACTAAAATTGGGAGGGAGAACTAATAAAAGAAGTGATTTGGAAATTAAGATTAGAGGAACAAAATTAAAAGCAACTTCTGAACCTTTTAGGTCTTATAGGATATTTTGTTTTGTAGTTCTCTAAAACACTTAAAGTAAAAAAAGAAATAACAGAACACTTAACTATGTAATATTATATCTTATTGCCCTCTATGTTTGTGGCTCATTTTCCTACTAGATTACAAAGTCCATAAAACCAAGGGCTGGTTTTATCTAATCATTCAAGCTAATGTCACTAATTCTCAGAGCCTGATTTATTTCACAACCAAATTAAATTCTTAAACTGATCATTCTCCAGTTTTTGAACCACAAGATTCAATGACTTCCTGACAGAAATGTAATTTGTCTCTAGTCCATGGGCTTGTGTCTGGGAAAAGTGAAAGTGCCTACCTTGGAGGAATTGATAAGTCTAGCCAGGAGAGATAGAATGTATAGATTATATTGTTAATCCTTTGTTTTTGAAGAGGAGCAATGAAAGCACGAAAGTGATACTTTGATTTGTGCATGAATTGGATTTAAGTGAGGCAATTTTCAGCCTCACTTTCTCTTCAAGTCATCCAAGTCCGGTGGCAAGACAAAATAAGCATGACTAAAGATGGCCCAGGATGAAGTAGCATGGCTTCAGAGGTGCTAGTTCTCCCTGAACACTTGCTTGTTGAATGAATGGAGAAAGTAACATGAAAACAAAAGGAAGTAAGGAGGAATGGTTAAGTCAAGCATGTTCCATGGAGGATTGGGGTGGTTATGATATCCATATACTAAGCAGAAAGAAGGTAACCTTGGATTGGAAGACACTAGCAGCTGTTCTGAATTTATAATCTTTTTTTTTTAAACATTATTTTATTTGGTCATTTCCAAACATTATTCATTGGAAACAAAAATCATTTTCTTTTCCTCCCCACACCCTCCCCCACCTCTCCCATAGCTGGCACATGATTCCACTGGGTATCACATGTGTTCTTGATTCGAACCCATTTCCATGTTGTTGGTATATGCTCCAGAGCGTTCATTTAGAGTCTCTCCTCAGTCATATCCCCTCCACCCCTGTAGTCAAGCAGTTGCTTTTCTTTGGTGTTTTTACTCTCACAGTTTATCCTTTGCCTGTGGATAGTGTTTTTTAGTTCCTTGCAGATTGTTCAGGGACACTGCATTGTCCCTAATGGAGAAGTCCATTACGTTCGATTGTACCACAGTATATCAGTCTCTGTGTATAATGATTTCCTGTTTCTGCTCCTCTTGCTCTGCATCACTTCCTGGAGGTTGTTCCAGACTCCATGGAATTCCTCCACTTTATTATTCCTTTTAGCACAAAAGTATTCTATCACCAACATATACCACAATTTGTTCAGCCATTCTCCAATTGAAGGGCATCTCCTCATTTTCCAATTTTTGGCCACCACAAAGAGTGCAGCTATGAATATTCTTGTACAAGTCTTTTTCCTTATTATCTCTTTGGGGTACAAACCCAGCAGTGCTATGGCTGGATCAAAGGGCAGACAGTCTTTTAACACCCTTTGGGCATAGTTCCAAATTGCCCTCCAGAATGGTTGGATCAGTTCACAACTCCACCAGCAATGAATTAATGTCCCCATTTTGCCACATCCCCTCCAGCATTCATTACTTTGCTTTGCTGTCATGTTAGCCAATCTGCTCAGAGTTGCTTTGATTTGTATCTCTCTGATTATAAGAGATGTAGAGCACTTTTTCATGTGCTTATTAATAGTTTTGATTTCTTTGGCTGAGAACTGCCTATTCATGTCCCTTGCCCATTTATCAATTGGAGAATGGCTTTTTTGTACAATTGATTTAGCTCTTTGTAAATTTGAGTCATTAAACCTTTGTCAGAGGTTTTTATGAAGATTGCTTCCCAATTTGTTGCTTTCCTTCTGATTTTAGTTAAATTGGTTTTGTTTGTACAAAACCTTTTTAATTTGATGTATTCCAAATTATTTATTTTGCATTTTGTGATTCTTTCTAAATCTTGCTTGGTTTTAAAATCTTTCCCTTCCCAAAGGTCTGACATATATACTATTCTGTGTTTGCCTAATTTTCTTATAGTTTCCTTCTTTATGTTCAAGTCAATCACCTATTTTGAATTTATCTTGGTGTAGGGTGTGAGGTGTTGATCTAAACCTAATCTTTCCCACACTGTCCTCCAATTTCCCAGCAGTTTTTATGAAATAGTGTATTTTTATCCCAAAAGCTGGGTCCTCTGGGTTTGTCCTATACTGTCCTGCTGAGGTCACTTACCCCGAGTATTCCACTGATCCTCCTTTCTGTCTCTTAGCCAGTACCAAACTGCCTTGCTGAATTTATAATCTTAAAGAATTGTCTTAAGTACTGATTGACTGGCTTAAAGTCACACAACCAGCATGTGTTCAGAGGCAAAGTTGAATAGAGCTTTTCCTGTATTGGAAGAAGGTTGTTTCCTTTACTACAGGGATTCTCCAACTTCTTGGTCACAGAACGTCTTTACATTCTTAACAACTGTTGATGACCTCAAACAGTTGTTTATGTTTATCTGTTAATATTTCTATTATTTACTACATTAGGAAATAAGCCTGATAAAATTTTTAAATGTATTAATTTAAAATAACAACAAAGCTATTACATGTAAACAGATTTTAAGATAAACAACTATTTTCCAAACCCCCAAATCTAGGGAGAAGATAATGGGGTATTGTAAGAGTACCTGAGTGGTGGTGTTTTACATATTTTTACAAATCTCTTTCATTTCTGACTTAATAGAAGAGAGCTAGGTTGTCATATCTGCTTCTGTATTCAATCTATTGTGATATAATTTGTTGAATTATCTTAAATATTTGAATTTGTGCAGGGTATGACATATAAAGGCTACTTAATAAATCTTGTTCCTTTATCCTTTCCCTCTTATCAGATAGATAGTTGGAAAAAATAGTATTTTAATAGGCAAATAACACCTTAATATGAAGAAAATAGCTTTGACCTTACAGAACCCTCTGAATTGGCCTTGGGGGTCTCTAGGAATCTTTGGATCTCTTTGAGAAGTATGGCTCTTTTGTATAGAAAACTGATAAATAGCCTGTTTCTTCCTCCTCCCCTCAGTCCCCACAACCCAAGCTGAGCTTCTTTCTTCTTCCTAACTGAATTTCTTTTAAAAAATGATTTTGGTATTTTGGCTTGGCCTCATTTAGTTCAACTGTATTATTTTGGAAATTGAGGCCTACAGAGGGAATGAGACATGAGGACACAGAGGTAGAATTCAAACTCTAATTGTATTGCTCCTCTTTCTCCCAAAACAGACTGCTTTCACTGTTCTGTTGTTTTGACTCTGTGACCCCATTTGGAGTTTTCTTGGCAAAGATATTGGAAGTGGTTTGCCATTTCTTTCTCCAGCTCATTTTACAGATGAGGAAATTGAAGAAAACAAGTTGCTTGCTTAGGGTCATTGGGATAGTAAGTGTCTGGGACCAGATTTGAACTTAGGTCTTCCTGACTCCAGGCTTAGTATTCTATCCACTATGCTACCTAGCTGCCATACACCATGTAGCTTATTCTTTTTTTTCCTCTCAAATATATTTTATTTTCCTAATTATATATAATAACAATTTTCAATGTAAGTTTTCTGAAAGTATAAGAATTTTATAAGAGAATTTTCTAATTGGGAAATGATCTTCATAAAAACCTCTGACAAAGATTTAATGACTCAAATTTACAAAGAGCTAAATCAATGGTACAAAAAATCAAGCCATTCTCCAATCGACAAATGGGCAAGGGACATGAACAGGCAGTTCTCAGCCAAAGAAATAAAAACTATTAATAAGCACATGAAAAAGTGTTCTAAATCTCTTATAATCAGAGAGATGCAAATCAAAACAACTCTGAGGTATCACCTCACACCTAGCAGATTGGCTAACATGACAGCAAAGCAAAGTAATGAATGCTGGAGGGGATGTGGCAAAGTAGGGACACTAATTCATTGCTGGTGGAGTTGTGAATTGATCCAACCATTCTGGAGGGCAATTTGGAACTATGCCCAAAGGGCAATAAAAGACTGTCTGCCCTTTGATCCAGTCATAGCACTGCTGGGTTTGTACCCCAAAGAGATAATAAGGAAAAAAATATGTACAAAAATACTCATAGCTGCGCTCTTTGTGGTGGCCAAAAATTGGAAAATGAGGGGATGCCCTTCAATTGGAGAATGGCTGAACAAATTGTGGTATATGTTGGTGATGGAATACTATTGTGCTAAAAGGAATAATAAAGTGGAGGAATTCCATGGAGTCTGGAACAACCTCCAGGAAGTGATGCAGAGCAAGAGGAGCAGAAACAGGAAATCATTATACACAGAGACTGATATACTGTGGTACAATCGAACGTAATGGACTTCTCCATTAGGGACAATGCAGTGTCCCTGAACAATCTGCAAGGAACTAAAAAACACTATCCACAGGCAAAGGATAAACTGTGAGAGTAAAAACACCAAAGAAAAGCAACTGCTTGACTACAGGGGTGGAGGGGATATGACTGAGGAGAGACTCTAAATGAACGCTCTGGAGCAAATACCAACAACATGGAAATGGGTTCGAATCAAGAACACATGTGATACCCAGTGGAATCATGTGCCAGCTATGGGAGAGGGTGGGGAGAGGGAAGAAAAGAAAATGATCTTTGTTTCCAATGAATAATGTTTGGAAATGACCAAATAAAACAATGTTTCAAAAAATAAATTAATTAATTAAAAAAAAAGAGAGAGAATTTTTTTCTCTCCCTTCCCTCAACTCCCTCTCAGAGATGGTAAGCAATTTGATCTGGATTACACATGTATTATCATGCAAAACATATTTCCATAATGGTCACTGTTGTAAGAGAATACTCATATAAAATCAAAACCCTAAAATAAAATTGTAAATAAACTAATGTGCAGGATAGTATGCTTTCATCTGCATCTGATTCCAACAGTTCTTTCTCTGGAGTTGGATAGCATTCTTTGTTAAGTCCTTTAGAATTATCCTAGATCATTGGGGAGTACACTAAATCTTTCAAAGTTGATCAATGTACAGTATTGCTATTACTGAGTACAACATTCTCCTGTTTCTGCTTATTTTGTTCACATCAGTTCATATAGATCTTTCCAGTTTTTTATGAAATCATCCTGCTTATCATTTCTTATAGCACATTAGTATTCTATCACCAACATATACCACAATTTGTTTAGCTATTCTCCAATTGATGGACATCCTTTCAGTTTATAATTCTTTGCCAACCCAATGTGAGCTGCTATATTTTTCTACAAGTATGTTCTTTCCCCTTTTTTATGATCTCTGGTATGGTGCTACATACAATTTATAGCCCTTTGGGCATAGATCCAAATTGTTCTCTAGAATGGCTGGATCAGTTCATAACTCCACCAACAATGCATTAGTGTCCCAATTTTGCTATTTCTCCTCCAACATTTGTCACTTTCCTTTATTGTTGTACTGGCCAATCTGATAGGTGTGAGGTAGTATCTCAGTTATTTTAATTTGCAATTCTCTAATCAAGTGATACAGAACATTTTTTTCATATGATTATTGATTACTTTGATGTCTTCATCTGAAAACTGCTTGTTCATATCCTTTGAACATTTGTTAATTGGGGAATGGCTTGTAATCTTATAAATTTGACTTAATTCTCTAGAAATTTGATTAGACCTGTATCAGAAAAATGTTATAAAATTTTTTCCCCAATTTATTTCCCTTTTAATCTTGGTTACATTGGTTTTGTTTGTACAAGATTTTTAATTTAACACAATGAAAATAATTCATTTTATATCTTCTAATGCTATCTCTTGTTTGGTCATAAATTTTTCCCTTCACCATAGATCTACCAGATAAACTATTTTATGCTCCCCCAATTTAATTATGGTATTACTCCTTATAATCAAAATCATACAACCATTTTGACCTAATCTTGGTATAGGGTGTGAGATCCTGGTTTATATCTAGTTTCTGCCAATACTGTTTTCCACAGATTATTCTTTGAGAGGTCTTCCATTTTAATCTCAACATTTTCTTATTGAATCTCAATACATCAAGACTTCATCAGTGCTAAATAAACCTCACCCATTTCAAAACACCATCCACCCAGAGTGATGATTAAACAATTAACCAGTTTACAAGCGACTAAACCACCTCCCTCTTCAAAGGTATTTAAGGTGAGTCAACTACATTTATTGTTGCTTCTACTTAGCCTACCAACTGCAAACATTTCACAGGAGTATGAACTGAATCATGGATTTAGAACAAGAAAGTCCTCATTTTATAGATGCAAGCATTCAGGGCTAAAAGAGAGCTTGTTACAATGGAGCAAGTAGCAGAGCCAGATTTCAAATATGGGTCCTCAAGTACAAACCCAAATATTCTTTTTATTGAATATTATATTGCCTCTCCAAGTAGATAACCTAACTCTGGACATCTAGGATGGGTATGAAATACTCTGACCCTGACCTCAGCTTTTACATCATATTGGTTGTGTAAGGGGTCCAAAGTTCTCCTGGTGTGAATTTAGTCAGCAACCAGGTATTGAAATAACATATACTGGCCTACTTCTCTTTTTTTTCTGAATCACCCCAAAGTACTATGGGGGCAGAGAATCCCCTGGTAGTGGAGGACAATATGGCAAATAATTGGATCCTCCTCTTTCCTAGATTTTTGGCCTGTCTGGAGAGCTCTGTGACTAGGGTGCCTGTGATTGGAACCTTCAGAACTTCCTCTATGACCTAACCTTGGGGCATAATTCACTGGGAGATGCCCTGTCTTTCCCAAGTTCTTACAGGCTTGGTGGACTCTCATAAGCCCAACCCGACTTCAACATCTTATAGCTTTCACTTAAAACTAACAAATGATTACCTTTTACAACAGAAGTGGAAACAGAAGCTTAATTCTTGATTTTGCTACAATTTCTCCCTGGTTTCAGATCTCTGGCTATAACTTACCCACTCAGTAGAGACAGGTAAGCTGGTAGCTACATGAATATTCAGTAATTTAGGAAATTGTGTATTTTAATCTCATTATTTCCTTTCTAATATGCTTCCCCATCACAAATCATTAGGATGCTAATGTAGTTACTATAACCACCTCATTCTAATCTTGAAATCCACTCTACCATTTTTCAGAGCATAGATTTAAGGGCAATAGAAGAGTAGATATTATTATGGATTCATTAATTTTATGAACTGCATATTTATTTGAAACCTATAACTTATCAAGAATAATTTTGTAATGTAAGGAACACTCTGGCCTTGGCTATTTTATATCATTATTTTTCTTATTTAGAAGGATAGCAAGTTAAATAGATGTGATTGCTGCCCTTTATTAAAGGCCAACAGATACACTGAAAACCTAAATAACAAAGACCAAGATAATTATATAGGAATAAAATGGTAGGGCTGGAATATATTTACATTATATATAGGAAAAGGAAATCTTGTGTATCTTAAAACCATCTCTAGAACTGAGAAGAAAGAGGTATATCTGCTGTAGACACAGAAAGTGTGTTTTTTAAGATTTTGCTCACCAATGGGTTAAAAAAGTCATTAGGAGAAGAGTCTAACTTGGTGGCTACCAAAATTATTTTCCTTTTAGAAACACCAATCGGTTTCTAACAATGATACTTTGGACCAGAGTGCCTTTTAAAATAAAGGAAGAAGAAACATCATATGAAATAGCAAGTAGAGGGACTGTTATTGCTGAACTGATGAAGCCTGTTTTCTAGTTTCTCATTCTTAGACCTAGGAGTCTTCAGAAGATTCCCCTTTCCAAAAATCAAACTTGCTACACTAAATTCTCTCTTTCTCTCAAATTTCCCAATTCGATAAAACTGGGGAAAAAAGGAAGATGGGGTATTCTTTGGCCATTGGTAAAGTCAGCAAAAGTTTATGATTTTTAAAAAAAAAGCGCATCAATTTATGTGTCTTTAAAAAAGGAGTAAATTTTGAAGAAAAAGCTTAAGTCGGTCTTTTGCCGGGGTAATGAAGACATGGGTTAATTTCCACGTGATTCTGGGAATCAAACATCTCAGAGAAGGGGGTGGGGTAGGTTGCTTCTTCAAATGCACGAACATTTCCCGGTGGATCCCTGGACAAACCAGGTCAAAAAGCATCTATTAAAGTGCCTACAAGAGCCATGAATCCTATGCTAAGCACTGGGAATACAAAGAAAAGTAAAAAAGGGAGTGGAGTTCGGTTGGATTCCTGGCTCCGAATGGAGCCAAAGGAATAAAAGGAGGAAAAGAAACACACACTGGGGAAAAGGTTAATACTGAGAGGTCCTCTGCGGGTACCACAGGGATCTCAAGACACTTCTGGGGAGGGGAAAGGATCAGATCCCGCCCACTCACTTCCGGGCGCACACTCAGTTCCTCCTCCCGACCCAGGTCGCAAGAGGCGGGGAAAGGGTTTCCCCGGACGCATGCGCACCCAGTCACCTTTGCTCTTGGGAATGGTCCCCTTTTCACCCTAAACAACCGCTTCTACACCCAACCCCTCCACCCCCCCCCCCGTTGCATCTACCACTCTCGGGGGGGGGGGCAAGAATCCTCCAGGTATTCAGAAGCCCTTCTCCCATTTCCTTAGAGAAAGGAAAAGCGCGAGAGTGCTTCCTTTTAAAAGTATCTTCGAGATATCGAGATATCCCATGTCCGTGTCGGAGTAACCGGAAAGTAGGGGCACCAAGGTTTCTGCTCGCAGATTCCCTTCTCCCCATGTCTCTCCTTAGCGGAGCCGGGTTAGAGTGGCACGCCCGGATCCCAGCTGATCAGCTGCTGGGGCCTTGGCGTCGGCTCTTCCCACAGGCGAGACCATTCTCGACCCACGAGGAGGGGTGGGGCAGTAAAGTTGGGGAAGGAGGAGGGGGGAGAGGAGGAGGAGGAAGCGGCCATTGTCCGGTCAGCGCAGCCTCCGGGGAGGGGCGGGGAGGAGTGTGTATTACGAAGTAAGCTAGACCCCGGGGCTCCGCCGCGGCTGCCGCTAGCCCACAGCGGGGGGACCAGGGGGGCCAGCGCCGCCACACGGGGACATCTCTCGGGCCAGGGAGCGGCGGTGGGACCTGCCGAGGGCGCCGGGTCTTCCCTCCTCCCCCGTGGGTCCCTCCTTCCATCAACACACCTCCTACCCTTCCTCTCGGGCTCCCCTCCCCTCACCACGCACCGCCTCTCCCACCCCTGTTTCCGCAGGCCGAGTGGTGCGGCCCGCCTCCAGCTGACCGGCCTGGAATCCCGGCTCCGAGCCCCGGACTCGCGCCTGCCCGCGCGCTCCCCCTCCCCCCGCCTCGAGCCCCCCGACGCCGCCGCTGCCGCCTCCTCAGCCTCCGCCTCCGCTTCGTCCTCCACGGGCCCAGGCCGCCGTCGCCGTCGCTGCCGTCGCCGCCGCTGCCGCCGCCGAGCACCGCTGCCGCCGAGCACCATGGGAGACGCCGGGAGCGAGCGCAGCAAAGCGCCTAGCCTGCCGCCTCGGTGCCCCTGCGGCTTCTGGGGGTGAGTGCTGGGGTCCGGAGCTGGGACGCTGGGAGAGGCGCGGGGCGGGCAAGGGCGAGGAGGGGGGTGGGTCGAGCTGCGGCCCTGGCGGGGTTGGGGGGGCAGTGTTAGGCTCCGGTCGGGCCTACGGGGGGAGCTGGGGCAGTGTCCCGAGGCTGGGCCTGGACTGGTAAGAGGGAGGGAGTTGTGCCCAGGACTCCTCCTTCCTTCCCCCCCATATTCCCCTCCCTACACTTTTCTATCCCCTCCCCCCACTTTCCTATCTTCCTCTCCCCACTTTTCTATCATCTTTCCCTGCATCCTTC
This sequence comes from Monodelphis domestica, assembly GCF_027887165.1. Classification (NCBI taxonomy): domain Eukaryota; kingdom Metazoa; phylum Chordata; class Mammalia; order Didelphimorphia; family Didelphidae; genus Monodelphis; species Monodelphis domestica. Next base: position 276,688,820 of record NC_077228.1, read on the forward strand.
TGCCCCCCTTCTCCTTATCTCCTCTCCACTTTTCTACTCTTCTGCACCCTTTTATTCCTTCACCCACTTTTCTATCTCATACCCTCTCGAACCTTTTTGTCCCCTTCCGCTCAAGCCTTTGTGTCCCCTTTCCCACCACCTTTACTATTCCCCTTTCCCTCTCACTTTTCTGCCCCCTGCTCACCTTTCTGCCCTTTCCCTTCTTAATTGGGGTGGGGCGCGCAGAATTGCAACTCTCAGTGCAAATCCCTCCTCCCCCGGAGTTTTTCCCCCCTCCTGAGTTTCTTCCCCCTCCCCCAGCATCCAAATTGGGGTCTGGGCTGGTGCCCAGGCTGCAAGAGGGCATACCCTCCTCCCCCCTATCCTCCAGAGACTTGCATCATCACTTCCTAGATTATATCCCAGTGCCCCATTTGCTTTTCTTTATCGAGGGCAAAACCCTGAGCTGGTGTAAGAGGCATTCTGGCAAAGTAATGTCATGCCTTTTTTGGAGTTGTCCTTAAAAGTAGTTTGGTTTAGTGTCTTTTTTTTTTTAATAGAAAAGGCACAACAAAAATCTTCCTGTCAAACATCTTGCCTAATCAGTCTGGCTAGTGAAGGTAGCTCAATCAGCAGGTGCTTTATATATGGTTGTCCTTTTTCTATATTGTAAGGGGTGGGGGTGGGGAATGAAATCTTTAGACTTCGGTGATTGATGGTTTTTTTTAATGACAGTTGGCACTTCCTAGTGGAAGGTCAAAGCAAGTCTGATAATAAGCCATAGGATTAAGATAAGGTATTAAAGGCATAAATGTTTTTTTTTGACTGAAGTTTTCTTTCATCCTGATAAAACTGAGACTTAATGTGCTTAGTGTCTTGAAAAAAAAATTTGGTGTCACAAGAATCATCTGATTGTAGTTTATTATACAAAGATATCTGGCTTAAAAGTAGCTATATTGGGGGGCAGCTGGGTAGCTCAGTGGATTGAGAGCCAGGCCTAGAGATGGGAGGTCCTAGGTTCAAATGTGACCTCAGACATTTCCCAGCTGTGTGACCCTGGGCAAGTCACTTGACACCCATTGCCTAGTTCTTACCACTCTTCTGCCTTGGAACCAATACATAGTATTGATTATAAAATAGAAGGTAAGAGTTAAAAAAAAAAGTAGCTAGATTGCTCATGACAACCAATACTCATGATGTTTTGGAGGTCGATTTCCTAGCAACAAGTTTGTCTTCTTGGTACCATTATTCAAAGCATTGTTGAAACATTTAAAATTGTTGAGGAAGATATTTTTTATTTTTAGCAATACTCTTCTGAATTAGAGCTAGAGAGATTGCTATTTCTGTTCCTGGCTTATGCTAACCTAATAGGACTTGTGTTTTTGATACTTGGTCTGGAGCTTTTTGTGACCTTAATTTGCCTAGGAGGAACAGTGCTTATAGTTTTTATAGGTGAAAAAAGTTTTTAAAATATCAGACTTTTCTTCAAATTATATTTGGGCTTAATAGTAAAGGCCAAGAATAATGCCTTATTTTTATCCTATATATATCAAATATATATGTACAGCCATTTTCTCAATGGGGCATCTTTCTGGTGCTAGTCAGTATGGATGGAGGGTTCTTCTGCAAACCAAGAATCCCTGAGTTCTGATCCTTCCTCTGACATACACTAACTGTATGATTTTAGAAAAGACATTTAACTTGTCTTTGTGCCACACAACTCTGACTGAATTGTGGAGAAGGTGCTGACTTGCTTTATTGGAGTCTGGTGTTCTCTATACCATTGAAGTCTTAGATAGTCTTGATCTCTATTAATGAAAACTTTGAGTATGTATTTTCATAAAAGGAAATGGTAGCAGTGATGTTGACTGGGAGTTTTTGAGCTTGTTGGATATCTTTTATAGGAGGAATTTTGAGATTTCTTAGGGTTTTAACTGCCTTCCTATTTTCAGGAAAGGGAAATTTCTTTGAAAACATTCTTTATTCAGGCACTCTATGGGAGTTGTATCTCTAAAAAGTAAATCAGTTAAGGACCCAAACCTCAAATTCTGCTTTTGGAATCAGTCAGTAAACATGCCATCCATGTGCCAGGTACTGTTGCTAGGTGTTAGAGTTACAAAAAGAGACAAAAGACAACCCCCACTCTTGGGGAGCTCACAGTTCATTGGGGGCTATAATTTACAAACAACTATGTACAATATAAACAATCTATTTTATTTATATATATTCATACATTCTTATATATTTATATCAGTTGGAACTTGAAGGAAGCCAGGGAGATAGATTCCTTAAGAGGAACTTCTATTGACACCACACTTAATGATATTTCTGTTGTTATTGTCACAATTTGGCTTTTATTCCTTATGCCATTAATCACTTTGAGAAACTGGTTATAGCTAAATGTTAAATGTGGAAATATTTGGGCCCCCTTTAGGAAGGAATTAACAAATGGCAAATGTTCTTAATCCATTTGAATTTGTATCCAGTTTTGTTGCTATTTGAGTGATAATTCCTTTATAGATGAAGTCATTTTATAGCACAGGGATTCTTAACCGGGGTCCACAAACTCTCAAAAAGGGGTCCATGGATATGTATTTCATGGCTAGGGGTTATGAACTTGGATTATGAACTAGGAAAAAATAACATCTTTTAAGTATCATGGATTTCTTTTCTAATATATATTTTCCTTTATAAATTTAAAAACATTCTGAGAAGAATTCTATAATATAAAAAAAGTTAATGATCCATGTTCTAATTCTTTACATATATAACCAATTTCCTTTTGCCTGGTCTTGAAACGATCTACCCTAATTTATACCAAATTGCTCTCTGATTTCACATGTATTATAACAAGGTTGTTGTTTTTAGGATGAAATAATATTGTAGAACATTTCTATTTCATAATATTTAGACTTGTAGTGAAGTTCAAGTTGAACATTGCATTTCAGTGAGTCATAGATTGATGTGTGTATATATATGACAAATTTGAAATGTTATTTCTACTGTTTCTTTTGGTGAGATCCAAACATCTTAAATGGTTTGAATACCTGCAATGTACTAATGAACTAAAAGTTTACACTGACTTTTGAAAGTAATGTTGAAATAAAGTGACTCAGAGATAGAACTCATAGAGGGATAGAGCGAAGATTGTAAATATAGTACAAGAATTATGTATTTATAGGTCAGTGGAGAAGGTGATGGGAGAGTATCAGGAAAGACTGAAATGATATTCCTGAGCAATACTGTAGGTCTAAGCTCTAAAATCTTGTCAAATCTTTTCATTCATTAAAGGTTTTAAAGAAGAGCTCTACTTCTGTAACAGGAAGTTCTGTGTTGCAAAAGAGTTTAAGCTTTATTTAATATTAGTGTCTCAAAGAGCATGGGAGAGACTATGGCTGTACCCCATTAAGATGCATCTTTTTTACTTACACAATAAGAGGAATCAAACTCAATGTAGGCAAAAATGTAATTGGAAATGTTTAAGAAAATAAATAAAAATACAGTCCAACATAGATAATGTTAGTGATTTTCTTTGTTAATAAGTAACCAAGGGATGCATTTCTATTTGAGTTTTAAAACCACTCTTGTAAGGAATATCCTTGAGAAATATTTATAACAAAAGAAAGCAAGCTGGTCAGATGCTATATATGAAAAATAATTGATAGCTCAAGTGCGCACCCATCCTCTCTGAATATCAAAGGATCTCAAAGAAGACTTTCAGCAGGTCAAGCAGATCCCCTGAAGAGGGGACATTGATGAATGTAAGTTCCTAGACAACCATGACATGGTGTGATAAGGTATGGATGAGCTGTCATCTTCAGTCCGCTGGACAACACCTCCTTTGCTGAGATCCCAAATTATTTTTTTGATGAGATACTGTATTATTCAGAGTATTGAGTGTCTATGTAAATAATTAAGGACCATATAAGATATTGATTATAGTAAGAATAATATAAATTTATAATGTTTCTGATAATGAGAAAGTTAAATTAATGCTGGATTATGTCACAAAACAAATCATATGGGATAACTTTTCCTTAGGCACCTGCCAAGGAGAAATACTTTTCTTTTTGTCCTAATGGAGCATTTTGTCTTCTAACTAGGCCTGTTAAAGATAACCATTGTAAACCCTATACAAGAACAAGTTTACTAAAGAATCTGTAGATTTTAGAGATAAAGGGAAAGAATTAGAAAATATATTCATAGGGTTTTTTTAAAATGAAGAGGTACTCCTAAAAGTTGGAAGTAATTTTAAAATACAAAATAAATTCCATTCTTGAAAAAATAGATACAAATATATTGTAAATATATTATGATTAGTTTCATCCCATTTCATTTTGATCAGTTGAAAGGCTTACTCACTAGTTTTGTTAAATAATGGAGCTTGGTGGCAGCTGGGTAGCTCAGTGGATTGAGAGCCAGGCCTAGAGATGGGAGGTCCTAGGTTCAAATTTGGCTTCAAGACTCTTCCCAGCTGTGTGACCTTGGGCAAGTCACTTAACCCCCCTTGCCTATCCCATACCACTCTTCTGCCTTTCCAAGAGAGAAGGTAAGGGTTAAAAATAATAATAATGGGGCTTAATGGATATTTATGTTGAGATCAGGCTTTAGAGTTTGTATAGAATATTATCAACTCTTTCTGACAATACACGAATCATTTGCTTGCCATGCTTGAGCTTATACCTCTATGATTATTGATAGAATCTAGTTTTGTTTCTTAAGTCTTCTGGCTAGAACATTTTGCTATACTTTAGCAGTATCTTCAATTGTCTAGTTCATTTGAACATGAATCATCAATCAGTTAAATGTACATTTTAGTGATGCCACTGATTACCCCTTGATTATGTAAACCACTGAAAGAAACATTTTAAGATACACAATTTGTTTATGTGGTTAATTTACACCTTTGATGATTTTATATATATTACTGCATATAGAGCAGAGAATAAAATTCAGTGTCTTTACATTAAAAACTGGCCAACTTTTCCTTTTCATTTACTTTCCATAAAATACATAGGAGTTGGCACATAATACTCTTTAAAAAGTTCTTTTTAAAACTCTTTAACTCTCTGTCTTAGTATCAGTTCTAAGACAGAGGAGCAGCAAGGACTAGTCAATCAGTTAAATGACTTGCCAAGGGTCACACAACTAGGAAATATATGAAGGCTAGATTTGATTCTGGGACCTCTCATCTCCCTATCGAGTGAGTCACCTAACTGCCTCAAAAGAACAGTTTAGAAAGCAAGGGTATTATAGGTCTTTTTTGTTTCTTAAACTTAACTTTTCTATTTCCATTATTTTAAAAGACAGTAGTTTCCCAGAATCAGGATTTTTTAACACAGGGCAAATGGATGGTTCCTTTTTAAACCTTAATTTGACTAGAAGTCTTGGAATAAACATCTGACTAAAGGTCTCATAAACCTTTCTTGGTGTCAAAGTTTACTGTTTGTCTTTGTAAACAATCATGACTGGAAAAATCAGAGGGGCAAGAATCCTTTGGGGAAAAAAAGGCAAACTAATCCCTGAGAATCTAGTGTAGGATAATAAATGATATTTCCTTTGAGATTGAGGTTCAAATTCCAAAATAAGCCAGAAATATTTTATTCTGTAGATTCTATTTGCTCTGTAGTGCACATTGTTAACGTAGATCTAGAGCTGGAAAGGACATTAGAGATTATAGAGTTCAACTCTTCCCGTTTTACAGAAGAGAGAACTGAGGAACAAAGAAAGGGAGGGATTTATTGAATATAATGTGAGCAGAGGTGGGATTTTAACACAGGCCCTCATCTATGGACTCCAGTATTTTTTTTTCACTGTCCTACATACATTTTATGTTGATCATAACAAATACTGTGACTAGAATTGGGATTACAACATCATAGTGAACTGATCAACCTTTGTGGACCTAAACTTTCAGAGAAAGACCTGAGGGTAGCCTTACAAACTAGGAAGCAAAGCTTTCTCTTATAGTTTAGGTATTCCTAAATTTTAATGAATTGGTTTTCTTGTCAGTATGACTGTTTTCTCTACCATTGCTGAGAACTCATTCATCCTTATCCTTTGTTAGCTCTGTTCAGTTTTAATGCATATTGACTTAAATGTTTAGATTTCTGTCCTGTTTGACTCTGTGGGACTCGTGTTTAGATTATGGAAAATAATGGTTATAGCTGTAAGGTATATAAAATGCTGTCTGTTCATTCTCATTTGAATTTTAAGAGCCACCTTATGAAATAGAAATCATTAATTCCATTTTACAGATGAGGAAAACAGTCTTAAAAGGGGTTGTGATTTACCTATAGTCATAGGCAGTAAGTGTTGGTTCAGAATTTGAACCTAGATCTTTTTTGATTTCACAACTAGTCTTCATTCTTTGGGTTATATTACACTGTCTCTAATACATCTCAGGGGTCTAGAATTGGCATGAGAGATCTTTTTATCTCGTAGTATACCTGTTTGGCTTAAATTCTATTATATAACTGTCTTTATGTAGTTAATTGTATTCTAGCTTAAGCTTATATAATGCTTAGTGGAAGAATCCCATTCTTAGGCCAGTTATCTCTTTTTTCCTTTAGTCAATTATTAGAATTAGAACTTATACAAAATTAATTTTTAATTCAGGGCTTCTTATGATGGCTAATGAATGACTCAGGTTTTCTTTCCTTAGCTCAATACCAAAGAAATGATTTTATGGATCCTGTGTTAAGTTTGAGAGATACATTTATTGTGAGATTTTGACTACAGGTTTGTTTTTTGGATGGGTTTATACGAACTGATTTTAGTGGAAAATAGTACAAGATGGGTTTACTACACCTTACTCACTATTTTGCTTCATCCTAGTTAGAAGAAATAAAACCAAAGGCATTAATTCTTTTTGGTTTAGGCACTGAACCAGTTTTGAGTGGCCTAGAGATTTAGGAGTTCAGTAGTTTTGTAATGAGGTGGGGGGAGTCCAATAGAACTGGTATGAGGTTAAAAATGGGGATTGAAAGGATTCCTTCTGAGTCAGGGATTATTGTTCTCAAAGACATCCCCCAATTCTATAGATTCTTAGCTTTCTCTTTCAGCAGATCCTCTTTTCTTTCAGTGAAGGGCCCTATTATATGATACAGATCCAAATGGAGTTATTATAATGGAAACCTAGATTGCCTTTTTAGATCAGAGATTCTTTTTTTCTTTTTTCTTTTTCTTTCTTTAAACCCATAACTTTCAACTTAGAATCAATACTGTGTATTAGTTCCAAGGCAGAAGACTGGTAAAGGCTAGGCAATAGGGGTTAAGTGACTTGCCCAAGGCCACACAGCTAGGAAGTGTCTGAGGTCAGATTTGAACCCTGCCATCTCTGGGCCTGACTCTCAATCCACTGAGCCACCCAGCTGCTCCTAGATTAGAGATTCTTAATTTGGCATTTACATGTGGGATTTAGAGAATCAAAGGGATTACATCGTTATTTCAATATCATTGGTTTTCTTTGTATTTTATCAAACATTTTGAGAGGAGATCTTTAGGCTTCACCAGACAGGTAAAGTATCTATGACACAAAAAATATTAAGCCTTTGCTTAGATGGGAATTTGTTTTCTTTTTTTTTAGGGTGCTCATCTTTAGCTGCTAAGTAGCTTTTGTAAAAACTAGACTATATTCAAAATAAATTTTGGATAACAGCTTTTGATGAAATTAGGGATAAATGCATTTCCCAGTAAATTATAGCATAAACCCTCATATAGGGGCCAAGTTAAAAACTCTGACCTAAAGAGGTATTCTGGGTCTCTCTTAGAACAATAATTCCATTTGGATCTGATATAGAGCCCTTCACTCAGTGAAAAGAGGATATACAAAAATTTTACATATCATAGGGGAGAATGTATATTTGAGGTATATGGTGTATTTCAGTTATAAAAACAATGACTTTGGGAGCTAGTGATATTTCTAAAGAGAGGCCAGAATGGAGATGTTGAGGAATTTTATGCTTCAGATTGAAATTTGTTTGCTTAACTTCCAAGGCTCCTTTCAATTCCAGGATTCTAAGATTTTAATGATTTGTTTTACCTCTACCTAGGAAGGGATGGATACTATATCATTTTAATGTTGTATAATCTCCGCTTGCAGATTTCTTTTTCACTTGCCACTGACATTCAGAAAACGAGGTTTTTCAAGTTTTTTGTGGTTGTGTATAACATTGTATATGTGCCTATATATTTAGTCTCCTATGTAACATTTTATTATATATAATTTAACTAGTTTGTCTCTAAATAGTAAAACAGCTTAACTGCTTACCTTGCTAATGAAGTGTTAGTGCCTTTTAATAACATCCAAATAGTCTCTGCATTAGCAAGTTATCTTAATCTTTTGGTTAAGATTAAAAGGGAAATAGCTATATGATCCATGATTAAATCTACCAGATCTGTTGACAGATAAACTAGATAATTTGTCACAGAATTCAGCAACCTTCTCAGTTATGATGTTTAATTGTACCATGGCCTTATAACTTAAATCAAGCTAAAAAGCCTTTTTGTAAAGTGGGAAGTTTAATTTTGGAGGAAAAGTATTAAATCACTCCATGGCATTTAAAAAACATTAGGGAGGGTAGCTGGGTAGCTCAGTGGATTAAGAGCTAGGCCTAGAGATGGGAGGTCCTGGGTTCAAATGTGGCCTCAAACAATTCCTAGCTGTGTGACCTTGGGCACCTCACTTACCCCTATTGCCCAACCCTTACCACTCTTATAGTATTGATTCTAAGGTGGAAGGTAAGGATTTAAAAAACAAACATTAGGGTTTCTGTCTTCAACTGGTTTGAAGTCCCAGACTGGATTAGCATTATGGTTTAATGAAAAAATGGCATTCACAGTGAGACCTTTTTATGTTGGCAGTATTGCTCCTGAATGACTTTGGGGGAGGGTGGGGGCACTGAAGTTTGAAGGTATCAAGAAACCTTTCAAAGGCCATCTGACAAAAGTTGCTGTTTTTGGGGTGTGTGCAAGGGGGGGGTCTCTTTGCTATTTATATACAGATTCCAAATATTGGAAAAAAAAACATTTTGTTATGCACACTTTTTGCTAGGTTGGGAATAAAGAGCAAAATTTTGAATTTTTTGTTCCGACATTGTATGTGGAAATGACAGGAAAAATTATATACTAGATTGGGCTTTTCAGGTGAGAAGACAGATGGTATCAGTTTTGGACATGTTGACTAAAGAAATTGTGGAATAAGATTGGTAGTATCCTGAAACAAGAATAGTTTAGATATTATGAACATTAGCCTTTAACCCTTATGGATGTTTCCTTATAGCCTCTAGAGTTGAAATACAAATTTGAACAGGTGCTATGTTGGGGAATGAAGTGAGAAAAGATATAAATAAAGCATCCTATCTTATATGCTTTATTTCATTTTCTCTGGGACTTTGTTTTCTCATCCATAAAATTATAGGGGTCTTAAGTGCAAGTGATCCTAAGTGAGCATCTGTGTGGAGTAAGAGGTTAGTGTTTCGGCTTCAAAGTCAAGAAAAACCTGGTTTTAAGGGCCTGTCTCTTGAACCTAGGCTTTATGATGCCAGACCAGTCACTTAACTTAACCTTAGTGGTCTAGGCAACTCTCTTGACATAGTTGCAAGAGAAGAAGGTTGTAACTTGTTGTATTTTAGTGGTCCTAAAACTACTTTTTCTGTGTTTCAGGTAGTTTCCCATTGTTCATTAGTCATGGTTTTGGTGTAGATACCTTTGTTCCTCTTGTCCATAGCTATTATCACCTTTAAGAAACTTCACAGCTTGCTCTGAGGCCTAATCTTTTTGGGCCAGATTACTGATTTTTAAAAAATCTCTTCTTATCTTTTCATCCCACCATTTTATTTACTTTTTCTGGACCATTTCTAGCTCTCGTATTTGTTGCAAACTATGGAGTTAGAACAGCTCCTTTTTTTTTATCAGTTCAGAAATCTTTTTGCATTTATGTTGTTGTTGAAGGAGGGTTATAGGAGAAGGCAGCTATGATACTGGTTTTTCAGCTTATTGAAAAATTCGACTGTCTTACCTTATGTTCTTTCTGTAAGAGGGAGTCAATATGAAATGGCCTTTCCCTGCCATGAGTTGAAGGAGAAGAATGGGAAGATGGAAAATGACCCAGTTCATAAAAGGGTCAGTGAAAAAATATCCTTATCAAATGGGAAAAGCAAGAAATGTGTTTTTTTGGGGGGTGATATTTGAAGAGTTGTGAAGAATTGGGAGAATGAAAGGTAAACATACTTTTAATTTTAGGAGATAGTTCAGTGTAACAGACTTCATACACCCTGTCTAGAAAATCACTTATATCTTGTATAGTGATTTCTGGTTTAGTTGATTTTGGAAAACAGAATTAATCTCATTCACAGGGCTTTTGTGAAGCTTACTGAATATTTTGAAAGGACTCACCTCATCTGATGAGAGGTACTGTGTTAGAGCTTATTATAGTGCAAGTGTTATTAAATAAAGAATGTAGGCATTACAGCATAAAATCAGCAAATAGTTAAAAAGGTTGTAGGAACATAAAAAGACATGACTCTGTGATTTCAAAAGATCATCTTACCCAAAACTAGTCTATTTACCATAAAAAGTGTTTTTGATACATTATTAATAGATGTTTGTTCAATAAATGTCTTATAGGACATATGTATATTTTTGATGCATATAAAATGGTGTCACTTGTGAAGGGGGTTGGGTAGCATTTGAAATAACATCTTTAGTGTTGATTAAATGCAGATGCTGTTGTCAGAATTTAATGAGTAGCATATACAATTTGATTTAGTGAATCAATTACATATTTGAACTTTAGGCTTTTTTGCTTAAGAAACACTTTTTTAAAGGAAAATATTAGAGGGTAAACTTAAACCAAGAAGGGGCAAAATTTTTTGTTCATGATAGTTTGTACATTTTCACTGATCCATGAAAATAAATTTTTTTTTAATATGAGCTGTATGTGTTAAACTTACTTAGGGAAATAATATATTTATGTGATTGAGGCTTTCTTTACCTTTAATCTTATGTTTTATGTTACTGACCTGAAAAATTAGATCCTGCTTCAGATTTGATATAATTTTCTTTTAAGTTTGCCTGTATTTGTAATTCATGTTTTGAGGAAACAAATGCTTGGCATTATTTCAACATAGGTTGATCACATGTTTATCTATTAGCTGTTGTTTAAAAGGATAAATTTTAATTTTAAAAATCATATCAGTAAATGTTTACCCAAAAAGCCCTTTTGATTGTAGTAGTAACTAACTTGATATTGCATCATTTTAGAATTTGCCAATGGGTAGGTAAAGAGGAAAGGTTGTACCTCTGTAGAGGTTGATTTGATTCCCCCATAGCTTCTAAAATACAGGACAACAACCAAACAACCAGTCATTGACTGTTGCTGGAATTATAATTTAATTTTGTTTTCATTCATCTGTTGTAATGAAAATGAAGTTTATAAATGTGGAAAGTTAATGATTTGGCTTTTATTCCAGGACCAGACGCACCTGCACTTTGGTCTCCTGGTTGAGTGAGACCATGGGATTTCATGGTTCCTGCAGATAATTTAGGATTTGGAATCAAAATACATGGGTATGAGTCCTGGGTCTTAAAAAGTTAAAAAAGCATTTATTAAGGATTTATCTGGACCAAATCGTGTGCTGAGTGCTGGGGATACAAATTTAAAAAGCAGGTAGTCACTCATAAGAAGAAGCTTCTTTTTCCCTTTTTTTAAAGCATTTCCAAAGATTTATTTTTTTTTTTATTTGGAAAATTTTATTTAATTAACTTAGAATATTTTTCCATGGTTACAAGATTCATGTTCTTTCCCTTCCCTCCCCACTCCCCTCCCATAGTTGACTGGGCAATTTCACTGGGTTTTACATGTGTCATTGATCAAGACCTATTTCCATATTATTGATATTTGCATTAGGGTGATCATATAGAGTCTATATCCCCAATCATATCCCCTCGACCCATGTGATCAAGCAGTTGTTTTTCTTCTGTGTTTCTACTCCCATTTTTTCCTCTGAATGTAGATAGTGTTCTTTCTTATGAGCCCCTCCAATTGTTCTGGATCATTGCACTACTACTAATAGAGAAGTCCATTACATTTGATTGTGCCACAGTGTATCAGTCTCTATGTATAATGTTCTCTTGGTTCTGCTCCTTTTGCTCTGTATCCTGGAGGTCATTCCAGTTCACATGGAATTCCTCCAGTTCATTATTCCTTTGAGCACGATAGTATTCTATCACCAACAAATACCACAATTTGTTCAGCCATTCCCCAATTGAAGGGCATTCCTTCATTTTCCATTTTTTTGCCACCACAAAGAGTGCAGCTATAAATATTTTTGTACAAGTCTTTTTCCTTATTATCTCTTTGGTATATAGACCTAGCAGTGGTATGGCTGGATCAAAGGGCAGGCAGTCTTTTAAAGCCCTTTGGGCATAGAAGAAGCTTATTTTCTAATGGAGATTACAGTCATCCAAAGGGAGTGGTGACTAGGCAGGGATACTTTTGTTGGGAAATTTATAGGGATTATATATATTATATATCTTCCCCCAGTGGGGAGATAAGGAAGGGAGGAATAAGATGGATGTACCCTTTCCAGAAATATGACAGGATTGATTTGATCATGGTTCATAGTTTCCAAATGGGCAGGAGGTGGCTTTAGTAGAGCTCTGGGCCTGGAGTCAGGAAGATTCATCTTCCTAAGTTCAAATTTGGTCTTAGACATCAGCTGTTTGATCCTGTGCAAGCCACTTAACCTTGTTTGCCTCAATTTCCTTGTCTGTAAAATGAATTGGAGAGGGAAATTGCAATCTACTCCAGCATCTATGCCAAGAAAACTCCAAAAGAGGTCATGAAGAGTCAGGCATGACTGAGTAACAACATAGTTCCGGAACAGGAGTTTGAGAGTGAGAAATGAAAGTGTACCCAAGAGAAGAACTGCCAAGAAGGAAATTTAGCAAGGGAAAGAAGACAGTTCAGGGGAAGGAGGAAGGAATTGATAGAGTTAAAATCTTAGTCTTAATTGCATAGTGCACTTAGAAAGGACCCTGAAATGAGCTCAGTTAAAAAAGAGCACTGCCTAAGGAGTCAAAGGTCCTAGGTTCATATAGTATTGCCTGTAAAGGAAGAACATAATTTAACAAATAAATTTGAACACTATTATACTTTGCTCCTAGAAATAATGGCAGTCTATATTTAATTTGGTGAAGACAGTGCCACTTTTTTTATTTTAAATTATTTTACATTTTTTTCCTCAAAAAACTTTCAAGACTTCAATAAGATGTTACTTCTAATAATGTGTATACATTTTAAGAAGCCCTATCTTTATAACTTAATATCTCTGATATTAATAATCTCAGAATAATAATATTTTGAGACATGTTTTTTAATAAATAACTTGTATTTGAGTATATAGCTAAATAAAAAAAAGGGAGAATAAGTATTCTCCCTTTTTCTTCACCTTCACAAACAGAATTCCTATGAGATCTCTGGGAGAAAGCCTGCTGAACTTAAGATAAACTGTTAGCATGTGATCCATACTTGTGTTCATTTTAAGAAGGGATGTAATTTTAGTGGGAGTTTTAGGAGTGTGTGGCCACTTTTCCATCAGAATCCTCCTTCCCTTCCACACATTCAGATATTCAGATGTTTATATATAACATCATGGAGCTATTTTGCTTCTGTATTTGGTTAACCAAAGGTAGTTCATTTTGAGTAATAATTGCTTGTTTCACTATGAAATGATAAAAACCCTTTTTGTGGTGAGTAATGCATATTATGCTTTAATCCATCACAATGCTAGGGCACACAGTATTGCTAACACCACAATAAACTTTGAGCTGTGTGCCTTTTGGATTTTAGTTTTGTCAGTTTAGATTCTATGACAGTTGCAAAATTTCATCAAAATAGGTTCTGATCTTTAGGAATTTTTTTCTGATCTAAATATGAATAATGTAGGTGGCATACAATTCTTAATTTTCTCTTAGAGAACTTAGGAAAATAAATGGTTTATTAAAAATAACACTCATACTCAAGACATTTAAGATATAATTTTACATGTTTCTTTTGGTGATGCAGATTGCAACTTATCCAGACTATATATTAAAACCATTAAACTTATTTACATTTACATTTAATTTTGACACTGGGTATCTTAACTTTACAGACACTCCTTTTAAGTGCCTATTAAGATTATTTGTCAACTTATTCTCTTGGACTTTTCCTCTTTTGTGGTTGATTGGATAGACCATATGGGATAGTGAATGGAGAGTGAGCTTGGAGCCAGGAAGACTGGATTGAAATCCTGTGTTTGACATCTTTGCTAGGGGATCTTGGGCTAGACACTTAACCTCTCAGTACTCCAGACAAATCTCTCCCTATTTCTCTCCCTTACCTTCTGTCTTAGAATTGACAGAAGAGCAGAAATGGCTAGGTAGTGGGAGTTAAGTGACTTGCCCCCAAGATCACACACAGCTAGGAAGCGTTTGAGGCCAGGTTTGAAACCAGGACCTCTGGACCCTAGACTTGACTCTCAATCCACTGAACCACATAGCTGCCCCCTCAGAAAAGACCTGCATTAGTAGTTTCTTTGTATAGTAAGTACCTCCCTAGGTTATTAGGAGGAATTAAGGAAATAACATTTATGAGTTGGCACTTCATAAATATTAACTTTTATTAGTAGTGGTACTCTGCCAATGAAATTCACAGGTTTCTCCCCTATCTCTATAGTTGTAGTAAATTTTGAAGTTGACACATATATCCTCCCCTCTTCAAATTTTGCCTCTTTCCCCCTCTTATTTCATGAAGATTTCCCAGATTTCTATGGATTCACCATACTTGTTACTATTCATGTTAACATTATAGTGCTACCATTTATTTAACCTTCTTCTTGGACATTTACATGAAAATCTTTGGACAGATTTTCCTTTTTTGTTTTTTAATAATTTTTAGGTTATAATCTCAGCAGTGTGATTACTGGATCAAGTGGTATGTTTATTTTTATAGCTTTTACTATGTATTGATGTATTAGAGCTTTAAAAAAATTTCTTTTGCTTTCCTCACTCTTGGCCAGATATATTATGCTTGTCTCTGTACAAGCCATCCTCTTCCCCACCCTCCTCCCTGTAGAATATTGTTAGTACCTGATGTTTGTTGACTGTTATTGTACTGACATTGAGAAGTAACCACTATAATCTTGGGCAATTTTTCTTCTTAAAACCAGGAAGCCCTTGGCTGTGGACAGATTGTGAGACCAGCATTATTGAGAAAATTTACATGATGAGACCTGCTTATGTGGGTAGTTGTATTATGAACCTAGGAGGCCCAAGAGATGTTTTTCTATCTACATTCTCATAAGATAACAGGCTTCCTTTGTAATTGACTTCTCTTTTTGGTATGCTATTTGAGCTTTTTGGGTGAGACTAAAAGACTTGTTGGGTGCATTGGGAGGGGGAGAGTAGTATAGTACTTGACTCACCCAAATAACCACGAGTCCACATTAATCACTGTGGAACATTCATTTGTATTGGAAAATACTTTTAGGTAAACATATTACTTTTCCTTTGTTCATGAACATACAAGTGTTTTTCCAAAGGTGAAGATTAATGTATCTAGGGCTTTAGCACTTTCATATATATTGATAGAATGGTGGAAGGTTAGAGCCCCCATTTCACAGAAGAAGAGCCTGATGTTCAGAGAAGTGACAGGTACAGAGTTGGAGAGGTCATATTGGAGCTGAAGTCCTCTAGCACACAACTTTTTATGTTACTTATATTGTCAGAGATGATGATCTTGAGTATACTTACAGAGGACCACAGAATTCAGGAGCTATTAGGCTTCATGCTTAAGGTCAACTTCATCTGTGCTATTGAAAGATTTCTTAAGACCTGACAAGAATTCCTGTTTGGAATCTATCATTTCATTCTCCTCCTACTCTTATGATTAATGATTTTCTAATTTGTACTCAGTTGTTTATGTATTCCTTCTCTCCAAAGCTACTTGAGTGTAGAGTCTTAGCTTTCATTTTTGTATTTTAAGGGAAAGTCTAGAATAGTGACTTGTGTTTAATGAATTTTGCCAGAGAACTTTAGAGAAACTCCGTAGACCTGGGAAGGTCCATTCCAAGTGCTTTTGACAATACCCCAAACAATTAAGACTGGAGAGAAATCAACATGGATACATTGTTCCCATTTAAAAAGAGTACTTAGCATCAAATTGAAAATCAAGAATGAAACTACTACAAGGACACTGGACAACTGAACAAATGGACAATTGGGCCATTTTCAAGTACAGGAAACTTTTCTGGTCAGCGATGACTTCTCTGAATTTGGATACTTTTCTGGGTATAAGACAGCTGTCTTTTGATCACTGACTTTATTATGTTTTACTAGGAAGAGAAAACCTGAACCATGAATTAAAGGCAATTAATTAGAGCCAGAACCTTTGTTGAAAGAAAATCTGGTGGGTTGTGGTCATTTGATGTTGCATGAGAATCTTAATGGAATCCAGCTTTTGGACATACCCCCCCCAAAAAAAAACAAAAACAAAAACTAGTCATTAATGTTAATTTCGATAATTAGTTTTGCTGAAATTCCATAGCTCCCAGATGGGAGCCATTAAAATAGTGAGGGAGGAGGGTAAAAGGTAGGCAGGTAGAACTGGGATTCCTTTTTGGATTACAATCAAGGCAGTTTAATTGTTGAAGATGTATGGCTAGTTAGCTGTTAGGCCAATTCTGGTGAAAGGAACATAATTCAATGTGGTCTGCCTGACCCTTTGACCACTTATAATACCAGTTATGTATTAACCTTGTAAACTCATACTTTTTGTCTCTTTAGCAGAAGGCAGTATAGTTTGAGAGCTATTTTGAAAGTGTTTTGGACCTATGATTCAGAGAGTGTGTGTATTGAAAGAAAAATGTTCTCTTACAAATCAAATATTTGAGCCTATATGTAGCTTAGGGGTTTTTGACATTTTGACATGTGGGAGACATGTTTCCTTTGGGTTGGTGTGTGGCCCTTGGGATGAAAATGGAGAGAACTTAGGTCTTGATTGAGTGTTTGGAAAATCATTTTTTTTTTTTGCAGAGAGTATCAGGAAAAAGGATACACCAACACTGATAGTTCACCTATGCTGCTTATTGGAAGATCTTGTTACTGAAAGATTTTTCCTTGACAAAATGCTAGGGATCAAAAAGTATATTATTAGTATAGGTTTCTGCCTTGAGTATTTCATCTATTGTATTCTATTTAAAGTCTAAATATTTGGTTATTAAACATACCTAGCACATAGTAGGTTTTTAATAAATGCTTGTTGACCTGATTTTTAACAAGATCTATGATTTCTTGGTTACTGGGAACTCCAGATGAGGAAATTACTTATCTCTGTAGATCAGCTTATGTTCTCTTTTTTGTAGTCTTAGAGAGTTGCCTGGGTTATAGAGAAGTTAACTGACTTGACCAGGTTCATATAACCAGTATGTGTCTGAGGATTTGAATCTGGATTCTTTCTGGAGCTCACTGTCTTCTATATCTGTTGCCATTCATTTAATGATTAAAAAAAAAATCCTTACTTTCCATCTTAGAATCAATAAGCATTGGTTCCTTGGAAGAAGAGTGGTAAGGGCTAGGCAATTGGGGGTAAGGGACTTGTTTAGGGTCATACAAGTTGGGGAAGTATCTGAGTCTAGATTTGAACTGAGGACCTCCTGTCTCCAGGCTTGGTTCTCTATCCACTGAGTCACCTAGCTGCTCCCAATTAATTGTTACTAGAATAATTGATTAAAAATGATTCAGGCTTGGTCTTAGAGGGGGGGGAAAGCACTTTAAGAGATCATGTGGGACAGTCGTCTTTATTGAGACAGGTGAATATTCAAATAATTTTAGGATAATTCAACAGAAAGAGGTCTTTAATGTTAAGATTCCATAATCTTTCTTGGTTGTCTCAGGGCTTCATTGCTTTGATAGTCATCTTTTTTCTGTCTAACAGAAATTCTTTCCTTTAATTTCATTGGTGTTTTGTGTGTGTAAGAGAGAGAGAGAGAGAGAGAGAGAGAGAGAGAGAGAGAGAGAGAGAGAGAGAGAGAGAGAGAGAGCGATCTATGTATATAGATCACAGTAACTATTCAGTATCTGATCAATAAACATTTACTTAATGCCACAGTGCATATCCTTAGTGCAACAAGAAAAGCAAAGTATGACCTCAGACACTTCCCAGCTGTGTGACCCTGGGCAAGTCACTTGACCCCCATTGCCTAGCCCTTACCACTCTTCTGCCTTGGAACCAATACACAGTAATGATTCCAAGACAGAAGGTAAGTGTTCTTAAAAAAGAAAGAAAGAAAGAAAGAAAGAAAGAAAAGCAAAGTAGTCTCCACTCTATTGGAATTTACATTCTATTCTAATGGGGAGCATGTGGGTACACACAGAGTTGATAAGCAGTAACGCAACATATGAAGTACCAGAAAGGCTTCATGCATGTGAAAGTTTTTGGACTGAGACTTGATGACACTCAGGGATTCCAAGAGGCAACGATAAGGGAGAAGTGCATTTAGGCATGGAAATGGGAAATGAAATGGATTGGTCTGTGTGAGAACAGGTAGAGGGCCAAATTGGTTGGGCCCTGGTTGGCATGGAGCCCATTAATGTACAAGATTATTGAAAAGGTGAGCCGAAGACGTTGTGAAGAGCTTTCTGTGCCACACAATGGAGTTTGGTTAGAGATGGTTAGACTTGCACTTTGAGAAAATCACTTTTGGCAGGTGAATTGGAAAAAAGAAAAGACTTGAGGCAGAGAGACTGTTTAGGAGGCTACTGCTTGGTAATAAGATCCTTCAAGCATATCTGTGAGGGGAGAGAAAGAGACAGAATGAAAATATCATGGAAATAGAAATGATAAGACTTGGCAATAGATTATATATATTCAAGGTGAGGGAGAATGAGGATTTGAGGATGGCATGACATTAGGAGCCGATTGAGTTTAAGGGGAAAGATAATGAATTCTGGTTTGCATATGTTGAGTTTGAGATGCTTGCAGGACATCCAGTTTGATCTATCTGCTAGACATCTGGTAATGCAGGATGAGACTGGAATTCACTAAATGGATCTGAGAAGTCATTTACGAGAGAGAACGAACTTAAAGCAGTCTTTAGGGCACACTCCCAATTAGGGGACAGGAGAGATATTGTGAGAATAGAAAAATCTGCCAGTGGATTGGATATGTGGGGTGAGTGAAAGGGAGGAGTTGGGACTGACACTGACATTGTGAGCCTGGGGTCACTCAGTAAGCTTTTATTAAATGCTGTCTTATTTATTAAGCCCAGACACTGGGCTAAATTCTGGGCATAGAAAGAAAGGCAAAAGACAGTCCTTGACTTCAAGGGGCTTATAGTCTAATGGAGAAATGGCAAACAACTATGTACAAACAAAATATTGATAGGCTATATCGGAGTTGAACAATAGAGAGAAGGCACTAGCATTAAGGGGGATCAGGAACGGCTTCTTGTAGAAGGTGGGGTTTTATCTGGGACTTCAAGGGAGCAAAGGTAGCCAGGAGGAAGAAATGAGGAATAAGGGCATTACAGGCCTCTGATAGCCAGTGTAGTGAAATCTTATGTGAGAAACTGTAAGGAGGTTAGTGTCATTGAATTGCAGATATGTTGAAGAGTAAGTAGATTGGAAAAGTATGAGTGGGGCTAGGTTATGATGGATTTTGAATGCCAGATAGTATTTGGTGAAATAACACTTGAGGTGGTAGGCTACTGGAGTTTATTTGAGGGGAGAGGTGGGACCACATGACATGATCAGACTTGCACTGTAGAAAGATCACTTTGGCTACCTACACTAGGATAGACATATGAGCTCAAGCATTCTGACAATACCTGGTAGAAGGAGGGTGGTGGTAGTGGTGGGGGGTTAAGTTTATAGCTTAACTCGGTTTCTGTATAGCAAAATCATTACCAGGTCCAGGCTTTCCAGATGAGCTAACTGCAGCTTCTGTCCTGGAATCCTGTTCCCATGTTGTCATGGCTGGAATCTTGGTTCCATTCTGTTGCCTGCACCTAGAACTGAGAAGTACAAATAAGACAGGCTTTCCAAATAAGACAGAACAAAACCCTAAGTTCATTTCTTGTGGTCACAGGCCCTAAAAGGAGAATTGAGAAAGTAGCCCTGTCACCCTTCTTGCTTAGTGCATGGTTCTCATGCTGCAGGTAAGGACACTATTATTCTTGGATGACCCTAAAAAGAGAGACTATTCCAGTTCAGTCGTTTGAAAGATTTGGCCTATTCTGGCTATTTAGTCAATGGATGAAGCTGCTCCCAACCACTTGGTAGGAGAAAGCACTGTGCCTTTTCCCAGAAGTAGGTCTTTGCTATATGGAACTTGCTCTCTCCAAATTAGGTGGTCTGGGTGTGTTTAGCACATCCTCATTACTCTTTTCCCTCCTGTTTGCTGTCTTCAGCAAATAGGGGTGCATTTGGAACACAGTTTTGGTCCCCAGTTCAAAAATAGAAAATACAAAGTGTATATATACAAAGAGAATGCTAATAAGTGGGGAAACCAGGAAAGGACTTGTTTAAGAGATGGCACCTGAACTGTACTTGGAAGGAGATTAGGGATTCTGTGAAGCAGAGATGGAGTACATTCCCACACTAGGAACACTTGTGCAAAGGCAAGGGAAGTGGGAGATGGAATATGTATACAGCACAGCTAGTAGGTCAGTTTGACTGGAATGGAAAGGGTAGGAAGGAAAGCTGTATGAAATAAGATGGGAAAGGTAAATGGAAGCTAGATTATAGACTTTTTAAATGCCAGGATGCACTGTTCATATCTTTACAGGTTTGGTATTTTATTCTACAGGCAAAATAGGAAATAAGTGAAAATTTTCGAGTTGAGGAAGGAGTGTTTTTTGCTTTTTGTTTTGTTCTTTAAATTCATTCATCCATTTATTTATTTATGGTGTTTTTCCATGGTTACATGATTTATGTTCTTTCCTTTCCCTCCTTCCCTCTCCCGTAGTCTATGAGCAATTCCACTGGGTTTTACATGTATCATTGATCAAGACCTGTTTCCATATTATTAATGTTTGCAATTGGGTGATCTTTTAGAGTCTACATCCCCAATCATATCCCCAACGAACCATGTGACCAAGCAAATGTTTTTCTTCTGTGTTTCTAAGGAGTGATGTAAGAATGTTGATTTGGTATCTATGTGGTAGATGGATTGGTAGCAGATAGACCGTTAGGAAATTAACACAATAGTTCAGATTAGAAGTGATGAGGAACTGAAGTAAAATCATAGGAATATAGGCTTAGAAATGGAAGAGATTTTAGATTCCATGTAGTCCAACTTCCTTATTTTATAGATTAGGAATATATGTGTGGTTGAGTGCCCAAGTTTACAGAGGTTTGACTTGAATTCAGGTCCTCTGACTCCAAATTCAGCATACTTCAGCAATTATTGAATGTATATGTGTGTCTTCCTTCCTTCTTTCTCTCTCTCTCCCATTAAGACACTTAATGTTAACTTTAGCTAAAAGCCAGCACATCACATAGGAGAACAATGAACTATTTTATACCTATGAAAACTTGGATTTGAATTCAGTCTTCTGATTCCAAATTAATACTCTTTTACTATATTATCATGCTTAGTTTTTCATTCTGTAAAGTTCCATCTAAGTTTTAAAATTCTCTCATTCTTAGAGTTTCTCCACTGAGAACCATGGACTGAGGTCCATTGGTCACCAGGATTGGTATGAGATGGCAAATGAAATAGCTGGTGGGCTGTAGGAGAAGAAGAATAAAATAGTAGGAGTCAGAGTAGGAGAAATGTGGGTATGTGTTTCTTGTTAAAAATAGCTACCTACTTTGGGCTAGCATCTCAATGTCATATGAAGAGGGTATTAGCTAACGCTATTGCTGATATTTTTGTGAGAACAGTTAGGGTTACATGGTGTGTTAAGGCTCTGAGCAAAATATACCACTTAGGTAATCTTTAGCTTTTACAGTTTAAAAAAATTTAGGTTAAAATAAAAAAATTAATATTAAAACCCTAAAATCATTATTTTTAATATTCATTTAAACATTTTTTGAGTAATAAATTCTCTTGCCACTCCCTTTCTTCCATTGAGAAGGCAAAAACAGTGTGATATCCATTATACACATGAAATCTTGCAAAATATAGATAAAATTTCAAAAAACTGATTTTTGCCTGGAAATATTGTAGTTTATCATCTCTGCTTGTTGGGTTCCACGGTTACTTTCAAACTTCAGCTAAAATCCCTCCTAAAAGAAACCTTTCCAGGTTCTCTATGAAATGAACTCTCTGAGTTATCCTATGTATACACATCTTGTTTGTATGTAGTTCTCTGCATGACATCTCCATTAGATTGACAGGAGGGACTGTTCTTGGCTTTCTTTGGGTACTGTGCTTGACAGATTGTAAGTGCTTAATAAATACTTGTGACTTGACTAAAAATGACTATTGTACTTAGCTTTGAAATGTGCATCTCTTAGGAGGTATAAGACATGTTTATCTGTCCAAATTTTTATTCAGAAGGCATATTCATTTGAAAAACCATCTCAGAAAGCTCTTGAGTGTTAATTTTCTTTTCTAAGTGAAAACTACACATCATCATATACCTATCATATTAATTTGGTTTGTTGAACAGTATAGGTAGGAAAGCCATGTTGCTAAGGATTTCCTTTCTCCCTGGCAGACTGGAGAGGGCATAATAGGCAACTCATTGTTAAACTCTTAGTGCTATTGAGGTTTTGTGATGGTTTCATAAACCCTTTTCTTCAGTCATTACTTTTCTTATAAGTTTTGCTTCTGGGCAGAAATTTTATCATGCCCAATCTCTGCTCAAGGATAAATTTATTTTTGTTAGGGTGGGTGATAGGGAAACAACACGAATAAAATTTGTTGAGTTTTATTTTATTTTATTTTATTATTTTGGTAGTGTTTTTTTAAAAGTTTGGTGAGGGAAATGGAAGGTTTGGGGTGTTTTTTTTTTCCCCCCAGGTAGCATAAATAACTAGCTTATTTTAAAAGTTTAAAGGGGAGGGGGAAGCTGGGTAGCTCAGTGAATTGAGAGCCAGGCTCAGAGACAGAGGTCCTGGGTTCAAATTGGGCCTCAGACACTTCCTAGCTGTGTGACCTTGGGCAAGCCACAACCTCCATTGCCTAGTCCTTATCACTCTTCTGCCTTAGAACCAATACACAGTATTGATTTTAATATGGAAGGTAAGGGTTAAAAAAAAAGTTTAAAAGTCTCTTACTTGACATGTTTTGTTTTTTCATAGAGAACTGTATTATTTTATGTTTTTAAGAAAATGATTCTGAAGCAGATTGATGTATTGTCCATAGCATTAGATCAGACAAACATCAAGAGAGCTGGGTTCCATTTCTTGTTCCTTCAATAACTTGCTAAAATTGGAGAAGTCATTTTACCTTTCTCCAGTTGTAAATTGAGGTCAGTAACCCTCAGTTATTTGTAAAATGTTTTGGTATGCCCTAGTGAGATGCATTGCTTTGGAATACGTGTGGTGCATTATTTCCCCCAAATTTTAAGCTTAAAATTGATATTTGGGTTTCTTACTGATGTTGAATATTTCTTTCCCTGCTTTGATAGAAAAAATGGAAGACACCTTGGCTATAATTTAGTTATATAATGTGTACAGATATATAAATATATATTCAGATGTATAAATCCAAAAAAGATTAGTGATGTGAAAAATAGGTAATGATGGTAAGGACAGGAATCACATAAATAAGTATTTATTGAATATATATTCTAGTCAAGGCATTGTGATAAATGAAGGGGAAGAACTGAAAGAAATATAAGATCTAGTGTCTTTCCTCAAGGAACTCATACTACTTCAGTAAAAAAAGTAAATTTGAGAGATAATAGACTCTTAAGTTGTATACACTGAAATTCGCAACTTGGTAAGAAAGTCATTTTTCTAGATGCCTCTACTTCCTCTCAGCTTAATTGCTTTTAAACTCTGAAGTCTGACTTGCAGTCTCATTTAACAGAAAACTTTTCCCTTCTTTTTCCCATGTTATCATTGAATCTTTTATGCCTTCATCAGAGCTAGATCATTGCAATACCCTCCAAATTGGTCTCTACCTTATTTCTCACCACTCTATTCAATCTGTTGTGTGCTTGTGTATTTGTTTATTTTTAACTCTTCCCTTCCATTTTAGAATCAATACTCCAAGTATTGGTTCCAAGGCAAAAGAGATAAGGGCTTAGGCAATGGGAGTTAAGTCACTATACAGCTATGAAGTGTCTGAGGGTAAACTTGAACTCAGGACTTCCTGTCTCTAGGCCTGGCTCTCTATCCACTGAGCCAACTAGGTGCCCCTTATCTGAGAAAATAATTTTCCTTAAGCACAGATCTGATGGTGTCTTCTCTATTTAACTCCAGAACTAAGATAAAATATAAACTCCTCTGTTTAGCTTTTAAAGTCCTCCATAACCTATACCTCAGCTTATCTTTCCAGTCTTATTTGGCCTTACTTTCCATCCCACACTGTATCATTCTGCCAACCTGACTTCTCTCTATTACTTATGCATTGTATACTATATCCATTTTCATGTTTTTGCACATATCCCTATGCCTAGAATGCACACTTTCCCTCTTTATTTTTTAGACATAAATTTTTTTCATTGAATAAATCTCTTCTATTCCTCCTGATCCCTTCTCCATTATGAAAAAAACAATGGGAAAGAACAAAACCTTTGTAACAAATATTCATTTTCAAGCAAACATTTCATTTGTCCTATGGGTTATCCCGTTTGATCATGAGTCCTTTGGAGTCATGGTTGGCTTGATCAGAGTACCCTCTCTTCCCTTCTAAACTACCATGTACATATTTGCATTTATTTACTTTATGTTGCATGTATGTAT
Organism: Monodelphis domestica; assembly: GCF_027887165.1. Taxonomy (NCBI): domain Eukaryota; kingdom Metazoa; phylum Chordata; class Mammalia; order Didelphimorphia; family Didelphidae; genus Monodelphis; species Monodelphis domestica. The sequence goes on from NC_077228.1 coordinate 276,713,705, forward strand.
ATACACACATTCATACAGATATATTCATATACATATATGTATATTTGTAAAATTTAAATACATACACATACCCTTATTTTTGATCTTAATATAAGTTCTAAGACAGAGGAGTGGCAAGGGCTAGGCAGTTAGGTTTAAATGATTTGCCCAGAATCACACTAAATCCAGATCTTCTAGATTCCAGGCCTGGCATTCTGTCCATTTTACTTACTACTTGTCCGGCTGCATGGATTTTTATGTGTACTTAATATGTCCTGAGAATAGAAGGTGCTTGCTAGTAGAGATTGTTTCTTGTATGCCCATACTCTAGCAAAATGCTGACCCAAGGTAGCTGCTGCTGATTGATTCCCAGATTATTACAGTGAAGCCTGACAACAGAGTAAATTGAATAAATGCTTGCTGACTGAGTTTTAGGAGTCTATAATGAACCATAGTGAACTATGTGAACCACATATAATGATCTAAATTCATATATGCCAGTTAAATGATAAGTGTTATTAATTTTTGTTCCTCTTCTGGTGGACACTGCTAGCAAATATCTGAGAAGGCAAAATTTGAAACTTGGTTTTCCTGACTCCCAAGTCCAGTGCTCTCTCTACTAGATACCATGCTGCATCAATCAATCAATAAACATACAATAATAATATATATGCATATGTTTTTATACTAGAATCCTTCCTTGCTTTTGGATCTGTGTTCCATATTACTTGATTTTGTAGTCTGTGACCCCAATTGAGCACTCAACTTTCTGTTTTATTCCAACATGCTGAGCTTGCCTAAATCTATTTTATCTGACACTTTGAAAAGCACTCTTTATATAATGGCTTGTATTGAAATTTGCTTTTGAGAAGCTGTACTAATTGACAGCCAACAAACTGGACAGATTTAGGCCAGATAAAGTCTGTAAGTGCCTGTCATATATCAATAAAGATAAAATCACCTGCTGCAGAAACTAGGGAATTTTATTATGATTTTCATCTTGAATAAGTGAAGAAGCATCATTAAATTTTGGCACTATAGTACTGGAGTTGGGAGACTGGCTGGTTGGTAACTTTAACTATGTAAAGTATTTTTTTGTCTTAGCTTCAAACTACTTTTGTAATTTAAACTCTTTCTGGCTTTGGTTAAAGTTTTGTTTCTCTGAGTTTTAAATTAGGAAATACAAAAATAGAAGTGTTTGAGTTGTTATTGCTAAAACTAGTTAGTGAATATATAGACTGGTGAGCGAGAGGTCTGCCTTCAGAATGACTTTTATAAATGAAATTGTTTAAAAAAAGGTTTTGGTTTTTGGATCATATATAGCAAGGACATTTATAGAGATGGTTGAGAGAATTGTTGTAGAAAGCTGCCAACTTCTTCCTTTAAGCTAACATTTTGTGTAGAATTTCTTTGATCCAGTTTTGACAAGTAAAGTCCTAGAATCATCATACTTCCTTTTAGAAAAGACATATACCTTCTTGTGAAAAAAATCAGCTCCAACTTTTAACTATGGGATAATCTTTTAAAAAATATAAACCCTTACCTTCTGTCTTAGAATCAATACTGTGCATTAGTTCTAAGGCAGAAGAGTGGTAAGGACTAGGCAATGGGGGTCAAGTGACTTGCCCAGGGTCACACAGCTAGGAAGTGTCTGAGGCCACATTTGAACCCAGGACCTCTCACCTCTGGGCCTGGCTCTCAATCCACTGAGCCATCCATCTGTCCCCAATTATGGGATAATCTTAAGGCATGTAAACTAGTAGTATTATACCATACAGATAATTATAGTAAACGTTCTTGCAAGTTCGGTGTGTTAGCTCAAGAGTTCTGAAACTTAGCAGATGGTTGAAACTGAAGGAAAGGTAGGAGATATGGCAAAATACTTACAAATACAGTCTTGCCAGAGGAATGCTTTTCCAGTTGTTTTTCTCTAGTGTTTTTGTCTATATTATAGTATGCTTTAAAAAATAAACTTTATTTTGGCCATGTTCATGCTCATGCTGGTACTATCCTATGTGGTTAACTCTAATTGTTATTTTTAAATTCAATTTAATTTTTTACCAAATTTCATGTAAAAAGTTTTCAGCATTTAAAAAAGAATTGTCTCAAATTCTCTCCCTCCTTCCCTTACCCTCCAAGAAGGTAAGCGGTCTCATATAGATTTCACATTAGCAATAATGTAAAATATTTTTTTACATTCATCCTTTTGTGGAAGGAAATGAACAAAAAAAATGAAAGAAGGTGAAAAAAGTTTGCTTTGGTCTGGATTCAAACTATTGGTTACTTTTGAAGTAGATGGCATTTTTTATCATGAGTCCTTTGGAATTGTTTTGAATCATTGTATTGTCTAGAATATCTTAAGTTGTTCACAGTTGTTCATTATAAAGTATTCCTTTCACTATGTACGATGTTCTCTTGGTTATGCTCATTTTACTGTTTCAGTTCATGTAAGTTTTCCCAGATTTTTCTGAGCTTCTACTCATCATTTCTTACAGCAGAATAGTATTTCATTACAATCAGTTGATGAATATCCTCTCACTTTCTAATTCGTGCCCCTGCAAAAAGAGTTGCTTTAAATATTTTTATAAATATAGATCCTTCCTCTTTTTGTTTATCTCTTGGGATATAAAGTTAGTAATGGTATTGCTGAGTCAAAGAATACATACTGTTTTATAGCCCTTTGGGTGTAGGTCCAAATTGTTCTCCAGAATGATTGGATCATTTCACAACCCCTCCAGCAGTGCATTAATGTCTCAGTTTTCTTACATCCTTTCCAAATTTTGCCATTTTCCTTTTCTGTCATAATAGCCAATCTCATAGGTATGGATTGGTACCTCAGACTTGTTTTAATTTGCATTTCCCTAATAGTGATTTAGAACTTTTATTTTTTTGGTATGAATATAGAGAGCTTTGTCTGAGAACTGCCTGTTCATATCCTTTGACCATTTATCAGTTGGGGAAACTATCATTGTTAAGATGAACAGGATAATACATACATAGGATAATAATACACAAGAAGGAAAAAGTTCTGAGATATGCTATTGACACACTTAAAATAACTGTCCAATAGGAAAGTTAATCAGATACTATTTAAGCACCTCTATGTGCTAGAAACTCTTCTAGGTTCTGGGATAGAAAGAAATGAAATTTATTTCCCTCAAGGAGCTTATATTCTATCTAGAGAGATAACATATACATGTCTAAGTATACCAATACAGATTTGGGAGGCAGTAGTAGTACACACTAGCCTTTAAGTTGATGATCAGGAAAGAATTCTTGTGAAGTTGTCCTTAAGCCAAGTTTTAATGAAAATAAGGGATTCTAAGGTACAGACGAGGAGGTCAAAGAGTTCATGAAGGTGCCTCTTGAATAACAAGTTTGGAAATAGGTTGTGAATATCTTTAAGTATGAAATAAGAGTTTTTATATTTATATATTTATATGTTATAGAGGCATTGGAGAAACCATTAAAATTTATTGAATAGGGGAGTGGCTTGACCACCTGTCTGTATAACTTAGAAAAATGATTGGTCAGTAGGTGGAGGAGAGACTCACATTGGAAGGCTATTACAGTGCTTTAGGTGATGGGTGTTAAGAAGGCAAGAATAGAGGGGAGATAGGGAGTGGATAGGAAAGATTCTGTGGAGGAAAAATTAATAGAATTTGACAAACTTTTTAGAAACCTGAAGGGTTGAGGATCAATGAGATTGCTATCCTTAGTTATTGGAAGGGTAGTAGATTTCTCACAGCAGAAAGAGATAAGTTTTGAAGAGAGATGAGTTGACTTGGGTAGGAAAGATAATGGGTTCTCTTTTGGATAGGTTGAATTTTAGCTATCCATGGACTATAAGCTTTGAAATGTCTAATAATTAGTAGATGATATGGCTGTGAAGTCCAGGAGAGAAAGGTCATGTCAAGGCTGTAGTGTAGATCTATGTATTTATCTCTGTTGAGATATTTGACTCAGTGGAGTTAATGAGATCACCAAGAGAGCTAGGAAACAGAAGATGAGGGAGGGCCCCCAAAATATACACTTTGAGTTAGGACTGTATTTTGAATGATGATCTAGCAAAAGAGGCTGAAGAGTTTTCAAACATTTAAAGACTCTTAAGTGTTTAATGGAAATCCAGAGGTAAGAATATTCAGAAGGAAAGGAATCCAGTTAGTAAGCATTAAGCCTCGGTTATATGTCAGGTACTGTGGTAAGCACTTAATAAGTGTTGAATGCTGCAAAAAGATTAAAACATTTTGAGAAAAGGCCATTAGATTTAGTAATAAAAGTTGCATATGAGCAAGACTGGAAACCAGATGATGGAGAAGTAATAGAAGTGGAAGTGGTGAGCACTCAGTAAGCACTGTATATTTATGTAATACCTACTATGTGCCTAGCTCTTTGCTAAGCACTGGGAATGCAAAGAAAGGTAAAAGACAGTTCTTAACCTTGAAGAGCTTTTTAATAGATGTTAAAGGATAGCTTGATAGGATAATAGGGTCAAGTAAGAACTTTTTAAGGACTGAGGAGTGTATATGTAGGGGCCAAAAAGGATAAGGATAAAGACAGATAGGAAAAGAGTTAGGATTAAACAAGATGAGGTAGAATGCAGGGGTATGAATTGAGGGAGTTGATCCTGGTGAAGAAAAGATCTCTGTTTTATTTGATTCTAGGATAAAGGATAAAAAAGAGAATGATGTAAAAAATAATCAAGGATGTGTTGTGGTTATGAATAAAATCTTGTCAACTAAATTCTTTTATATCCCATACCTCATCTTTTTACCCATTATTCTTTGGTATAATTGTCTACTTAAGGGCTCTTTTTATCTCCTTTTGTTCTCAGCTTTTCTCCTCCTATTCTCATCTGTGTTACACTATGCTTCTTGACTTTACATCCTCTCTGTGTTCTCAGTTTTGCTTCATTTGCACTCTTCATTAGTTTGCCTATGAAATATAAAATTAGTTATACTGAATTTCAAAATAAAATCTAGAAAATCACACTAGCAAAATTGAATAGACACCATGTGCAAAAACTACAGGAGACATCACAAAGATTGTAGGAGAATATGGGGGTCTCATAACATTTCTTCGAGGTAGAGAATATAGTGTTATTAACATAACTCTGATGAAGAAAACCAAGGGTAGCTAATTAGCAGCACAGGCTCCAATCTCTTATCCTAGTCTTTAATTCTTCTCAGAGGGTGTTGAATTAGATGATATTTTAAAGTCTTCTCCGATTTTGATAGTCTGTGAGAATCTTATGTCTTATTGGAAGGTGATAACCCAACAATTATTTGTTAAGTACCTACTTTGTTGCCAGGTACCCCGCTAGGCACTGGGATTATAAATACAAAGAATGAAATCATCTCCATGTTCTAACTAGAAAATAAAAACATTTATTTGTATATGTTATACATGTACACATGCATATATGATAGATAGAAGCTTTGTATGAATAACAATGAGAAAGGCCATTTTGACTAGTATGAAAAATACAGGATGGGGCATGAAAAATACAGGATGGGGCATGTGTTGTAAGCCTGTGTGGTAAAGTGGCCTGAAAGAAACATTGGAGTCAGGTTATTAGTATCACACACATTGGATAGTATAGTAATTTTGTTAGTTACCTGAGAACATCAGTCAATTAGAAGCTGAAATCAGGGATGGCATAAATTTGTTAACCACTCTCTAAACAGTGTTAGAATCTTTTCTGCTATCAATTACATTGAGTCCCCCCCCCCCCCCCCTTTCCCTCTCCCTTAGCCGACACATGATTCCACTGGTTATCACATGTGTTCTTGACTTGAACCCATTTCCCTGTTGTTGGAATTTGCATTATAGTGTTCATTTAGAGTCTCTCCTCAGTCTTATCTCCTCCAACCCTGTAATCAAGCAGTTGCTTTTCATCGGTGTTTTTACTCCCACAGTTTATCCTCTGCTTGTGGGTAGTATTTTTTAGATCCCTGCAGATTGTTCAGGGACATTGCATTGATACTAATGGAGAAGTCCATCACCTTCGATTATACCAGAGTGTATCAGTCTCTGTGTACAATGTTTTCCTGGTTCTGCTCCTTTCTCTCTGCATCACTTCCTGGAGGTTGTTCCAGTCTCCATGGAATTCCTCCACTTTATTATTCCTTTTAGCACAATAGTATTCCATCACCAACATATACCACAATTTGTTCAGCCATTCTCCAATTGAAGGGTATCCCCTCATTTTCCAATTTTTGGCCACCACAAAGCGCAGCTATGAATATTATTGTACAAGTCTTTTTGTCCATTATCTCTTTGGGGTACAGACCCAGCAGTGCTATGGCTGGATCAAAGGGTAGACAGTCTTTTATCACCCTTCCTGCATAGTTCCAAATTGCCCTCCAGAATGGTTGGATCAATTCACAACTCCACCAGCAATGAATTAATGTCCCCATTTTGCCGCATCCCCTCCAGCATTCATTACTTTCCATAGCTGTCATGTTAGCCAATCTGCTAGGTGTGAGGTGATACCTCAGAGTTGTTTTGATTTGCATCTCTCTGATTATAAGAGATTTAGAACACTTTTTCGTGTGCTTATTAATAGTTTTGATTTCTTTGGCTGCGAACTGCCTGTTCATGTCCCATGCCCATTTGTCAATTGGAGAATGGCTTGATTTTTTGTACAATTGATTTAGTTCTTTATAAATTTGAGTAATTAAACCTTTGTCAGAGGTTTTTATGAAGATTGTTTCCCAATTTGTTGCTACCCTTCTGATTTTGGTTACATTGGTTTTGTTTGTACAAAAACTTTTTAATTTGATGTAATCCAGATTATTTATTTTGCATTTTGTAACTCTTTCTGATTCTTGCTTGGTTTTGAAATATTTCCCCCCAATTTTTTTTTGGTATTTAATGTTAGGCATATGCTTTCTAAACATTGAAGAGTTTAGTAATATTAATATTAAACTTGCCATTTAGGACATTGATCTTTAGCAATGGTTTTAGTATCATGCCAGGTGCTTTTGAGAACATGAGCTCTCAGATTCTTAGATTTGCTTACATGTTCAACAATCATAGTGAAAGATCTAGTACAGTTATAGCATGTTTTCCCCTTTCAGCATTAGAAGAATTGCTTTTAGTAATTTGAAAATTGATATAAACTATTTCTTAGCAGTAACTAACCTGTGCACCGAGATGTCTTGAATAAGAGTGAATGAGTGAGTGAGTGAGTGAGTGTGAGTGTGTGTGTGTGTGTGTGTGTGTGTGTGTGTGTGTGTGTGTGTGTGTGATTTTTCCTCCCCTTACAATTTTAAATACAAAAATTGCCTTTTTAGGAACTTGTTGATTGACTTGGATTGGTTATCACTGATTTTTTTACAAGGGGACAATTTGCTAATACAAGTACAGTGGTTATAATTTGCTTGTCTTCCCCTCTCTTGCCCAAACATTAAGAAATAGGGAAAAGTACTGAGGCAAAATGATATATATTTTTGGCCTTTCTCAACTTCACACTTAATTTATGCTATGTTATTTTTAAAAAATCCTTACCTTCCATCTTGGAATCAATTATAAGCAGAAGAGCAATAAAGGCTAGGCAATGGGGTGGGGTTAGGTGACTTGCCCAGGGTCACACAACTAGGAAGTATCTGAGGTCTGATCTGAATCTAGGACCTCCTGTCTCTAGGCTTGGCTCTCAATCCACTGAGCCATCTAGTTGTCCCCAATTTATATGCTATTTTTTTTATTTTTTATTTTTTATATGCTATTTTAAAAGAGAACGAAGTTACTAATGCATAACACCTTTATCAAATATGTTAGGATACATCATTGCATTGAAATTATCTTACTATGTTATGATAGTTGATGTGTTTTGATGGATTTTTTATAAAATAAAATCCTTATTTTCCATCTTAGAATCAATACTATGTATTGGTTCCAGGCATAAGAGTGATAAGGGCTAGGCAGTGGGGCTTAAATGACTTGCTCAGGGTCACGCAGTAGGACGACATGTCTGAGGCCAGATTTGAACCTAGGACCTCCCATCTCTAGGCCTCACTCTCAATCTACTGAGCCACCCAGTCGCCCCCTTTGATTGATTTTTTTCTTTCTTTAACTTTTTTTTTTAATTTTATTTAGTCAATTTAGAATATGTTTCCTTGGTTACAAGAGTCATGTTCTTTCCCTCCCCGCCCATCAACCCCTCCTGTAGCTGACAGGCAATTCCACTGGGTTTTACATGTGTCCTTGATAAAGCCTATTTCCACATTGTTATGTTTGTACTAGAGTGATCATTTAGAGTCTGTATCCCCAATCATATCGCCATCAACCCATGTAATCAAGCAGTTGCCTTTCTTCTGGGTTTGTTCCCACAGTTTTTTTCCTCTGAATGTGGATAGTGTTCTTTCTCTCATAAATCCCTCCAAATTGTCCTGGATCTTTGCATTTGCTACTACTAGAGAAGTCCATTACATTCGATTGTACCACAATGTATCAGTCTCTGTGCACAATGTTCTTCTGATTCTGCTCCTTTCACTCTGCATCACTTCCTGGAGGTTTTTCCAGTCTCCATGGAATTCTTCCACTTTATTATTCCTTTTGAGCACAATAGTATTCCATCACCAACATATACCACAGTTTGTTCAGCCATTCCCCAATTGGAGGGCATCCCCTTATTTTCCTTTTTTTTTTTGCTACCACAAAGAGATCAGCTACAAATATTCATGTAGTCTTTTTCCTTATTATCTCTTTGGGGTATAAACCCAGCAGTGCTATGACTGGCCCTTTGATTGATTTTTAATCTGTATGCCTTGGAAAAAGTAGTGCCTTATGGCAGTAACTATTAGCTTTTTATTCTGCCTTTTTGAAATCTGAGACTTGATAATTATAAATTCTGACTTGTATGAATTACACCAAGTTTTTCTTATCAGGATGAATTGATCATTGAAATCCACAGATTGTGCCATAGTTTCATTTTGTGCTTCTCCTCTCCCCAAACACTTATATAAGTATATTGATATGATAAAGGAGAAGAGATGTAGCTTGGCATAGTGTGCAGTGATTCCCATTATTTTCTGTTTCAAGAACTTCTTTCCACGACAAAAAATTTGTAGGTCCAGAGTGTAATTTAATACACTATTGGTAGAATTCTTTTTAGATTTACTCAACAAGTCCTCACACTAAGTAGAATGATAACTTTTGTACCCAAAAACTTCTGATTAAAATTTACATTATTTAATGGTTATAAAATAGGAAACTTTTATTCTACCTATAATTAAAGTATTCCAAATATGAAATTATAAAATCCTAATTATAAAACAATACTAATATTTTGTGGAACATTCTATAAGAATTAAAAGGAATAATCCAGTAATGTGATAAGACTTTTATGATTACTATTATCTGTAAGACTTCATATTATATTTCTTTTATTTTAAAATTTTTGTCAAATATAAGTAGCACTTTTACTGCAATAAATTATAACTTGGTAGATACTTAGCATAATATAATTGAATTCAGCTTTGGCCTTTATTTGTCTTAAACTCGAGTCAGAAACAGTCCTAAATCTGGTTCGGCATTTAGTTTATTTCTCTGGATTTTGATTTAAAACAGGATAAAATGAAAATGCTTGCTTACCCAAATACATGATAAAAATAGCAGGCGGTGTTAAAAGTTCTCTTGCTGAGATGTCTAACCTATCAATAAAGATTAAGTGCTAGATATGTGGTATATTAAATGATAAATATACTTAAAAGTTCAGTTACATAATACTGCTTTTTAAAATCTTTTTTTTAATGTAAACTAATCTTGGTAAGGAAAGAATCTCTTTCGAATTTGATTTCTGCTCTTTTGCCATTGGTACACCAGGGATTTTCATTGTTATGTATGACTTTGACTCTTTGACTACATTCAGAGTTTTGTTGGTAAATACACTTTTGCCATTTCCTTCTCCAGCTCATTTTACAGATGAAGAACTGAGAGAAGAACAGAGTTAAGTGACTTGTCCAAAGTCACACAGCTAATAAGATGTTTTTTTTTTTACTTTAGGCCTGGTCACTTAACTGCTACATCAGATACTCTATTGTCAGTCAATAAACATTTATTGAGTGCCTACTATGCTCCAGGTACTGTGCTAAAGTGCTGAGAATACAAAGAAAAGTAAAAAGATTTAGGCCCTGCCCTCAAGGACCTTGTGGTCTAATGGGGAAAGATAGCATTTGAAACTAAAAAGTGATAAAGAGGATTCATAGTGAAACATGATGAAGGCCTTCAGCTTGGAGGATATCCATTCTCTACTTTCTAGAGGGGGGAAGAAAGGAGTGCCCATGGGCAAAGCATTCTGAGAGGTGGGAGTTTCAGAGTTGAATCTTACTTAAAGATGGATTCCTGAGGACAGATATGAAGTCCAGAGCCAGTTGGATAAAGATGAAGTATCAATCTTGGGTTCCCCTTTTAAATAGAGGATCAGAAGGCTATCTTTTTTTTTTATGTTTTATCATCCACCTTCTCCAAACAGAACAATTGGTTAGTGTTGCCAGCCAGTTTCGTGAATCTGTCAGAAAGTAATAACATAAGCAGAAAGGTAAGTTTTTATTGGAAAACAGTCTTAATACTGTAATCAGCCAGTAAGTTTTGTTTCTGCTGAACATTTGTAATGGTCTGTGATGGTTTCAGTGTGACTTTAAATGCACATGCCTATTGGGTTTTTTGTTTGTGTGTGTGTACACATTTAGTTTTTTCCCCCATTTGAATAAGTTTATTTAGTCAATTTAGAACATTATTACAATAATCACATTATTTCCCTCCCTCCACTCCACCCACTCTTCCTGCAGCCAATACGCAATTTCATTGGGTATTACTTGTGTCCTTGATCAGAACCTATTTCCATTTTGTTGTTTACAGTAGGATATTCATTCAGAGTCTACATCCCCAACCATATCCCTTCAGCAGTTGTTTTTCTTTGGTGTTTTTACTCCTACAGTGTTTTCTCTGGATGTGGATAGTGATTTTTCTCGATTGGTTCCTCCGAGTTGTTCAGGGTCATTGCATTGCCACTCATGGAGAAGTCCATTACATTCGATTGTGCCACAGTATATCAGTCTCTAGGTACAAGTGTTCTCCTGCTTCTGCTCCTCTAACTCTGCATCAAATCCTAGAGGTTATTCCTTTTAGCACAATAGTATTCCATCACCAACATATACCACAATTTGTTCAGCTATTCCCCACTTGAAGGGCATCCCCTCATTTTCCAATTTTTGGCCACCACAAAGAGCGCAGCTATGAGTATTTTTGTACATATTTTTTTCCTTATTATCTCTTTGGGGTTCAAACCCAGCAGTGCTATGGCTGGATCAAAGGGCAGACAGTCTTTTATTGCCCTTTGGGCATAGTTCCAAATTGCCCTCCAGAATAGTTGGATCAATTCACAACTCCACCAGCAATGAATTAATGTCCCAACTTTGCCACATCCCCTCCAGCATTCATTACTTTCCTTTCCTGTCATGTTGGCCAATCTGCTAGGTGTGAGGTGATACCTCAGAGTTGTTTTGATTTGCATCTCTCTGATTATAAGAGATTTAGAGCACTTTTTCATGTGCCTTTTTTTCATGTGCCTTTTAATAGTTTTGATTTCTTTAACTGAAAATTGCCTATTCATGCCCCTTGCCCATTTTTCAATTGGAGAATGACTTGATTTTTTGTACAACAGGTTTAGTTCTTTATAAATTTGAGTAATTAGATCTTTGTCAGAGGTTTTTGTAATGAAGATTGTTTCCCAATTTGTTGCTTCCCTTCTAATTTTGGATGCATTCGTTTTTTTGTAAAAACTGTTTTAATTTGATGTAATCAAAATTATTCATTTTTCATTTTGTGGTTTTTTTCTAGCTCTTGCTTGGTTTTAAATTCTTTCCTTTCCCAAAGATCTGACATGTATACTATTCTGTGTTCACCTAATTTGCTTATAGTTTCCTTCTTTATATTCAGGTCATTGACCCTACACATTTAATTTTATTGTGACAAAGCAGCTTGTACATTTTAACGTTTAAAACTGTAGAAAATTAAAAAATAAACAAGAACTAAATTACAACAGAGAATGTCAATTCCAAATAAGATCCTACAGGTTCTTCTGATTCTCCATTGAACGGCAGCACTCAAAGTCATCATTAGGAGAGAATTTTATTTTAAAACTGTCATTTTAAACTGCAAGGATGTCTGTTAAACATCACAATTAAACATGCCAAAGAAGAAACCATATTGTCAGAATGCCCACTTAACTCACCCAAGCATCTAAAACCCACCCTTGCTGACCTACGATACCTCACATATTGGTAATGTTTTTTTAAACAATTCAGTGTATTGTTAGAACACACATGTGCCTAGCATTTTGATTATGTGATTACACAGCTAATGAAGTATGATTACAGAGGAACTGTGGATCGGGGAGCTATTCTGGTACAGTGTACAGAATGCAGTGAGGGTTTGCGCAATGCCTGTGACTGTCCTTTAGAAATTTGTTTGAGCTTTATTATCAAAACCTTGTGCTAGAGTAAAAGCAGTTAAATGATAGGTGGAGAAACTGTGTTTAGTCAGAAGCAGAGTTTGATATAATTGCTGTATGAAAACCAAAATCATTGTGCACATGGTCATTTAGTAGCTTTGAATCATGTAAAAAACACTTACAATGTATCAAATGTGCACATGATTGTTGCCAAAAAGGAAAAATATATTTGCACCATAATTGACAATTTTAATTTAATGCTTAAAGTGCCATTAAATAATTTTTAATATGAATTCTTTTGTACCATTGTTAGGAACCCCACAGATTTGGTGGACTACTAAATGAGAACTGATATGATGGCTTCTCAGCCAAGAAAGCCTTAGCTTGAGGCCAGTTAAATTGAAAAACAAATTGATCCCTATAAGCCACGTATTAACATAAAAGTCCACAAGTTAACATTATCTGTGTTGTGTTGTATTCTTATTAGTTTTATTAAAACACATCCCAGTTACATTTTATTCTGATTCAGACCACATTTGGGATTATAGTAGGTTTTGAATTTGATATACCTACTCTAGACAATCAACTCTTTTAAGTTTTCTCATCTGGGAGTGTTCTTTACCAATGAAGTTTGGGAGTTTGCCTCTTTCTCTATTGATCAGTAGAAAAATGGATGTATTTGAGTTTTGTGTTTCATTTTCCCTCTTTCAGTAGAGTGCCATACAAATATTATCCACAGTTTTTCATTTGGGTATTCTGTGCAAGGTAAAATAACCAACTAAGTTAAGCATTTATTAAACTCTCACTACGTGCAAAGAATGTATAAAAGGCTGCCAGGATTCAAAGCATCTAAAGCTTAGTGTCTGTTCTTGATTTGTGGGAGAAACAAAACAACTACTAGACAGGTGAGTATTAACTTCTAATACAGATCTATTTATGTGTCACTTATTCTAACCCTTCCCCCCCTCCTCCAACACAAACAATTAAGCAAACATATTGTTTCTAACGGAAAATAAGATGTGTTTCAAACACAATCCATTTTTAAATTCAAGTTATTTTGGTTAAAATTTTTACTTCAGTTAATGATCTAGCAAATATATTTTATATATTTGCAAGGTGAGGCTTATAAGCAGTATAATGGCTACAGGGGATGAGAAACACCTAAATATAATAAGCACCTTTATAACAGCAGATGATTTTGTATAGTGTATATAGTATTTGTATAGTGTATATAATGTGTAAATACACACACATTATATATATATATATGTATATATATACCCAAGACCCCCATATTAGGCCAGTTGACTGCAAAACAAATTAATTAATAAAGAGTACATTAAAAGGGGCTTTTTCTTAAACATTTATTTAGTTAGTTTGAATTTTTCCCATGGTTACAGGATTCATACTCTTTCCCCTCCCTCCCCAAACCCATAACCACATAACCAATGAGCAATTCAACTGGGTTTCACATGCATCATCAATCAAAACCTATTTCCATATTATTAACATTTGCAGTAGAGTGATCATTTAGAGTCTACATCCCCAATCACATCTGTATCAAATCTTGTGGTCAAGGAAATATTTTTCTTCTGTGTTTCTGCTCCCACAGTTCTTTCTCTAGATGTGGATAGCAATAAGTCCCTCAGAATTGTCCTGGGTCATTGCTGCCAGTAGAGAAGTCCATTACATTAGATTGTACCACAGTATATCAGTCTCTGTGTACAGTGTTCTCCTGGTTCTGCTCCTTTCACACTCTGTATCAGTTCCTGGAGGTCTTTTCCAGTTCTCATGGAATTCCTCCAGTTCATTATTCCTTTGAACACAATAGTATTCCATCACCAACAGATACACTACAGTTTATTCAGTCATTCCCCAGTCGCAGGACATCCCCTCATTTTCCTTTTTTTTTTTTGCCACCACAAAGAGTGTGGCTATGAAGATTTTTGTACAAGTTTTTTTTTTTTTTTCAAAAGGGACTTTTTTGAAATCATTTAAAGTTTTCTCTGAATGCTCTGTGGGAGTAAAAAAAAATATTGGCAGCTATATTAATTGAATTTTGTCTGTCATACAGTGAATTATAATGTAAATCTTTTTTTGGGTTGATTTTAAATTAAAATTCCCATATTTTTTGATTTGTATGTGGCAGCCAGATGGAGTAGTAAATATAGAATTCTGAACTTAATGTCAGGTAGACCTGGATTCAGAAGTTACTTTCCCTACTAGCTATGTATGAAGCCCTGAATGAGCCACTTGACTGTTCTGTCTCAATTTCCTCATGTGTAAAATGAAGATGAAAATAGCATAGCATTTCCTGGGGTTGTAATGAGAACCAAACGATAAGAGAGAAAACACTTTGTAAACTTTAAAACATTAGCCCAGTGTTTGTTATTAACAGGAATATTCTTATAGATTAATGAAATAATGAACATTTCAAGTGTAGAAGCAGCTTAGACTGTTGTACTGTGCTTGTAGTGGTTTATTTTTCAATGACCTTTGAATTTTCTAAGGTACATTTAAGAAAAGTAGCCCTTCCTTTTACTTCAGTCACTGTAAATGTCAACAAGAGATTCTCTGTGGTCACTGACTTTCAGCATTTGTAAGGTCAGATAAGGAAATCTCCAAACCTTTTAGGAACTGGTGTATAAAGGGCACCGTATTATCATCTAACATCTGGATTGCCTCACTGGAGACCTAAGATGTTCTCAGAGTAGATGGCTCCATTCATAGAGAAGGCTGTTTATTTTAGTTTAACTGTATAATGTTTTGTGTGAGGCAAAAAGTGATGACGCAGAGTCAAATGTTCACCTTTTAGGAATACAAAAGGAAGCAGGAGAAGAATGATAGATATGGTTGGCCCATGGGCTGCTCAAGGGCAAGGGGTAGTTAAAAAAACCTTCAGTCTCTACAGTTCTTTTATCAGATTATTTGAAGAAGCTCTTGGACTTTTTTGTGTGCTTTGTATAGAAGTACATTTAGGGCATAAAGCAGATTCTTTCCCTGACTTAGTGTGCTGTCACTAATAACATAGGTAGAGGGATATTAAAGCAGCATTCATACTTTTGGCTGGAAGAATGTGTGAATTATTGGAAAGTCTAAATTGCCATGTTTGGTTTTTCCATTAAACAACTTTTGTTTTCCTTTGGGTCCTATTCTTAAAGCTGAGTAGTTAAACCGTTGATAATTAACGAAACCCTCCATACAGAAATAAAAGACACTACCACATTATGTTACCTGGACAGCATGTTCAGGTTAAAGTCTCCATTAACGTACTGATGCACCAAAGCAGAAAACCAAGTTAAAGAAGATAATTCTTTTAACAGTTTGATGTTATTATTTGGCACTGAGCTATATAGATTGTAAAGATGAGTGGAAAAGTCTTTTTCCTTTTAGTATTAAAAACCATAAGCTCCCTTAAAACATCCAGAAGTTAAATGATTTGCCTAGGGTTTCACAACATAGTGACTGAGACTGGTTTTGAACTTTAGGAGCAGGATTTTTTATTCACTGAACCAACCATTTGACTGCTTCTGAATACATATTGGTAAAGTGGTAGTGCCATACAAGACTATAGATGTTTGAGTTTACTGTCGACTACTAGGACTTTGTGTGAGTCCATACCATTACATATATCTGTATTTATTATCCTTCAGATTTTTAAGGTTTGGTGCACATGTATTATTGTTTTTAAAGGAAATTTAGGTGGTTTGCCAAAAATTATCTTTTTTTTTGTACTTCAATTTTGAAAACCCTTTAAAGATAATATTTTTAAGTGTCTATTAAAGGGATATAGATATCAACTTTAATCTTTCCTTTTAGGCGTTTTTCATTAGTGACTTATTGGTCTTCAGGTATATGAATTTATATATTTTATGTAAATTTTTGTCTATATAAACATGGTTATAATTACATGTAGCTTTGAGATATTTTGTGTAGATAATCAGTAATTTCTTTAGATTCCTCAGCCACTTGAATTTCTTTTTTTTTTTCCCCCAAACTTTTACCTTCCATCTTGGAGTCAATACTATGTATTGCCTCCAAGGCAGAAGAGTGGTAAGGTCTAGGCAATGGGGGTTAAGTGACTTGCCCAGTCACACAGCTGGGAAGTGTTTGAGGCCAGATTTGAACCTAGGACCTCCCTCTCTAGGCCTGGCTGTCAATCCACTGAGCTGCCCATCTGCCCTTGAATTTCTAAATCAAGGACATTCTCACCAGTGGGAAATAATTAAAGGAAAAGATGTCCTATTATTTCCAGACCTGAGAATGAGTGTATTCTACATTTTTTCTTGAGCAGTGAATTCTTCTTGCTAAAACAACAAAAATAAGCCAACACACACACATACATGCACACCCACATACATGCATGCATATGATAGCACACACACAAATCAAATCTTGCTTTTTAGTTTCCTCTTTAAAAGCCTCCATGTGCCACTTCCTATAAGAAGCCTATATTGCTCTCTTTTATTGATGAGACTCTTTCAAATTATTTTGTATTAACTTATCTCTTTAGTTGCTTATATTCTGTAGTAAGCTCTAAGGTCAAGGAGAGGATTTAATTTTTGTCTTTTTTTTATTCCCAGCATATGATGTAGTTGTTTGTCATAGTAGGTACTTAAATTGCTTTTTAAAAATCATCCTGCATATAACTACAGAATCTGAATTTTCATCTTATCATAGCTTTTCCAAAATTTTTATTACTTTTACCATAACAGATATAAAAACAAAGTTTTTTTGAAATTATACTGTCATTCATGCTTGAGAATATAAATTCCCTGTCAGTAGAAACTGTTTTCTTTTATCCACAATAATGTCTTTTACGTAGTAGGTCCTTAATACGTGTTTATTGAATGGATTCTGTCCCTCTTTCCTTTTGGTGCCAAAGGAGACATTTGTAAGAAAGATAGTTTTACAATTATACCAGGATAGTGTTTTAAAACTTTGGTTTTGGGATGACTTTTTTTCCTGCATAAAATTTTCTGATCCTTAAGTTTTGACTACACTTGTACCATCCTGGAAATAACTGAACTCCTTGGTATTATAAAGAGATTAATTGCACCTGGTTTTGACATGTACCATGCTTAGTTTTTCCTCTAGAGCAGGGAACCTTAACATGAGGTTCATTAATTTAAAAAATTTTTGTTTGATAACTACTTCAGTATAGTTTCTTTTTTAAATCTTAGGTATTTTATTTTATATATTTAAAAATATTACTCTGATGAAAGTTCAATCAGCTTCCCCAGAACACCAGAGATGGTCATAACAAAATAAGGTTAAGATTTCCTGATCTAGAGAATTATTTTAAACAGTAATTCAAATGAATATAAACAAATATGCTTTCCTTTTCTTGAAATATTAAGGAATTCATAAACTCAGCAGTTACTTTATTACAGAAATGTTACATTGTAATTTTGGGTATAAAAAATAAATAGCATAATGGGAAATTGCATATTTTGATATTTAATTTGAATAGACAGTCCTTTATTTTCAGGGGGTCTTAAGTTTTCTTTTATGGTTTTGTGAAGTGGGTATGTGTGGCTTGTGTATAAGTTCTAGGAAAAATAGAAATCCTCAGTCTGTTGTTGTGGTATTAAAAGTGAAATCATTGTCTCCTATGCTTTGTATATTTTACTTTTAAGAATTCATGAGCTCTTAGAGGTGACATGTGGTCCATCTTTTTCTGAGGAAGAATAAAACCAGTGAAGCATTTGCTAACATGAAATGCTTTTCTTCTATCATGGTATTAAGAGAAAGGTTGAATGGGCAAAGTAATCATTAAAGAGTTTCCCTTTAAAAATACAACAGGTAATCACAAACTTTCATTGTCCACATTACTTTGTGCTTTTTATTTAAAAATATTCACAGCTTAAAAATAAATTTTCTTGTTCCTGTGTAGTGTTAGTCTATGCTTTTCTTATTATCCTATTTTGTCAGTAGAGATGCTACAGAAGTACTTTTTGATGTAAAAAGCACTTTGTTAGGAAACAGAAAGAAAATGTAAGTTTCTGATCTCCGACTCAAATTCTACTTTGTAGAAAAAGTAGAATGACTTAATAATGGAATTTAGTCAGCATCTGGAATTTTTGAAAATTAATCATTTATAAACTAGATGATCAAGCTTGAGAACCCATTCTATGATTAGATAGCCTGTCTATACTGGCTTGGGATCTTACACTAGGCTTTGAAATAACTGGTTCCTTAAAACACACATTGATCTAGATCCAATTTTCAGGTAAATTTTCTGCCTTAAAAAAAAAACAAACAACTTTCCACAAAAGGTATATTTGATGTGAAATATTAAAAAGACTAAGGTTTCAGATCATAAATTACTGCTCTGACACAAGTTCTGAAAGGTTCTTCATTAGGTCCCCTTCTGACTGCACGTGTTTCATAAAAGATTAATGTTCTATATGGGAGAATTTCTATATTTTTTTATAAGGAATATAGCCTTTAATCTAAAGGGCTCGTTGGGTGGATGTCCAGCTTTCTTGGGTCACTATTAATATTTTGTGTGATTATGCTGAGATCTAGGTTTGATTTCCACTTGTGTGTTTCTACCCAGAGTTGAGAGAGGTGTAGAACTTCTGTTGAGTGAAGCATTCAGTGCAAGATTGAAGTCTTTCTTTCCTCAGCAGGTTCTTTTTACTAGTTTTGAATTTTTTTTTTTAAGTTATACTACTGAGACTTTGCTATGTTCATATCTCTTTGGCCAGATGCAATAGTGTTTTGTGTAGAGAGATGGACAAACAATGAGGACATGTTGGTAACAATTGTAGAATATGTATTTGTTCTAGACTTGTAAGGTTTTAAAACATGTTGATAAAGGCAAAGATTAGATTGTAGAACTATGTTTAAAAACAAAATTTCAACCAAAGTAAAGAATCTTTTTTTTTGTTTTGTTTGTATTTTAATTGTTATATCTCTTGTTTTTTACACCACCTGCATTTTCTCATTACATTCTTGGAACTATGTTCCTAATTGATAGTCATATATTTAACTCCAGTTTTTTGCTCCTTTTAAAAAGGTGCTATTACAATAATTTGGACGCTTGATCTTTTTATGTTTGACCTTCTTGGGGACATAGCAGTATGATTTAGCGGTATCTCTGAGCATTTGAACATTTGAACATTGCTAGGAACATTTTAGTCGTTATAATTCCAAATTATAGCAAAACCTCTTAAATTATTTGTCAGAATAGAATATGTAAAAACAAATTTAACAGGTAAAAGACCAGATTAGCTGTGAATTCATATTACTTCTTCGCTCATGCGGTCTCTAGTCACTCAATTGGTAATTCTCCTTTTCCTGACTTAACTGCGCTTTTTCCTTCCTAATGGGCCCTTCTTTTATCACCTGGGTTTGTAATAGAATTGGCAAAAATGCTAAAAGAATTGTTGTGAATATTAGGTCTTTTTCATGTTTCCTAGTGAATGACTAATTATGTTGGTAGGATTTCCTGCAAATTGTTTCACTCCAAAGCAGAGTTCATGGTGGTATGTATATTCAGATTTAAAACTGTACATTTATATGCTTATTGTATTTCTTCAGTACCTCCTATTTTAGAGGAGAATTTATAAGAATACTACAGTTTGATTAAATTTGGAAAGAATAATAGACTGACATTCCTTTAGGTTTTGAGGGGTCTACCAGGGTCTTTAACTTGACTATTATCTACTGTACAGGTACTATCCATATAGTTTCTTAAGGGTACTTTTTGGGGTACTCATATTAATAGTATTTAAAGTTGTGATTAGATTCTTCTGAGTAGCCTACAAAATTCCTACCTAACCCTAGTATAGTTGAGATACCAAATGTTGTCAATAAAGACTGTTAGTAGAATATAATGTTGTATTTATAATTAAAACAGGAAGACAACATTACATATGACATATTGCTTTATCCCAAATGCTGATGTTTGGATAAAGTGAATAGTTTCATTAGAGCAAGATAGTGAAATACAAAGATGTCATTTATACAGATTTTGAAGATGTCTTCTAAACACATTCAAGGTAATATAGAGAAAGAAAGCACCAGTCATTTATAATTTCTGGGATATGGAGCTGAAATATCTTTCTGTGTAAATTTTGTACATTTGATACAGTCCATCTTATAAAATGGACATTGCAAGTAGGACCAAGTGATAGGAAGGGTGGCTTCCTAACGGAAATTACTGCTGAATTTGGAAAGTGAAAAATAAGAATCTTGATTGCTTTACAAAATGGTAGTTTTCTTTAATTATCATTCTGTTTATTATTTAAAATTTAATATTTATATAAACTTTGCTACATGATTATAATTAATACATTTATTTGTCAAGGATTTTACCTTCTTAAAAATTAAATGTTGGGTTCCTGAGCATTTTATTGATTTCATTAGTAGTATACAAAGTCTGTCTGATTTCATTCCCTTGTACACAGTAGTTAAGCTTCTGTGTAAGATTCAGCAAATCTTAGTCTTTTTATCACATAGTAATTTTATTTTTTATCAGAAATGAATTTATCTGGTTTTTATTTTATAAAGAAAAATGTGTAGAGGCTTCCTCTCTTCTTAAAAACATTCTGATTAATATTTCTTGGAATGCCTTAACTCTGCTAATTATTAGTCATCCATATTTTATCTAGTAAAGGAATTTGAGTTGTGTTTTTAAACGTGAGTATATTCCCATCTTGGAAGTAATACAAATTGGTGTTAGGACAGGTGGGTCTTCTCTATAATTTTAACAATTTAGATGTTTCCATGTAGTTCTCCCTAATATTTAAGATAACTTTTCTTGATGAACGTGATAGCAAAGGACATGAAAAGGAATTAAGATCTAGAATTTTATCTTATGCCTTTATAATGTTTTGAAAGTAGCATATTTATCTTTTTTTCAAAAAGGTATTTTATTTGGAAACAAATAGATTAATTTAAAAAAAACTATATTAGACTCAAAGATTTGAATATTGACTTTAAAATACAATCATGAAATGGAATTATTTCCTTTTTTATTTAACCCTTACCTCCCGTCTTCGAATCATTACTATATATTGGTTCCAAGGCAGAAGAATGGTAAGGGCTAGGCAGTGGGGGTTAAGTGACTTTCCCAGAGTCACACAGCTAAGAAGTGTCTGAAATCAGGTTTGAACCGAGGACCTTCCATCTCTGGGACTAGTTGTCAATCGACTGAACCACCTAGCTGCCCCCATGTTTGTTGTCTATTGAACTTCTTTTTTGTGAATTTAAAGGCTTTTTGTTTTGTTTTTGGTTGGTTGGGTTTTTTTTGCTGTTATATTTATATTTGGGAGATAAAATGAATGGATAAATAGCTGGCTCCAAAAGAAGATCTAAAGGACATACTTAGGAAGTTAAGCCTCTAATATATTCTGGCTATGTAAATCTGAACAAGTCACTTAAATTATTACTGCCCTGGTCAGCTTTTTGAGACTGATTTACAGATAAGTATTAATCTGCATTGGTAGAGGGGTTCAGTCTGTTTCCCTGTGTTTACTTTATATACAGTTTTGTTCTGCTTTCTTCACTCAGAATCATTTCATGTATTTTATAGTAATTATTTGAATTTTTACATTCTTTGTTTCTTATGGATATCTCCTCAAGCTCTTATGCTTTCTCCCCCTTTCATAGTCAGCCATCTTAATACCTATTACTTCTATTTACTCTCCTCTTCTTATTAAGTCTATTAGATATTGTCTTCATCACTCAACTAGAACTACTTTTTATAAGGTTATCATTGATCTTTTAATTACTAATCATAATGACTATTTCTCAATTTTTTTTCTTCAACCTTTCAACCTAGATACTCTCTCCTCTCTGAGTTTCATGATACTGCTTGTTTTCAGTTTTCTTTTCACTTCTCTGGTTGTTCTTTCTCTGTCTCCTAAATTTGTGCCTCTACTATGATCTATGTCCTCTTCTCCCTGTGATGGGTCTACCACAAACTATCCAGATTGACTTCTTTTCTGTCTTTAAATTCTTTGATTATCTCAGAGTAGAGGTTAAATTATTTTTTCATTTGCTTTACTAATAATGTTCTCCATGTTCAAATATTTTTATGCAGCTGTTTGGAAAAAAGAGTAGGTTAATTTAGTTTAAAAAAAAAAAAAGAGGTGGGAATACCCAGCTTTAATTTTTTTGATTGCTATCACTATTCCTTTCTGTTATCTCAATATCCGTTAAATACCCATTTTGTAAATGGGAGATCGTTGAAAAGGGGATACAGGGGCTTTTGAAATCTAGGTTAAGAGCTCTTTTTTTTCTTTATTTTTTTTCTTCTTTAGTCAATTTAGAACATTATTCTTTGGTTACAAGAATCATATTATTTCCCTCCCTCCCCACCTCCACCCTTCCCATAGCCAACGTACAATTTTATTGGGTATTACATGTGTCCTTGATCAGAACCTATTTCCATGCTGTTGACGTTTGCACTAGGATGTTCATTTAGAGTCTACATCCCCAACCATATCCCCTCGACCCATGTAATCAAGCAGTTGTTTTTCTTTGGTGTTTCTACTCCCACAGTTTTTCCTATGAATGTGGATTGTGTTCTTTCTTGTAGATCCCTCTGGGTTGTTCAGGATCACTGCATTGCCACTAACGGGAGAAGTCCGTTACATTGGATTGTTCCACAGTGTATCAGTCTCTGTGTATAATGTTCTCCTGGTTCTGCTCCTTTCACTCTGCATCAATTCCTAGAGGTCATTCCAGTTCCCATGGAATTCTTCCAGTTTATTATTCCTTTGAGCTCAATAGTATTCCATCACCAACAGATACCACAATTTGTTCAGCCATTCCCCAATTGAAGGGCATCTCCTCATTTTCGAATTTTTTTGCCACCACAAAGCTCAGCTATAAATATTCTTGTATAGGTCTTTTTAATCTCCTTAATGAACATAGATACAAAAATATTAAATAGGATACTAGCAAAAAAACTCTCCAGCAAGTGATCATGAGGGTTATTCCTTATGACCAGGTAGGATTCATATCAGGAATGCAAGGATAGTTCAATATTAGGAAAACCATCAACATAATTGACCATATTAATAAGCAAACCGACAAAAATTAAATGATTATCTCAATGGATGCAGAAAAAGTGTTTGACAAAAGACAACACTCATTCCTATGGAAAACAACAAAGCATAGGAATACAAGGGCCTTTCCTAAAAATAATAAACAGTATATATCTAAAACCATCAGCAAATATGATCTTCAATGGGGATAAACTAGATGCATTCCCAATAAGATCAGACATGAAACAAGGATGCCCATTATCAGCTCTGTTATTTAACATTGTTAACAGCTAGAAACATGAGCTATAGCAATTAGAGAAGAAAAAGAAAATGGGCAATGAGGAGATCAAGCTATCACTCTTTGTAGATGACATGATGGTCTACTTAAAGAACCTCAGAGAATTAACCAAAAAGCTAGTCGAAATAATCAACAACTTTAGCAAAGTCACAGGATACAAAATAAACCCACATAAGTCTTTAGCATTTCTATATATCTCCAACACATCTCAGCAGCAAGAATTAGAAAGAGAAATTCCATTTAGAATCACCCTAGACAATATAAAATACTTAGTAATCTATCTGCCGAGACAAACACAGGAATTATATGAACACAATTACAAAACACTCTCCGCACAATTAAAATTAGATATAAACAATTGGAAAAACATCGACTGCTCATGGGTAGGATGAACTAACATAATAAAAATGACAATCCTACCCAAATTAATTTACTTATTTAGTGTCATACCCATTGAACTACCAAAAACCTTTTACTGAATTAGAAAAAAACCATAACAACGTTCATTTGGAAGATGCAGTCCCAGATCTCAAACTATACTATAAAGCAGTGGTTATCAAAACAATTTGGTACTGGCTAAGAGACAGAAAGGAGGATCAATGGAATAAACTTGGGGTAAATTAACTCAGTTAGACAGTCTATGACAAACCCAAAGATCCCAGCTTTTGGAACCAAAACCCACTATTTGATAAAAACTGCTGGGAAAATTGGATGACAGTATGGGAGAGATTAGGTTTGGATCAACATCTCACACCCTACACCAAGATAAACTCAGAATGGATGAATGACTTGAATATAAAGAAGGACACTATAAGCAAATTTGGTGAATGCAGAATAGTATACATGTCAGATCTTTGGGAAAGGAAAGCCTTTAAAACCAAGCAAGAGCTAGAAAAAAAATCACAAAATGTAACATCAATAATTTTGATTACATCAAATTAAAAAGTTTTTGTACAAACAAAACCTAAGCAACAAATTGGGAAACAATCTTCATAACAAGATCCTCTGACAAAGATCAAATTACTCAAATTTATAAAGAGCTAAATCAATTGTACAAAAAATCAAGTCATTCTCCAATTGATAAATGAGCAAGGGAGATGAAAAGTACCTATTAATTTCCCTTGCTCATTTATCAATTGGAGAATGACTTGATTTTTTGTACAATTGATAACTGCTGCCAAAATATATTTACCACAATGCAGAAATTACAGAAGGAAAAATCTTGCTTTTGATGTACAAGCATAGATGTAGGCCTCAGAGAAAACCATAAACCTGTGCAATTGTTAGAATTCTCAAGGCCTCTTAAAACCCAAAATTATGTCAGTGACAGAAATAATTCTTTTACATGTTGCAATCTTGTACATTCCTCTTAGGCCATACAAATTAAGAGATCTCTTATTTTATGCTTCCTTCACTGTCATAAAAGTTGAAGAAAATTAAACAGTCATAGTCTATGCATAAAAAAATCTTGGTTAAACAGACTTAAAACTAATTTAGGTTACAGATTAAACCATTTAGAGAGAATTCACAGATGGACTGGTTGAGGAGAAAGATTTATATAACACCAAAGAGTCAGAGATGATTGAGATTCTTCCTCTGACTTCTTATCTGAGGTTTGTTTAATGCCTAAATTTTTATATGACATGGGACAGTTTTTTGTCAGATGAGATGAACATGTATAGAAGACAGGCTTTCAGTTAACTAAAAGTTCTAAGAAGGAATGATTCTGAGCCCCCAAGCAACAAAAATCAGTAAAAGGAAATAAAAAATAAAAAAATTATATTACATTTAATTAAAATGTGTGGTTGTATAGCTTATAAGCTCATCTGGCGTGTTGTTTTAAAAAGAAGCAGCTTCTTTCATTTCATTTACCAAAGATAATTTGCCAAGGTTTAAAGAACTTTAAGATACTTGTTGGTATAGAGGCACTGATAAATTGTGTGAAAGTACACAAGTCCATCTGTGACCTAAACCAATATAATTACAAGAATGGGATGTCAATATAGTATAGGGCTCACAAGAAATCCCAATCAAGAGCTCTAGATCTAGTACTGGCCCTTCTACCAACTTAGTTAAAATATTTTACCTGTTGGCCTCAATTTACTTATCTGTAAGATGAAGACATTGCACAAGAATCATTTGAAACATTTATTAAGTACTTTCTATAGGCATAGTACCGACTGTGTTAGGTACTGGGAAGAAAAATGAAAGATAATTCCTATTCTTAAGGAGATTACATCCCATTAGATGAGTTTGCGATGTAATAATGTCTTTTTCAACTCTGATTCTTTGGAATAGAAGAATTTTTTTTTAAACCCTTACCTTCTGCCTTGGTTCCAAGACAGAAGAATGGTAAGGGCTAGGCAGTGGGGGTTAAGTGACACAGCTATGAACTGTCTGAGGCTGAGAAATGTGTTTTTTAAGGGTCATTGAAATACATTGTCATATGACTAGGAAGTGACAATTCACCGAATAATACGGTGACACCATATTGGAGGTATTACTGTATTTTTGAATCAAGGTTTAGGGCCAGTCATTAATCAGATCCTTTTTCATTCTCTCCCTATCTATGAATTCTTTTCTTATTCCCTATTAATTATTTCAAACTTATCTAAATCCCAGTCATACTTGAAAAACCTTCAATAGACCAAACTAGACCCTTATGAAGGCGGAGTCAAGATGGTGGAGTAGAAGCAGCAAAAGTTCAGGCTTCTGAAAACTGATTAGAAACTAAATGCTCCTAGGGGACTGAAAATCAAAACAACAGGACAGAGCCAAGGAATCCTCCTGCTGGACTCAACTTAAAAGGTATGCTCCCCAAAAGTCTGAATTTGAGAACACTTGAGCTTAATGGGAAGGAAGAAGGAAGGTCCCAGGACCCCTCTTCCCCCACATAGAGGGCTGAGCCTGCAGTGGTAGCTGGAACATTTGAGCAGGGAAAGGTGTTGGTCTGGCGGGAGTACCTTGTAGGCAAAGGTGTTCCAGGCTCAGAGTGTTGAACACAGGTGGTGGGGAAGCAGTTGGAGAAGAAGCAAAGAGTGGGCAGCCTAGTTGCAGCAGGGGAGACACTTCATATTAAGCCCCCCTTCCTGATGTTTTGGCCCCAGGGCATGTTCAGCTCTGCAACTCAGCTGGGTTTAATCTTATCAAATCCTTCTGAAGGCTTGGAAGCTAAAACTACAACACCCCTCCCCTACAGATTCCTCAGAGATTTGCTGACCAACCTCCATGGGTGAAGTCTGACAGAAAAGCCCCAAACCACAGATCTAACACAAAATGAGAGGAGCAAAAGCGCAGGCAACTACAGGGAGTAAAGAAGGGGTAAATATGAGCAAACAACAGAAAAAGAAAAAAGAAATTACAATAGACAGCTTCTATCCAGGCAATGAACTGAGAGCAAATTGAAGAGAGAAGGATGAAGGAACACCATGTAAAAAAAACAGAAACTCCAAAGATTTGGATACAGGCTTTGGAAGAACTCAAAATACAATTCAAAACACAATTAAGAGAGGCTAAAGACAACTGGGAAAAGAACTTAAAAAGCAACATAAATCATCTGGAAACAGAAAGCAGTGTCTTGAAAGCCAAGATTAACAAGCTTGAAAATGAGGCAAAGGAGATGAAAGATCAGAAGGAGATGACCAAAAAGCCAGGGATGAAATCCAGACTTTAAAAACCAGAGTACAACAATTAGAAACAAGAGGGCACCAGGACACTATAAAACAAGTCAAAAGAATGAAAAAATTGAGGGAAATATGAAACACCTCACTCACAAAACAGAAGATTTAGAAAATGGTTCCAGAAGAGACAACTTAAGAATCATTGGTTTACTGGAAGACCGTGACAAAAGAAAAAGCCTGGACACCAGCCTACAGGAAATTATCCAAGAAAACTGCCCCAATATTCTATAACAAGAGGGAAAAGTGGAAGAATCCACAGATTGCCTCCTGTATTTAATTCCGAGCTGACAACACCCAGGAATGTTATAGCCAAATTCAAGAACTACCAGACCAAGGAAAAAATATTACAAGCTGCTAAGAAGAAGTCATTCAGATACCATGGAACTGCAGTGAGGATAACAAGATCTGGCTTCATCTACTCTGAAGGACCGAAAAGCATGGAATATGATATTCAGGAAAGCAAGGGAACTAGGTCTATAACTAAGAATCAACTACCCAGCAAAACTGACTATATTCTTACAGGGGAAAGTATGGTCATTTAATAAAATAGAAGACTTCCAAGAATTTGTAAAGAAAAGTTCGACCTGAACAGAAAATGTAATGCCCAGACAGAGAACTTCAAGAGAATCATGAAAAGGTAATTAAGAAAGGGAAAGAAGAAAAACAAAACAAAACAAAAAAACCCCAACTTTTTTTAAAGAGACTTATAGGGAATGGATGTATGTATAAATACATATATATGTATGTATATATACTCAACTAGAGCTAAAATAAAGAAGTTAATACTAAAAGAAATGGGAAATGAAACAAGGGGGTAAATTTATATATCACAAAGAACACATGAGGGGAGGAGCAGAGAACATCAATACAGTTGATGGGTAAAGAGGTTGGAGATAGGAAATACTTAAAAAGACTGTAAAGAAAATAAGAGGGGAATAAGAAGAAAGGGGGGGGGCTTAAAAGGGAAGTAAAATAAGGGTGGGAATTAGGGGGACTGATTAAATAGAAAACATTGGTGTAGAAGGAAATAGTGAAAGAATAAAAGGCAGGACTAGGTGTGGAAATCAACATCTTGACAAATACACAGCTGGTAATCATAACTGAATATGAATGGAATGAATTCACCCATAAAATGCAAGTGAATAGGAGAGTGGATTAGAAACTAAAACCCTACTATATGCTGTCTACAAGAATCACACATGAGGTAGACACTCATAGGGTAACAGTAAGAATTTGGAGCCAAATCTATTGGGCATTAA
This sequence comes from Monodelphis domestica, assembly GCF_027887165.1. Lineage (NCBI taxonomy): Eukaryota > Metazoa > Chordata > Mammalia > Didelphimorphia > Didelphidae > Monodelphis > Monodelphis domestica. The sequence goes on from NC_077228.1 coordinate 276,742,381, forward strand.
CTAATAAAAAGAAGGCAGGATTTGCAATCATAATATCTGACAAAGCCAAAGTAAAAACAGATTTAGTCAAAGAGATAGAGAAGGTAATTACATCCTGAAAAAAGGCAGTATAGACAATGAGGAGAAATATCAGTATTCAACATGTATGCACTAAATAGCATAGCATCCAAATTTCTAAAGGGGAAACTAGGAGAACTCAAGGATGAAATAGATAGAAAAACTATACTAGTGGGAGATTTGAACCTTCCTCTATCTGAACTAGATAAATCAAACCAAAAAATAAGAGGTAAGAGAAGTGAATGAAATCTTAGAAAAATTAGAGTTAGTAGATATGTGGAGAAAGCTAAATAGGGACAAAAAGGAATACACCTTCTTTTTAGCAGCACATGGTACATTCACAAAGATTGACCATGTACTAGGGCTTAAAAATAATGCAAACAAGTACAAAAGAACAGAAATAATAAATGCAAACTTCTCAGATCACAATGCAATGAATATAATAATTAGGGTACATGGAGAGGCAAATGAAAAATTAATTGGAAATTATACAATATGATTCTTCAAAATCAGTTAAAGAACAAATCATAGAAACAATATCATTGAAGAAAATGACAATGATGAGACATCCTTTCAAAATTTATGGGATGCAGCCAAAGCAGTACACAGGGAAATTTATATCCTTCAGCTTATATATTAACAAATTAGGAACGGCAGAGGTCAGTGAACTGGGCATGCAAATTAAAAAGCTAGAAAGTAAACAAATTAAAAGTCCTCAGTTGAAAACTAAGAGATCCTAAAAATCAATGGAGAAATTATGAATGTCAAGGAACTATTGACTTAATAAATAAGACTAGAAGCTGATACTTTGAAAAATAAACTAGACTGTTAAATTGCCCCTTCTCCCTTTCTCAGCCAAATTCCTATAAAAAAGCTATTTAGTTTTATTATCTCCATTTCCTGTTTTATCATTTCTTAGCCCTTTTCGTTTAGGTTTCTGACTTCATTTCTCAATTGAAAATTTCTCCAAGATTACCAATAATCTCATAATTGCCAAAGCTTATGGTCTTTTCTCAGTCTTCATCCTTCTCTATCTGTCATTTTGCATTTGACTGTCCTTTTATTCTGCCTTCTCTCTCTTTTTTGGGAGTTTGTAATAACTACCCTCAGTTTTCCTTTTAGCTAATGGAAATCATATAGATGTCCTCCTCTCTAGATTTTTATGTATTCCCCAAAGCTCTATCAGGGGCTCTCCTTTCCCTTTATATTTTATTTCTTGGAGAGCTCTTCCGCTCTTGTAGGTTTAATTTTCTCTTTTTTAATCCCTCAGATTTGTGTGTCCTTGATTTTCTCATTGTACCTTACCCTACATTTGTCACTTCTTGCTATCCCCATTGCCTACCTCTACATCATCTTACTCCATCTTAATTCAAGCCTTATTCACCTTTCACCCAGACTGTTTTGATAGGCTTCTAATTGTTTTCTGTCTCTATTCTCTTTTTTGTTATAGTTTATCTTATATTCTGCTTCCAAAGTGATTTTCCTTATGCCCAGATCTGACCATGACACTGACGAGTGATTTCTTCTCACTTCTGTAGTAAAATATAAACTCTTAATTAGATTTTGAAACTCAAAACCAGACTTTCTAACTTTATTGTGTATCTTGTGCTCCTCTTGCACCCTGATCCAGTCAAACTAGCTTTCTCTCTGTTCTTCATTTGTGATAGCTATTCCCTATTTCTGCTTTTGTAGCAGCAAAATTTGCACTAATTTTTCAAATATCTGGAATTTTTGCCTCACTTCTACTGTACAGAATCCCTTTTTTTTAGGGCCCCTTTTGCATGAAACTTTTTTTTATGCTCCCAGTTGCTAATGCCCTTTTCTCTTTTGTTTAACTAATGTAGTTTTTTTACATTTATTCTGTATTTTCTTTCATATGTATTTGTTATCTTCTTTTTAGAATATAAGCTTTTAAAATATAAATTTCTTGCTAGTAATGATTGTTTCATTCTTTACTTCTTGTCACAGTGCCTGTTTGTATGTACTTTATAAATATTGATTGAATTATAAGTCTAAGACATTACAGAGGACAGATGTTGTCTATGGACAGTAATTGTAGGTTTTGATAACATTAATATATCTATGGTTTAGAAAGGACAAGGTAGCATCCAAATTGGAAAGGTGCTGAATTTGGAATCAGTGGACTAGGATTAATTAAAAAAAAATTTTTTTTTAACCTTAGCTTCCCCCCTGGAGTCAATACTGTGTATTGGCTCCAAGGCAGAAGAGTGGTAAGGGCTAGGCAAAGGGGGTTAAGTGACTTGCCCAGGGTCACATAGCTGGGAAGTGTCTGAGGTAAGATTGTTAGAATTCATATCAATTATACAATCATCATGGCTTTCCTCTGAAATTACTAGCACTTTAGGTTGACTAAGAGTTTTGCATTTTTATGAGGATTTTTAATTCTAAATTTTGTTTCGAAGAATTAGAAATTTGTATTTTGTAGAAAATAGTGAAACAATCATGCTCTTAGGAACATGAGTTTGTGGTAGGTTCCCCTACTTGTATTTTTTGTTATAAGGATGAGTGTGTTAGTATGTTTACCTTTTAAGTCTATGTGAATATAAAATCACAATTCTTTTGGGTGCATCCTGAAATTGGGGCCCATGTTCAGATGTGGTTGCAGTTCGTTTTTTTCTAAAGACAGATTTTTAACAGCACTTAATAAGATGAGTTTTTCTTATTGACTAATTTGCTAAAATATAGATATTACTTTAGCTGATATTTTATATTAAAATTTTAATATTTATTAATATTCATTAAATATTCTATGTGCTTTAAAAAGTGGTTTTTTAGCAAGTAGATGATTATTTTTGCAAATAGTGACAATAAAGTGGAATATTTATTTCTCTTAGAGAATGTTATGTTTTATTTTATGCCAGAAATGACCTTGGAAAACAGATTTATGTTGCTTTTTATTATACTAACATTTATACTTAAAAAAACTTTTATTTTGTTGTTTTACTAACAAAATCTGGTAAAATGCAGTTTTCTGTATATGCATTTTATACCGTAGAAGCTTTTTGTAGCAGAGTCATGAGTTGATTTCAGTCAAACATTTTTAGTAAGCCCTTTATTTGGGGGAAAACAATGCTTCTTTAATATCCTTTGATTACTAAGGTTTTGACCTTTGTTAAGGTATGGATCTTCAGTTATTTATGTTATTTAAGTTTTGCTTTATTTCGGATATGACTAGATTTTTCAGTTTGATTTTTTAAAATGATACATTGTTTGGAAAAAATATTATGCAGAAACTTTAGTTTATTAAAGAAAGAGAATAATAGATCAGCAAGGCTGAACTCTGTATTAATTTAACAAAAATAAGATAATGTATCCTTTAGTAAAATGTGTAATTATAACATCAGTTGCAATGCCAAATGTTTTAATAATTAATAGAGGTTTTATTGTTTGGGAGCTTAATTATTCATAACTTAAATTACCTGTATTTACTTATGTGACATCACTTGCCATTATTTCCTCCCTTCCAAATAAAGTAGAGTTTTATTTAATCAGTGATATAATAATGGTGAAATTCTAGAGTGGTTATCAAAATACAAGGTTTTCTTTCTCCTATAGTTTTAGTGGATATTCATTTATTATGGTTACACTCTTTACTAATGACATACTCTATTTTATAGTGGTTTGTCCCCTAAATTTGGAAAATACTTTTTTGTTAGAGTGAATTTTGTATATGTTGTTTAAGCTATCATTGGTCAGCTACCTTAAAAGAGGAGAACGTGCCATGGATGGATTGTGATCTGCTTAAGTAGAGTGTGTACCCACAACAATGACATTGCAACCCTTTGAAGTATTGCAGTTTGTTGTTATTATAAATATTAATCTTCTACCCTAAGTAAAAGCATATAATGGGAAGAAAATTCTTCTTGGATATTTTTTCTCAATATAGAGTGAATCCTGAGACTCAGCTGTTTTACTAGCTTTTGATTTTTCTTTTTTATTGGACTAGATAATTTCCAAATACCCTTCAGCTCTATAAATTCTGGTAAAGACAGTTGAAAAAGAATGAACTCTGAGGTTTTAAAAATTGGTTTAATAGTTATTTATTGATTAGGTATCCTTGACCGTAGCAAATTAGGCCCCTTTAACTTTTTAAATTGCTCTTACCTAGCTTTCATTGATCATTGCTTGACAGTTAATGTAGAATTGGAAAAAGCCCATTTCCTTAAAACAGTAAGTTGCCATTTTTGTGAATGTGTAAATATTTGATTTTTTATTTCATTCCAATTAGTATTAAGGCTATAGAAGGCAAACCAAAAAAGATAAGTTAAAAGTGTTAAGTAGGTCAGACAAAATTGCCGTTATATTTGACCATTGGACAGTTTGTTGAAGTTAAGGCCAAGACATTTGAGCTTTCTAGTTGACTCTGCTAAATACCTTTGTCTTCCTTCTGGGGTATATTTTTTAAAATTGTTTTGTTTTCATATCTATTGTTCTCTTCCTCTTATCTTTAATAGATCAAGGAAAACAAAGTATGTGTGGGCAAACAAACACACACACACCGGCAATGCGGGTTACATGATTTTTCTAGCGTCACCCAGCTAGGAAGTGTCTGAGGCTAGATTTGAACCTAGGTCTAGCTCTCAATCCACTGAGATACCCAGATGCCTTCCCCAGATATGTACTTTAAATCACTGTGGTTTTAACTGGAAGATGGACTGGAATAGGCAGAGATATGAGACAAGAAAACCAGTATTGCAGATGATAGATAACACAGGAAAATAAAAACCTTAAATTTTATAATTTTAAATGTGAATGAATTCATATAACTCAATAAAATAAAAAAAATCAGATTGGATAAGAAAGCAACCCTATAATTGTTGCTCACAAGAAGCACATTAACCCCCCCCCCCCAAAGATATGCACACATAAAGTTGGGGGGATGATTGCGTATCAAGTGAATCCCTAAAACAGGATTGCAGTCATGCTACCCAACAAAACAAAAACGTTAAAAAAAAAGACACTTATGCTAAAAGAAACCATAGAAAACAAGTATCTCTAATAAACATGTTCCAAATGCCTTAGCATCCAAATTCTTAAAAGCAGCATTAAGGTAGAAGAAGATATAGACAGTAGCACAATAGTGACAAAAGATTATAATTTTCTCTCTTGGTTCTGGATAAAAGTCTAACAGAAAAATCAAAAATGAAGCTAGAGTTAAAAGACAACTTTTTTTAAAAATGGGACAGCAAAAGAACATATACATTTCTCAGCATCACATGAAACTTTTGCAAAAATTAGCCATATGCTAGGGTATCAAGATATTGTAAATAACTGCAAAAAGCCATAAATCATTAATACAACCTTCATAGATATAATACCATAAAAATAGTAATTGGTTCAGAGAAAGCCATCTGTACTTAACTTCACCATTCTCCAGTATTCTTAACATTCTGGAATCAGGCTTCCTAATTCATCAATCAACAGAAACTGCTCTCTCCACAAATACTAATGACCTCTTAAATGTTCTGTTTTAATGGTGTTTTCTTAATCCTCATCCTTTTTGACCATTCCACAATATTTGACACTAGTGCTCACTCTCTCCTTCTAAATATTCTCTTCTTTAGGTTAATGGATGTTTCCAGGTTCTTCTCTTAACAATCTAGTTTCTCATCCTTATTTGCTGGCTTTTCATTCAAGTCACTGCTTCTAATTATGAATGTCTCTCAATACTTCCTCCTGAGTTCTCTTCTTTCTGTTCTCACTCCATTATCATTTTAGGTTCCATGGGTTCAATTATTTCCCTATTCATTTCCACATCTATATACATCTAGTCCAAGCCTTTATCTTGAGTTGTTACCACATCACCAAATTCCTAGAGGATGTCTCAAACTATCTTCCTCCAAAATTCTTCCCAACTTTTCCAGTTACTGTCAAAGACCACCATTCACCTAGTCACCTAGGCTCAACACTTGAGTTTTTTCCTCTCAGTCAAAATTTTTCCCCCCATTATCTCCTCTCAACTAGTCTTGGTCCTTAATTTTTAAAATTTCATCTTTCGTACTCTTTTCCAAAAAAAATTGTCACTCATTCTCTCCTATAATTATCTGCATTGTTCTATATATCTCTCTGTCTCTCTCCTTCAATTGATCTATATATCCCTCCCTGATTACCTTTCTTTTCCTATTTGTCTCAAAATTGTTTTCATGCATTCCATGCTGTCCCTACTACGACCTCTACCTGATAGGACAAATAGATTTCTTAAACAGCAAATTCCTCAGACATCCTGCTCAATAGTCACAGACTAAAGGAGCATTCATCAGTGGACCTGTGGCGCGCTCCCCCCTCGCCCCATCACTATAGCAAGGCTTCCTGCCTCCCTCCCTTGTTAGTCCTTTCTTTTTATCTCCTCCACTTCACATCTGCTCACATCTGCTTCTTTTTCTGACATCATAAGGATTCTCCTTTCATTGTTGGCTCTTGATTTGACCCCTGTATACCACACCTATCTTTCTCATTTCTATTTTCTAGTCATCTAGGTGTACCAACCTAGGGATCATCCTAGACTTCTCTCTCTTACCCTCTATGTCCAATCTCTTGTCAAAGACTTATGATTTTAGGTTTGTAACATTTTTCACATGTACCCCTTCTTTTATTTGACTCTGTCACCTCCCTGATATGTATATAAAGGCCCTCCTCACCTTTCACCTACGATTATTGTAATACTGTGTTCATTGACATCATCCTCCACTCATTTGTCAAAGGGATCTTCTTAAATCTCAGACCTGACCTTGTCACACCCTAAGATCCCCATTCAGTGAACTCTGGTGTCTCAGTATCAACTCCAGGATCAGTCATAAAGTTCATTATTTGGCATTCAAAGCCCTACATAGCCTCCCTTTTAGTTTTCTAATCTTCTTGCACCTCATACCACTCCCCACTCTCCTCTATACATTCTTCAGTCAGTGACCCTGGCCTTCACGCTGTGCTTTATATAAGTCTGAACAGGCCCTTGGCTGCAGGCATTTTCACTTACTTTTCCCTGTCCATGAAATGTTCTTTCTTATCTCCACTTCCTGGCTTCTTTCAAATTCCTATCAAAATCCTACTTTCCAAATCTGGCCTCAGACACTTCCTAGCTGTGTGGCCCTGGGCAAGTCACTTGACCCCCCATTGCCTAGCCCTTACCATGCTTCTGCCTTGGAGCCAATACACCTTATTGACCTCAAGACGGAAGGTAAGGGTTTCTTTAAAAAAAAAAATCCTACTTTCCACAGGTAGCCTTTCTAAGTTCCTCTTAATTCTACTACTTTCTGTGGTTATTTCTAATTTATCTTGTAAATAGTTTGTACATAATTGTTTTTGAGTTGTCTCCCTCAATTAGGCATTTCGTGGTACAATGTGGGATAGCTATGCCTTGGTTGAAATCCATCATTTTCTAGCTATAATGACCTTGGGCAAGCTCTTCAAATGTCATTGCTGAGGCAGTGCAGCTGCAGCTGCACAGAGCTCACTGGGCCTGTCCTTGCCCTAATGCTTATCTTATTTACTGTTAGATAGGGTCATTGCAATAGTGGTCACAATCCTTTTCAATGAACATACTCTCCTTTTCAGGACATTGCTGTAAGTAGAGAAATTCTATTTGCTTTTCAAAGCCTTTGCTCATTTAGGAGTTAACTTTTTTTTTTAAACCTTTAGCTTTCATTTTAGAATCAATACTGTATTTTGGTTCCCAGGCAGAAGAGCAGTAAGGGTTGGGCAAGGGGGGGTTAAGTGACTTGTCCAGGGTCACACTGCTAGGAAGTGTCCAAGGTTTGAACCTGGGACCTTATGTCTTCCAAACTGGCTTTTAATCCACTGAGCCACCCAGCAGCCCCCTTCATTTAGGAGTTAACCTGTTTTTAATGAGGATATTCTTTTGGTCTATTTGAATATTTCTAAAACACAACTTCTTAAACTGAAAATAGATCTTAGAGGGTCTGTGAATTTGGAAGGTGGTTCAAGGGAATTAATCTTCATTTTAGTATAATTGTTTTCTTTTGTAATCCTGTATTCTTTATTCTTTTAGAACATAATTCTGAGAAGGGATCTATAGGATTCACTAGACACCCAGAGGAGAGAATCCATAATGTTTAAAAAAGAAAGGGGGGAAAAAAAGTTAAGAACCTTTTTTTCTAGAGAGTCTCAGTCTTAATGAATTTGAAATGTTTGGTTAATAGTAATAGTTTCTGGCTGTTTGCTGTTTAGACTTGTGGAGGCTTTTTTGGCTAGCTCATCATGGAAAATCACCGATTGGCTCTTGGCTCTATGTTTCATAGAAAGTTCTGGTTTTGTATTTGTTTCAGTAGGTTATTTTAGTGGTAATTCACAAAATTTAAGCTACCTGTAATTTTAACATATTATAGCAGTAGAAAGATGAATGAGGAGATCTGGTTAATTGAACTTTCAGATTTGTTGAGGTTCAATTGAAGCTTTGTTGTAAAGTAGTTAGTAATTTCCCCCCCTAAATTATATTAATTATACTGCCTCAGTATTTGGGAAGAAGACATTAGCAGCTGGGGACATCAGGAGAGGTTAGTTATAAAATGGAAAACAGTGGGACCTATTTGTAATCTATCGTTCTAATATAGATTAGAACGATTTTTATGGGTATTGCCCCATCTCTCCCATTTGGATAGAAACACTACAGTTTGGCTTTTAGAGCTAGTAGCTAATTTGTTGTAGCATTACATTTCTTATCTTTTCTTTGCTCCCTAAATTCAACTATCATACAATTTGTGTCCATATTCCTAATTCAGCTGGTCATTGTTTTCTAGCCGTTTTTTTTTTTTGATACTTTGTGTCAAATAGACCTGCTAGGCATTTCACATTATTTGTTTCTTTATTCTCCTTAGTTTTTGACTAGCAGAGAATATGATTGATGGGAAAGGAAGAAAGAAAGTATTATGATTTATTTATTTATCCTTTTTAATGTTTCAAGAGGTTTATTAAAGATTAAGAAATAAAGAAAATACAACTATAGAAAGCACATGTCTAGGCCCAGAAAGCCCATTCACAACCACTCTCTCTACATTTTGCCTGCCTGGTAGAGAACCTCGTATGCCTAGAAGCAGAAGCAGAGAGAGAGCAAGTAGTATGATTTAAAAGATGTCAGGACCAAGTTTGTAGGGAAATAAGTTCAAAGGACTGAAAAGGTTGAGAATAGTGGATAAAAAAGAACTAGCAAAGCAAAAAAATCTAGGATATCTGTATCCTGTTTCAGGTTGAGTTTGAACTGATTTAAGATTAAATGGTTCAAGGTTTCTGATTTTTCATAATCTGGGACAATGGTAAATCATATGTTCTATATGCATTGCATGAAATTCTGTGGAATTTAGCAGAGTGATTCTGACTAAAGAGTACTTGAATATATATTAAATAGTTCAGGTCCAGGTATCTGGTTATGCAAAATCTGTAGTTTATGATCCCAGGTTAAGATAAGAGCAAGACAGCCATGAATAAAGAAGAGTCTGGAACAAAAGAAACTAATCCCTTTGTACTCTGATCTTAGTTCCTAGTTGGTATAGTTGTGGTCAGTGAAGAGAGAAAGTGCATATTAAATGGATCCTAGTTTTGCCCTTTCTTGATGTGAACTCTAGAGCTATTGCCAACAAAAACAGCAGAGTAGTACAGTGGGAAGAGCTCTGGTTCTATAGACAGGGGGCTGAGGTTCAGTGCCCACTTTGGTCACTTACTATCTCTGTGATCTTGAGAAAACCACTTGTGTTCCTCAAGTCTTAGTGCCCTCATCTATAAAGTGGAATAGTTAGATTAGATGACCTTGTAAATCTTTTCCATTTCTAAATCTCTGATCCTATAATGGTCTGAATTTAATATTTTAAAATTTAAATTTTTAGAAATAATATGGATTTCACTAATATACATAGTGACTGACTTTTGAAAGGCATCATATTGGAAGAAACCACACATGGTTCTGATTCCCTCTTCCTTTGTACACTTGGTGGCTCTTTGAGACTTGTAATAGTTAAAGGGATTTGTAGGGAAATTGAAGAGGTATAGGGAAGATTTTGTAACAGGGAATCGAGTAGTTGCAGGGACAGAGGGAATATGGCTGCTGGTGAGGTCAAAGGAGAGAGATACTGTCCCTGTTGAGAGCCTATCTTTGAAAATTGAGTTTCCTGAGAAATGGGCCACCTATGGTAACCGCCTGAGGGGATGTCTTCTCTATTGATTGATGTTGAAGATATCCCCTGGCAGATAAGCACAGACCCCCCCTGAGGGTCAAGCCTCCCCCAGACCACCATTCCCCAGCAGGGATCCAATAAGGATTATTTATGGTTGAATGGCTGTCCTTAGATTCAGCTTCCTCTCTGTCTACCTAAAATGATAGTCCTCTTATCTGACTGTGGTTATGTAAATAAAGATGAATTTAATAACAAGTTTGGATTGAGAAGGTATCAGGGAAGAGGGAATTGGGATTTCCCTAGATTGGGTTTGAGTCTCTCTCAGCTTTTGAGCTTGGGCCAGACCTCGCAGGCTGGTGGAGGGTTTCTTTTATTTCTGTCTATGCTATATCTATGCTAACTTTCTTAAGTTCAAAGTCTTTAGCAGTAGATAGCAAGAGGAAGAAAAGGTTCTGACCTTCAGAGCTGGTTGGGCCTTTCTCTTCAGGCTGACACCCCTAAAGACCGGCCTTAACAGTTCAAACCACTCCCCTTAAATCCTTTTGTTTGATGACATGATCACAGGAATCCAAGTAGAGCACACAGTTGGGGAAATCAGGAATTAGAGGTACTTCTGTCCAGAGACAGGGAGAGAAGAGAGTTCCTTCCAGACTGAGGGCCAGGAAAGAGAGCCAGACCAACTGCCAGTCTAGGTCTCCCCTCCCCCCACCAACTGTTATTCTTGTCAATATCTTCTCTTTAACATCCTAACTGCAGTTTTTTCTACTTGAGTGGCAGAAAGTCCAAAATTTGCTTCAGTTTTCCTTTCCACAGACTTAAAATTCTGACGTCCTCAATTACCTCACTTGTAAAAGGATAATGATGATAATAATACTATAGAGGTTTAAAGATGACTTCTAGCTTAAAAACTCAAATTAAATTTCCTATTACTTTCATTGTATCTACCCTTTTGAAAACAAGCTGAAATCCTGTGATGATGCCATGTTCATAATTTCTATCATTACCTTTGTTTTTTGGGAGATCTTTCCCAGTGTTTTCCACAAAGGGGCCATTAAGATATATAATCATTCAATAAGCATTAAATTCCTACTACCTGCCAATCTCTATGCAAAGGCACTAGAGATGGGGAAAAAAACAAAAACAAAAATGGAAAGGTTCTTGTCATCAAGGAGAGTACATGTATAGCAATAGCAAAAGTATAAATAAGTATACAAAATGAATTAAAAGAAATACAAAGTTGAGCAGAGGGAAGGTCCTTAGCAACAAGGATGTTGGGAATGGTAATATAGAAGGTAAATCTTGAGCTCTTTTGACCTGACTGCTTGGAAGTTTAGAAATGGCATCTAAAAGTGTTTGGTTTTTTTGCAAGAATTTAACACTTGTCTATTCTGGAGGAGATAAGTATCATTGAATACATAATGAACAACCAAATCTAGTAAGATGTAATTAAAGTTTTTGATCAGCATGTTGCAGTTGCTTTCTGAGTAGCTGTATATACACACAATGATAAAGAACCAGTAATGTTAGAACTGCAAAGTGAAATGGAGTTTTAAAGAGAAAATTAAATGCTCCCTTCTAACCTACTTGTGGTGTTTTGTAATTTTGAAAAGTCAGAATTACTTTGAAATACCAGTTAACTTAGGAATAATTGCTTTATGGATGGAATATGATTTGGGAGTCTCTAAGAATGATCTTCTTTGTGCCAAAATTGTTTCTTCATCAGTTCTGGTTTAAAATTCCCATATTTCTTTATGCTTTTGACTTTTCATGATTAAGAATGCAAATGATATCTTGAGTTATGACATTTTAAGCTTTTCTAGAGGATATCTCATTAATTGAGCATTATATCAAGGATATTTTTTACAAATGAGAAAACAGGCTAAGAACAGTTAAGAAAGAGATTATTCCAGTTGTAGCTAATAATATTCCAAGGCAGAATGTAATGTCAGTTCTAGATTTAAATCATCTACCTGACTAACCAGCCTATGTTTTATAATAAGATTCTTGCCATGGTTTTACAACATTTGTCTCAAAGTATAGCCTGAACTAGATTAAAATGTAACTGGTAAAAATTTAACAATTTAAGTAAAAATATGGGTTATAAATACTTAACTGTAGTTTAGTGACCCCTGTTTCTACTTGATTTTGACATTCCTGGTTTATATAGACACACACAGTGTGTATATGTAAATTTTAGGAAGGGGGGGTAGAGAGATAGAATTAGTGCAGACAATTACAAAAGTCTCGAGAGGGGCATATGAACTTGAGCCTTAAAGTTATTCTTTCTGCTCTAAGAGGTAAAAATGAGGACTTGATTGGAAATAGAATGTTGAGTTTGCGAAACAGTCCACTGTGACTATAATGTAGCGTATATGACAGGAAGTCATATAAAGCAAACCAGGAAAAATTTCTGGTAGCTAGATTGTGGAGAATCTTCAATCAGAAATCTATAAAACATTATTAAATGCTAGTCACTATGTGAAGTCCTGGGAATACAAAAATGTAAGTAAAACAGCTCCAGGCTCAAGAAGTTTATGTTTTTATCAAGGGAGATAACATGTACGTAAAAAACATAGAATCAAGATAAGGCGATATTAGTGGGGAGGGTGCCAGTAGCTAGTAAAATGAGGAAAAGCCTCATCTAGAGGTGGTACTTGAGTTGAATCTTGAAAAATAGAGTGTGCTTCAGACACTGCAAAGACCTTGAGATAGGAATTAGAGAGCCATATGTGATGAACAATAAGAACATGAAGGGACTGTATGATAATGTTCTAGAAAGGTAGGTTGGAGCCAGATTACAAAGGTCTTTAAATGTGAAGAATTGTAGTTTATATTTTATCAGAGGCAAAATGAAACCACTGGAATTTGAGTAGAGGAGTGATATGGTGCTTAATTGCTTTGGCAGCAATGTTGAGGGTGGATTGAAGTGAGGAAAAATGAGACAGGGAGTCAAATTCAGATAAAATTGCAGCAACTTAGGTGGGAGGTGATGAGAATATGAACTGCTGAACTATGGTGGTAGCTGTTTGAAATAGTGAGGAGCAATTGGGTGTGAGATTGTGGAGGTAGAAATGACAAGATTCAGCAGTGATTGGATAGGAGGAATGAAGGAGAGAACGATTAATGACACCAATTTGCAGATTTGGGTAACTATAAGAATGATTGATGCCCATCACTCAGGAAAATTTGGAAGAGGAGTTTTCTTTTTTCTTTTTCCAATTTAAACATTATTTTATTTGGTCATTTTCAAACAATATTCCTTGGAAACAAAGATCCTTTTCTTTTCCTCCCCCCCTCCCACCACCCCTCCCCTAGCCAACACACGATTCCACTGGGTATCACATGTGTCCTTGATTCAAACCCATTTCCATGTTGTTGATATTTGTATTAGGGTGTTCATTTAGAGTCTCTCCTCATTCATGTCCCCTCAATCCCTGTAGTCAAACAGTTGCTTTTCTTCGGTGTTTTTACTCCCACAATTTGTCCTTTGCTTGTGGATACTGTTTTTTTCTCCTAGATCCCTGCAGAATGTTCAGGGACATTGTATTGACACTAATGGAGAAGTCCATTACGTTCTCTTGTACCCCAGTGTTTCAGTCTCTGTGTACAATGTTTTCCTGGTTCTGCTCCTTTCGCTCTGCATGACTTCCTGCAGGTGTTCCAGTCTCCATGGAATTCCTCCACTTTATTATTCCTTTTAGTACAATAGTATTCCATCACCACCATACAACACAATTTGTTCAGCCATTCCCCAATTGAAGGCCATCCCCTCATTTTCCAATTTTTGGCCACCACAAAGAGTGCAGCTATGAATATTCTTGTACATGTCTTTTTCCTTATCTCTTTGGGGTACAAGCCCAGCAGTGCTATGACTGGATCAAAGGGCAGACAGTCTTTTATCGCCCTTTGGACATAGTTCCAAATTGCCCTCCAAAATGGTTACATCAATTCACAACTCCACCAGCAATGAATTAATGTCCCTACTTTGCCGCATCCCCTCAATTCGTTACTTTCCTTTGCTGTCATATTAGCCAATCTGCTAGGTGTGAGGTGATACCTCAGAGTTTTTTTGAGTTGCATCTCTCTGATTATAAGAGATTTAGAGCACTTTTTCATGTGCTTATTAATAGTTTTGATTTCTTTGGCTGAAAATTTCCTGTTCATGTCCCTTGCCCATTTATCAATTGGAGAATGGCTTGATTTTTTGTACAATTGATTTAGCTCTTTATAAATTTGAGTAATTAGACCTTTGTCAGAAGATTTTGTTATGAAAATTGTTTCCAAATTTTTTGCTTCCCTTCTCAATTTGCTTATATTGGTTTTGTTTGTACAAAAACCTTTTAATTTTATGTAATCAAAATTGTTTATTTTACATTTTGTGACTCTTTCTATGTCTTGCTTGGTTTTAAAGTCTTTCCCGTTCCCACAGGTCTGACATGTATACTATTCTGTGTTCCCCTAATTTACTTAGTTTCCTTCTTTATGTTCAAGTCATTCACCCATTCTGAGTTTATCTTGGTGTGTGGGGTGTGAGGTGTTGATCCAAACCTAATCTCTCCCACACTGTCTTCCAGTTTTCCCAGCTCTTTTTGTCAAATAGTGGGTTTTTGTCCCAGAAGCTGGGCTCTTTGGGTTTGTCATATACTGTCTTACTGGGGTCACTTAACCCCAAGTCTATTCCACTGATCCTCCTTTCTGTCTCTTAGCCAGTACCAAATTGTTTTGATAACAACTGATTTATAATAGAGTTTGAGGTCTGGGACTGCAAGGCCACCTTCCTTTGTATTTTTTTTTTTCATTATTTCCCTGGATATCCTTGATCCTGTGTTCTTCCAAATGAACTTTGTTATGTTTTTTTTCTAAGTCAGTAAAAAACTTTTTAGAAGTTCAATGGGTATAGCACTAAATAAATAAGCTTGGGTAGGATGGTCATTTTTATTATATTGGCTTGTCCTACCCATGAGCAGTTAATATTTTTCCAATTGCTCAAGTCTAGTTTTAGTTATGTGGAGAGTGTTTTGTAATTGTGTTCATATAGTTCCTGTGTTTGTCTCGGGAGATAGATTCCCTAAGTATTTTATTTTGTCTAAGGTGATTTTGAATGGGATTTCTCTTTCTAATTCTTGCCGCTGAGCTGTGTTGGAAATATATAGAAATGCTGATGACTTATGCGGGTTTATTTTGTAACCTGCAACTTTGCTAAAGTTGTTGATTATTTCAACTAGCTTTTTTGGTTGAATCTCTAGGATTCTTTAAGTAGACCATCATATCATCCGCGTAGAGCGATAACTTGATCTCCTCCTTGCCTATTTTAATGCCTTCAATTTCTTTTTCTTCTCTAATTGCTACTGTTAGTGCTTCTAGTACAGTGTTAAATAATAGAGGTGATAATGGGCATCCTTGTTTCACTCCTGATCTTATTGGGAATGCATCTAGTTTGTCCCCATTGCAGATGATGTTAGCTGATGGTTTTAGATATATACTGTTTATTATTTTTAGGAATGACCCTTTTATTCCTATGCTTTCTAGTGTTTTTAATAGGAATGGGTGTTGTATTTTATCAAAGGCTTTTTCTGCATCTATTGAGATAATCATGTGATTTTGGTCTGTTTGTTGATATGATCAATTATGTAGATGGTTTTCCTAATATTGAATCAGCCCTGCATTCCTGGTATGAATCCTTCCTACTTGATCATAGTGAATGACCCTCCTGGTCACTTGCTGGAGTCTGTTTGCTAGTATCCTATTTAAGATTTTTTCATCTATATTCATTAGGGAGATTGGTCTATAGTTTTCTTTCTCTGTTTTTGACCTGCTTGGCTTTGGAATCGGTACCATGTTTGTGTCATAAAAGGAATTTGGTAGAACTCTCTTTTTGCTTATTATGTCAAATAGTTTGTATAGTATTGGGATTAGCTGTTCTGTGAATGTTTGATAGAATTCACTTGTGAATCCATTAGGCCCTGGGGATTTCTTCTTAGGGAGTTCTTTGATGGTCTGTTGGATTTCTTTTTCTGATATGGGATTATTTAAGAATTCCATTTCTTCTGTTAGTCTAGGCAATTTATATTTTTGTAAATATTCATCCATATCCCCTAGGTTGGTATATTTATTGCCATATAGTTGGGCAAAGTAGTTTTTAATGATTGCCTTAATTTCTTCTTCATTGGAGGTGAGGTCCCCCTTTTCATCTTTGATGCTGTTAATTTGCCTTCTTTCCTTTTTTTAATTAGATTGATCAGTACTTTGTCTATTTTGTCTGTTTTTTCAAAGGACCAGCTTCTAGTCTTGTTTATTAGTTTAATAGTTCTATCACTTCGGATTTTATTAATTTCTCTGTTATTTTTTAGGATCTCTAATTTGGTTTTCTTCTGGGAGGTTTTAGTTTGTTCGCTTTCAAGTTTTTTGATTTGCATTTCCAATTCCTTGATCTCTGCCCTCCCTAATTTGTTAATATGTGCACTCAAGGATATGAATTTTCCTCTGAGTACTGCTTTGGCTGCATCCCATAAGGTTTGAAAGGATGTCTCACCATTTTCATTTTCCTCAATGAAATTATTAATTGTTTCTATGATTTCTTCTCTAACTAACCGATTTTGAAGTATCATATTATTTACTTTCCAATTAATTTTTTATTTGGCTCTCCATGTACCCTTACTGATCATTATTTTTATTGCCTTATGATCTGAAAAGGTTGCATTTATTATTTCAGCTTTTCTGCATTTGCATGCCATGTTTCTGTGACCTAGTGTATGATCTATCTTTGTGAATGTGCCATGTGGTGCTGAGAAGAAGGTGTATTCCTTTTTGTCCCTATTTATTTTTCTCTATATGTCTATTAACTCTAATTTTTCTAAGATTTCATTCACCTCTTTTACCTCTTTCTTATTTATTTTTTGGTTTGATTTATCTAAATTTGATAGTGGTTGGTTCAAGTCTCCCACTAATATGGTTTTACTGTCTATTTCCGCCTTCAATTCTCCTAGTTTCTCCATTAGAAATTTGGGAGCTATACCATTTGGTACATACATGTTGATTAGTGATAATTCCTCATTGTCTATACTCCCTTTTAACAGAATATATTTACCTTCCCTTTCCCTTTTGATCTGGTCTAATTTTGCTTTGGCTTTGTCAGATATCATGATTGCAACTCCTGCCTTCTTTCTATCAGTTGAGGCCCAAAAGGTCTTACTCCATCCTTTAATTCTAACCTTGTGAGTATCAACCCGCCTCATATGTGTTTCTTGAAGACAACATATGGTAGGGTTATCTGCTATTCGTCTATGTTTTATGGGTGAGGAAGAGGAGTTTTTTTGTGAAGAATAATAACTTCTATTTTGCACATGTTGGGTTTAAAATAGTTTCCAGTTAGAAGTGTCTAATAAACAGTGATGTGGGATTGGCAATCTCAGGAGAAGAGACTAAAATAATACATATATATATTTGGCAGTTATCTAAATTTCAAGCCAAGGGGAAGGTGCTGGAACTGTGTGTGTGTGTGTGTGTGTGTGTGTGTGTGTGTGTGTGTGTGTGTGTGTGTGTGTCTATTTTTTGCCCTTTTTTTTGCCTTTTTTTGGTTTTAGAAGCAATAAAAATGTTATCAAAGGTTTTCAACACAGGAATGACATGGTCATTCTAAAACCTTTGGGTTTTGGAAGATTATTATTATTATTTTTAAATCTTTGCCTCCATTTTAGAATCAATATTAAGTGTTGGTTCCAAGGCAGAAGAATGGTTCAGGCTAGGCAATTGGGGTTACGTGGGTTGAGTTACAAAGATTATTTTGGCACCTTATAGCTAGACTGTATTGGAGAAATGAAAGAACAAAGGATATCATAGTACTTGAATAAATGTTTATTGAATTTACTAGATGTTGTTACAGTAGGATCTTAGGTCATGAAAAATCCAGAACAGGAAGAACTCGGAAGTCCTCTCATTTTTTTATATGAAGAATTAGATCCAGAGAGTAATGTGACAGGAAAGTCATAGAGGTTAAGTAGGTATTAAGTGGCAGAGCCGAAACTTGAAACTAGACCCCTTGACTCCAAATTAAATATTCTTTCCACTGTACCTCATAATGGTTTCTTATCTTTTGTGGTGAGATAATTTATTAATAATGTTAATTGCTAAATTTTATTGGTTGGAACCTGCTTATGCACTATAATTTTATTCTGAGTAGTGTATAATTATTAAATTAGTCTCACCTAGCCAGGACTCTGAAGAAAAAAGGATTCAGGAAAGAGCCGTTTTTCATGTAGAAGGTGGAAAAGGGATACAAAATAAACTTGTGTTAACATGAGGATGGATGACACTTGGGGCACCATGCTTTGTGACCATCTTGGGTGCACATTGTACTCTTGCTGTCAGGTATTTCATGCTACATGCCTTGGTAAGATTGTAATGTGATTTTCTGGAGGAGTCTTCTTTCCTTATACCCATGAGCTTTGGGCTTACGTTTTAGGGTAGAAGAAATCACATCTTAATAGATTTTTTAAAAAATTATTATTCTTTTGTGAAACTTTGATTTTTCTAGTGTGTATAGGTTGAAGTCAAGTAGTCTGCCTCCTTCAGGCAACCATGTTTTCAGGAAGTTTGTTATATTACAGAAAAATTTTTTTGTAATCTTTTGTTTTTACATTATATTCTTTCCTCCTCCTTGAGAACTGTTCAGTATAACCAACAAAAAAATCTAGTTTTCAAGCCCTTCAAAAGCCAACCAGCACATTAACCAAACCTGATATTCAGTATTCCATGTTCATTGTACCTCACTTTTGCAAAATAAAAAAGTGGGAGGAGAGGGAAATAAAGGAAGCATATTTCATTGGAAATATATTATTTTTAAAGTTTTTTATTTTTTTAACTAATTAATTTATTTAGAGTATTTTTCCGTGGTTTCATGATTCCAAAGATCATGATATTTCCCACCATTCTTCTCTCCCCACTCCTGGAGCTGACAAGAGATTCCACTGGGTTATACATGTATCATTGGTCAACATCTATTTCCATAATATTCCTATTTTTATTGATTTCATTCATATTTCAATCATATATTTTTCTTTTGCTTTTCTACTCCCATAATTCTTTCTCTCAATGTGGTTAACATTCTTTCTCATAAGTCCCTTGGGATTGTCCTGAATCATTGCATTGTTGCCCGTAGAAAAGTCATGTTACATTTGATTGTACCACAATGTTTCACTTATTGTGTAGAATGTTATTATAGGTCTGCTCATTTCACTCTGGATCAATTTCTGGAGGTCATTCCAGTTCATGTAGAAATCCTCCATTTCTTTATTTCTTTTAGCACAATAGTATTCCATCACCATCAGATACCACAGTTTGTTCAGCCATTCCTCAATTGAAGATACCCCCGCATTTTCCAATTTTTTGCTACTATAAAAAGCGTGGCTATAAATATTTTTGTGCACTTTTCCTTATTATTTCTTTCAAACCCAGCAGTGGTATGGCTTGATCAAAGGGCAGGCATTCTTTTAAAGCCCTTTTGGCTTAAGGAAATATATTCTTAAATTCTAATTTAGTCTCTTTAAGAATTTTTGTTATTACTTTAGCTCTTCAAGCCCTTAATGTACTGTGCCTTTCATGTATTTAATTTACTCTTTCCCAACCTTCTAAATATATTTGTGTCCTTTTATCACATCAAAAATTCTATATTTACTTATAATTTCTAATTAGAGTAAACACTGCCACTATTCTCCAAGTTCTCATTTTTCCTTTATTATAATTTTGTAAAATTTATTTAGTCTATTTAGAACATTATTACTTGGTTTCAAGAATCACATTATCCTTCCCTCCCCTTCCCTCAGCTGACCCGCAATTTCATTGGGTATTACATGTGTCCTTTATCAGAACCTATTTCCATGTTGTTGGTGTTTGCATTAGGATGTTCACTTAAAGTCTACATCCCCAGCCATATCCCCTTGACCCATGTATTCAAGCAGTAGTTTTTCTTTTGTGTTTCTACTCCCACGGTTTTTCCTCTGAATGTGGATGTTTTGCATTGCCACTAATGGAGAAGTCCATTACATTCAATTGTACCACAGTATATCAGTCCCTGTGTATAATGTTCTCCTGGTTCTGCTCCTTTTACTCTGCATCACTTCCTGGAGGTTGTTCCAGTCTCCATGGAATTCCTCCACTTTATTATTCCTTTGAGCTCAATAGTATTCCATCACCAACATATACCACAATTTGTTCAGCCATTCCCCAATTGAAGGGCATCCCCTCATTTTCCAATTTTTTGCCACCACAAAGAGCACAGCTATGAATATTTTTGTACATGTCTTTTTCCTTATTATCTCTTTGGGGTACAAACCCAACAGTGCTATGGCTCGATCAAAGGGCAGACAGTCTTTTAACACCCTTTGGGCATAGTTCCAAATTGCCCTCCAGAATGGTTGGGTCAATTCACAACTCCACCAACAATGAAGGAATGTCCCTACTCTGCCACATCCCCTCCAGCATTCAATACTTTCCTTTGCTGTTGTGTTAGCCAATCTGCTAGGTGTGAGTTGATACCTCAGAGTTGTTTTATTTGCATCTCTCTAATTATAAGAGATTTAGAACACTTTTTCATGTGCTTATTACTGGTTTTGATTTCTTTGACTGAAAATTGCCTATTTATGTCCCTTGCCCATTTATCAATTGGAGAATGGCTTGATTTTTTGTAGAATTGGTTTAGTTCTTTATAAATTTGAGTAATTAGACCTTTGTCAGTTTTTTGTTATGAAGATTGTTTCCCAATTTGTTGGTTCCCTTCTAATTTTGATTGCATTGGTTTTGTTTGTAGAAAATTACTGATTTTACATTTTGTGGGGGGTTTTTAGCTCTTACATGGTTTTAAAGTCTTTCCTTTCCCAAAGATCTGACCATGTATACCATTCTGTGTTCACCTAATTTGCTTATAGTGTCCTTCTTTATATTCAAGTCATTCACCCATTCTGAGTTTATCTTGATGTAGGGTGTGAGATGTTGATCCAAACCTAATCTCTCCCACACTGTCTTCCAATTTTCCCAGCAGTTTTTATGATCCCAAAGCTGGGCTCTTTGGGTTTGTCATAGACTGTCTTACTGAGTTCACTTATCCCAAGTCTATTCCACTGATTCTCCTTTCTGTCTCTTAGCCAGTACCAAATTTTTAATAAGCTAACTATATACTCATTATCTCTACTTCCTCACCTTCCACTCATTCCTCAGCCCCCAACCCCTTTCAGTCTGATATTTTACCCCCACCATTGTACTAAAACTTTTTTTTTGAAAATTTCCAGGGAATGCTTAATTTTCCTACATTTGGTCTTTTATTGACTTTTGTATTCCTCCTAAAAATTTACTTTTCTTTTTCCTCCTCTTCTTCCTTCTCTTTCTGCCTCTTCCTCCTTCACCATCCTCTTCCTTAATTCTTCTATTTTTAAAATTATGAAATTAACAAGCATCAAGTTAAATGAGCATTTCTTTTTACATATTAGAATAGAAAGAGAATTGTACATAAAATTGAATATTATGAATAACTTGCTTTTTAAAACACATGATAAATCCAACATGTAACTTTTAAGCTAGTAAGTTTGTTTTCTGCATCTTTTATGGGGAGAGATTAAAGATTTAATGATCCTCTTTTTTTAATTGAACTAAAATACCCCCAACCCTACTTTCTTTCTCACGTTCCCAAATTGAAAAGAAAAGAAGTCTCTTTTAACAGTTATGTATAGTAGACAAAATTCCTACATTGGCTAGCTTAGTATTCCTCATCATCCTGATTGGTAATTGCATTAAGAAAAGTTGTCTTTGTCTTGTTTCTCAGTTCAGTACTGTTTATTGTTTTTTTTGGTTCTGCTTGCCTCACTTTTCATCAGATTATATAAATCTCTCTGAATCTGCCCTTTTTATCTTTTCTTATGATCCAATGACAGTCCATTAATTCATGCACATTAATTTGTTTTGCCATTCTCCAACTGAGAAACAAACAGACTTAGGTGAATCTATAAACTAGGGGTGCCCAAACTTTTTACACAGGGGGCCATGTCCATCATACTGTTGAATGACCTAACTATAAAAACCTAACCCTAACCCTAACCCATCAGCAGTAAGCATTGTGGAATCCCCTCCCCCAGATATCCACTCACTATGCTGACATCTTCCTTTGTTCAGCCTATAAGGGCCATGCAAAGGATTATGTCACCGGAAGTAGTACTATATATGAACAACGTCGATTTGTGGAGCCTCCACATACAGTTCTTCTGTCACTAACAATGGAAGAGGTGCCCCTTCTAGAAGTGCAGTGGGGGCTGGATACATGGCCTCAGTGGGCCACATGTGGTCCACGGGCTGTTGTTTGGGGACCCCTCAGGCTATCAACTGTTGAAACAAATCTTTGCCCAGTTAATGTCACCTCCAAGGAATCTACACAGTTTTTTTTGTCTCCCATCCTTTTTTGAAAAATTTCAATGAAAATTCACTTAGGGTTGCTAATAAAATATATCAACTTTTGATTATTATACACATATCTTCTTCCTTCCTCTAGGTCCTATATGCTACTGTTGTTTAGTCCTTTCAGTCCTGACCAATTCTTTGTGACCTCCAAATGGGGTTTTCTTGGCAGAGATACTAGAGTAGTTTGCCTTTTTCTTTACCATCTAATTTTACAGATGAGGAAACTGAGGCAAACAGGGTTAAAGTGACTTAACTCAGGATCACCGAGTTAGTGTCTGAGGATTTCAGCAAGATGACCATCTTCCTGATTCCAGGCTTATCCATCATGCTATCTAGCTGCAACATAACTCATATGTTGCAGTCCTCCAGATTTAGAACACTGCTCTTAAGGTTAGAGCCCCTCTAAAAGGGAATTTTGCTTTTCGGGTTTCTCCTATCAGAGTTGCCAGGTCCACAGAACTCCTGGAGGTAGTAACAAAAGTTATAGACTCACTTTTACTTTATCATAGCTCATTTTTTGAACTTTTTTTACTCATCTGCTATGTTGTTACTGTTTTCTGTACGAGGCTGGGTCCATGGTTAAAGAAGGAATGAATGAATAAATAAATGAAATGATATAAATCAAGCACTTCGACTTAAATATTAGGCACAAGGCCTTATAAGTCCTGGAGATTTAAGTACTAGAAAACAAAATATCTTCCATCTTCGAGGAGTTTACATTTAGATAAAGGAAGCCAATGTATGTAAGAGCTTTGTGGCCAGGGAGGAGTGGATTTTTTTTTTTTAAACTCTTAAGTCTTAGAATCAATACTCTATTTTTGCTTTGTTTGGCACCTGACTGCACCTCTTGTTTTTTGTTATTCATTTGATACATAATAAATATCCCCCCTCCCCCCATCTCTTTGATTTTATGTGTATAGCTTTTGTTTTCTTTTTATGTATTTCTTATGAGTAACAGATAGGCAATGTGGGTAAAGTGTCCAAGACCAGATTTGAATCAAAGACTTCCATCTGGCTCTCAATCTACTCAACTCTCTAGCTGCTCCTTGGGAGAAGTGTTTTAAATAGGGAAATCAGGAAAAGTGAGGATTAGGTAGGGTCACAGGGTGATTGACCCAGGGCAACTTAGAGTCCTCTTAGTACAGTGAAATGTATGCTGACTTTGGAGTCAAGAGGACCTGCTTATGCCACTAAATAGCTCTATGATGTTAAACAAGTCATTTCCCTTGCTGGCCAGACTACAGTTTCCTTATCCCTAAAATGGAAGGAGCTTGAGTAGGCCACCCAAAAAACTTATTTATTTATTTATTTTATTTATTCATTTAGTTTTTTCCCCCCCTTGCTTACATGATTCATGTTCCTTCCCTCCCCCATCCCCCCATAGCCGACATGCAATTCCTCTGGGTTTTACATGTATCATTGATCAAGACCTATTTCTATATTATTGATGTTTGCACTAGGGTGATCACTTAGAGTTAACATCCACAATCATATCCCCATTGAACCATGTGATCAAGTAGTTGTTTTTCTTCTGTGTTTCTCCTCCCACAGTTCTTCCTCTAGATTTGGATAGCTTCTTTCTCATAATTCCCTAAGAATTGTCCTGGATCATTGCATTGCTGCTAGTAGAGAAGTCTATTACATTCACTTGTGCCAATAGGTCACTTCTAAAGATCTTTAGTAAATCTTTGGTTCTTTGAATTGTAATGTTGATTTGACTAGTATTTTTAGAACTGTAGTGGAGGAGAGAGAGGAAGTGGAAAAGGCAATCAAGAATCTGTAATGGAATCATGGAGAGGGCTTGGAAGTGATGGCAGATCATGTTATGGAAAAGATAAATAGTAAATGTAAAGCCCCGCATCCTGGAGGTGTGATAATTTTTCTTTTCCCAGGTAGGAATCAGGTATTTTTTTTTTTTAGAGAAAAATGTCCCATTAGCCAGTTTTATTGAATTGAATTTTCTTTCCAAGAGAACACAATAATAACAAATTACAAAAAGCCAAGAGAAATTCCTCTTCCCCTTATTCCATTCATTCCAGGGGAACATATTAAAACTCTAAAATAGATACTGTTAACTTCGTGTCGTGGAACTTGATACCTAGACACATAGAACCTCATGAAGCTTATGAACTCTTTCTCAAAAAAAATTGTATGAATACATAAAATAAAGTACTTAGGAAGACAAAGCAAAGCAATTTGGTTGAAATATTTTTCCTATTCAAGTTAACAGACTTGCTGAAATGTATCCATAGGACCTTTAGCCTAAGTTAAAAAGCCTTACTTGAAAAATAGCATACCCTTTAACTGAAGGTCAGTAGCATGCCTTCTGCGTCTAGCTTGTTATGTCAAAGACTGCTGAGGCCAAAAACATACTTATTCATTCATCCTGATGTTGGGAATCAGGTATTTTTTAAGAGTTCTCTATTCTCTAGATATTTTCTCCTAGGAGTTCTTGCCAAATCATTGTTGTCATCTTTGGGAATAATTATAGTTTCCAGGAGGAGAGAGCTATTCACTTCTTTCCACCAGACAACCATATCTGACCTTTGCTTTCTGTTTCTTTGTGCTCATCTCTCTTTGAATCTTTGATGCCATAGCTCCTCTTCCCCATTTCCTAGTTCCTTCAAATGATGCTTATATGGTATTTGATCTCTTTGGTCTACACTCTCCTGGTTATTCACTTTGGAATCCTTCTCAAAATGTGTCTTGAACTGTACATAGTATTTTACATGTGGTCAGGGCAAGACAGAGTATAAGAGGGCAATAATTTTCCTAGTTGTGAAAGAAAAGCTTTTAAAAGTGCAGCATGTAATCAAATTAGGGGCATTTAGGTAGCACAGTGGATAGAATGCTGGGCTTGGAGTCAGGAAGACAACAATATATAATCAAATTAGCTTTTCTGGCTGCTATACAACACCTGTGACTCATTAAGTTCAAAGTATAAAAACTTTGAATAGCATTTTTGGACTAGTAAAAGAGACCTTAAAGAACATCTAGTGTAATAAAGTAATTTTATTATGAGAAAACTAAGGATAAACTAGCTTTTTTTCTTGCCTTGGACAAGGTTATTAACTTTGGCATTTTTATTTCAGTAACGTCAGTCAACAAACATTAAGTACTATGGGCATTGAGGTGGTACAGTGGCTAGAGTGGTGGACCTGGAGTCAAGTGACTCATCTTCCTGAGTTCAAATCTAGTCTTGGGAATTTCCTAGCTTCATGACTCTGGGCAGATCACTTAGTGTGCCTCAGTTTCCTCATCTGTAAAATGAGCTGGAGAAGCAAATGGCAAACAACTTCAATATTTATTTTAATATCTTTGCCAAGAAAATCCCAAATAGGGTAATGTGATATGGAAATCACTTTAAAAGACTGATATATATTAATTTAAGGTCGCCAAGGAATTCAGTTATGTAATTCCTAAATGAAAACTCACGTCAGCTGTCAATCCTTTTATGGTGTTTTAATTACAAACAGGAGGAAGAAAAGTATTAGAGGGGGAGAGAGAAGGAAAAGGGAGAGAAGGAAATAGGGCAAACAGTCTGTGGGCTCCTCCAAGTCCAAACACCAGGCTCCAACCACCTCTCTCCCTCCTCCAGGAAGTCCCCAGAACTCCTGAGCTCTACCTTACTTCCTGTGTCTCACCTGTGCCAATGGTGGCTCTAGCTTAACCTACGACTGCCCAGAGGTCTGTCCTTTTTGCACCTGTCTGTTGAAGGCTATATTCTCAAATAATTAAATCTTGAGTTTTGCTGCAGCCCTTCCTAAATCTTGTTACTGAGTAGGGTGGAGATTGTAGTTTCCAAGACCTGATTCTGTTATTCCAAGTATCTCTATTGTTATTGATCAGGAAATAGCTAAATCCCATCTTCTAAAGAATGGTCTGAATAGGGTTGAGTAGTTTCGAAATTTACAGTAAAGGATTTGACACAATTAAAAAACAACTGTACAATAAAGGGTAGGAAAAGGGAAAGAAATAAGCATTTTAAGAATGCCTACTATATAACAGACCTAATGTAAGTCCCCATCCAAATATTAGTTTATTTGTTATATTTAAATGTAAACTTCTGAATTTAGGCTTTTAGCAGTTGGTTTTAAAATCAGGTGGCTTAATAAAATTTGGTCATAGAATCAGATTTTAATTGTATGTAAGAAATGTTAGAAATTATCTAGGCTAAACCCTTTATTCTACAATAAATGAAACTAAGACTGAGACACATTAATTGACTTGTTTATGATCTAGGAGACTGGTGACAATGACTGATTTTATACCAGAGCTTACTGTTGTCTTTCAGGTTCATGTGAAAGACCCAATTCTAGTTAAGGGGATTTTGGGAGATTCATTTGTAAGTCATCAGATTTTAAAAACGGAAACCCCAAAATGTTTTAAAACTAATTTTTATGTTACATTAATGGTTTTTGGTGTTGCCCACAAAAAAGTGAAGTGCTTTTTAAAAAAATCCATACCTTCCATCTTAGAATCAATCCTGTGTATTTGGTTCTAAGCAAAAGTTAAGGGACTAGACTTGTCCAGAGTCATACAGCTAGGAAATATATGAGGACAGATTTGAACTTAGGACCTCTTGTCTCTAGGCCTGGCTCTTAATCCACTGAGCCACCCAGCTGCCCCCCAAAAGGTGAAATCTTGCTGAACTTTGGCTCTACTAGTTAGATGAAATCTGGAAAATTTTGTTTAGGTCAGTCCCATTTCTGGCACTTTCTTTGGGGTCCCTATACATATAGATCGTTCTTTCTCCTCATGTAGAATGAACTTTCTTTTCTTGGCCTCTGCCTTTTAAAAAACCTGGCCTCAGTTGAAAGCCTCTTCTACCCCTAAATTTCTAACACATTTTACTGGACCAGAGCCACCAGTTCTGTAAGGGTAAAGAGGGGAAGGAGAAAGGTGAAAGGAATATTTAGTTTGAAATAGCTAGAAGATTTCTGTTTCTCTTCAGGCTGTCAATTCTTTCCTTCTCTATTCTGTTTCCATCCAGTCTCCACTGTCTTCTGTCCTCTGCATATAGATCTATGCTGGTAGGTGCCACAAAGGTCTCGCTGTGAAATCCATTCCTTCCCTCTTTTTCTGCCCCTTGAAATTTGTTCTTGTATACTTTATGTGTCATTGATACCTCTAGTAAATAACTTCCTTGAGGGCAGGGATAGATTGGTTTTATCTTTGTACCCCCCAATCACATAGTGTTAGTGTTTAATCAATATAAAAGGATAGTAACCAGGATGTTAAAATGTTGGAAAAACCTTGTCTTGAGGAATTAATAGCAGATTTTTTTTTCAACCTTTACCTTCTAGCTTAGAATTACTACTCTGTATTGGTTTCAAGGCAGAAGAGCAATAAGGGCTAGAGAGTTGGAATTAAGTGACTTGCCTGAGGTCATCTAATTAGCAAATGTCTTGAGGCTAGATTTGAACCCAGGACCTGCCATCTCTAGGCCTGGCTCTCAATGCACTGAGTGAGCCATAGATCTGCCCATTGAATTTTAAAGGCTAACAATTCAAATTGTTCAAATCCCTGCCCTGCTTTGGCTAAATAATTTGACTAATTTTAATCTGATCTCATTTTGCTCATCTATTCAATGAGGTGGTTGGACCAGATGAATTTTAAGGTTCCTTATAGTTTTTCATTTCTGATTCTAAGACATGAGAAGAAGGAAGTTAGAAAAAGAATAATTAAAATAGCTAAAAAAGGAATGAACTAGTTTGGGAAGTAGAGAAATTCTGGGGTCTCACATATGTCCCAATAAGTATGGAACTTGGTAAACTAATGGTAGTGTTAAAGGTGGGGATCTAGTACCTCTCTGGTATTGTACTTTATTCTCCTACTTTTCCTGCCACTTAGGCCTTCCTATTCACCTTTAAAATAGTAAATTGTTTAGTAGTTTCTATTTCATACTTAAGAAAGTAGCTATTTAAAAAGTAGGGGAGAGAATTGAGTGAGGGCCAAATGGCTGAAATACTTTTTCAGAATGATCAACTTAAATCCTTTTTATCATTTTAAATTTAAGCAGGGCCAACATTGTCTTTCAAATTTTGATTAAAAACCAAAAGCAGGGGCAGCTGGGTAGCTCAGTGGATTAAGTGTCAGGCCTAGAGACTAGGAGGTCCTAGGTTCAAATCTGGCCTCAGACACTTCCCATCTGTGTGACCCTGGGCAAGTCACTTGACCCCCATTGCCTAGCCCTTACCACTCTTTCTGCCTTGGAGCCAATACACAGTATTGATTCCAAGACAGAAGGTAAGGGTTTAAAAAAAAAATCAAAAGCAATAGCTTTCAAAAAAAGTCAAGCAGAAACAGTGAGGTGGCTCAGTGTATAGAGAGCCACATCTAATGCTTGGGAGGTCCTGGGTTCAAATTTGCCCTCAGACATTTCCTAATTGTATTAACCTGGTCAAGTCACTTAACCCCCATTGCCTAGCTCTTACTGCTTTTATATCTTGGAACCAATACACAGTATTGATTCTAAGTTGTATGGTAAGGATTTTTAAAAAAATAAGCCACTTTAGAGGATCTCTACCCTCCCCCCATGTTTTATTGATCTTTCTTAAAAATATCAGTCATTTCTCAGTAACATTTATCTCGGTAGGTCCTTCCCTAAAGTACACTGAACATTCTGTATTTCTATTAGTAGGAGGAAAATGTTTCGTTATCAGTTCTATGGAATTATGATTGATCATTGAATGACATTGAATTCTTTGACTTTTAGTGTTTTAATTTTCATGATTGTGGTCAAATTACTTTCTTTTCCTTTTTCTGTTACTTCACTCTCAGTTTGTAAATGCGTATTCCCCAGTTTCTCTGAATTCCTCATGTTTGTCATTTTTATGACTCAGTAATCTACTGTATTAATCTCTTTCAAATTGATCCTATATACTTTTCTCCCCTGTTTGTTTTTGGCTACCACAGAAAATACTGCTATGAATATTTTGGTAGGTTTAGGTACTTTTCTTTCATCTTTGACCTCTCCTAAGTGGAATATACCCTGTAAGGTATTAACATTTTTAGTAATCTTTCTCACAATTATAAATTATTTTCAAGATGTTTGTATTAGTTCACCTCTGTGGTATTTGTGTTCTTGTCTTCCCACATTTCTTCCAATATAGGCTCCCCCACCCCCAATTTCATTTAAGGGTCAGATGGAAGGTAATATGCAGTAGGTTATTCTGCCATCCAGATTCCACCTATTAGTCTTCTTGTTACCTGGGACACTTGCCTTCTTGAGACCTCATTTGCTTATGCATCAATTCACTGATTTGGACTAGAGGTCCCTTCTCTAAGGTCTTTAGTTCTCATCTCTGTATAACAAACTTTTTATACCGTGATAAATTCACATTTACCCAATATACACACATATTATAATATCCCATGATTTGAGACGTTTCTACCAAGTTGAAATGATGTTCAACTTCTGAGGATAAATACTTTAGGAAATTTATATTGACAGACGTAAATTCCAAACCAATAAAATAGTTTAAACACATACATCAATATAGGTTGCAATAAAAACTTGCAACCCAGGGGACTGTTGACTTCCTTTAGCTTCATAGATGTTCCTGGAATGTGTCAGTTAAAAAACTTTTTTTTTTTGCCTTCAGTTTCTTAAACAGAAAAAAAAATAATATGGTTACTCTCTTAGGGTTGGAAGGTTAATTGGAATTCTAAAAAGAATTCCTTAAAAAGGAATTCTCACAATCTGAATGTTTTTCAATAGATGTAAATACTAATAATTAAAAAATATTTTGGACTTGATAATCTCTAAGGTTCCTTCTTCTATCTCTAAATCTGTAAACTATTTGGTTCCTGGGCCACAATAATGTGCTAGTTCTTAGAAGTCATGTAGTTTACTTCTTTCATTTTATCAATGAAGAAATTCAGCCTTAGACAGATTAAGAAGCTCATTTAGTTAATAATTAACTTATAATTGAACTTTGAATTTGTGCTCTCTGAACTTAAGACTCTTTTATCACTATATTACATTTTTTGTCTGAAAAATTTATAGTCAGTAGAATAATGTATTGACAAGAAATAATCGAGTTGTTTAACTTTGGATAAGTCTTTGAGCTTCTTTGTAATTTATTTTCCTGTTTTAAAATACATTTTTATTAATATGTACTTTTTTTTGGTCACCCAAATTTCACAACCATTTCCTTCCTTGAGAGCTATTCTAACCAAGAAATAAAATTTTCTAAATGGAAAGGGTAAAAAAAAACTTGTAAACCCTAAGAATACATTAATGAAGTTTGAAAATGAGCATATGTATACCATGCTAGTGAGCCTGTCACCCATAAAAGGAAGAGGTGTCTGATACTTCTTCTTTCAGACTGAGATTATTATTTTTTAATTTTTTATCATTTATTTTTAATTGTTTTATGACTTTTTAAGGTCTTACCTTTTGGGTTAGAATCAATGCTAAATTGATTACTTAGAATCAATACTTATTACTTTTCTTGCTTAGAATAACTTCCAAGGTGACAATAAGATGGTACTTTCTCTTGACCCTGGAAAGCAGATTTCTGCTGCTTTTTTATTGTGGTAAAATTTCTCTTTAAATAGATCTCTTATTTTGTTGCTGGACTAATAAGATTTGGTAAAATACAGTTTTCCTCACGTATATTTTACTCCATAGAAGATATTTGTAGCAGTCATGAGTTTATTGGGGCTAAGTGATTTGCCCAGGGTTACATAGATAAGAAGTTATATGAGGTTATATTTGACCCTAGGACCTTGTGTCGCCAGTTCTGACACTCTATGCTTGCTTTGTGACTTTCAAAAACATGGTCATAGTCATCGTGTATTTTGTTTTTAAAGCTGTGCTTACTTCATTCTGCATTGATAAGTCTTTCCATGCTTCTCTATAGTCATTATATTTGTCTTTTTTTTTTAACAAAAGTTATATTTCATTATCATCATATACTATAATTTGTTTAACCATTTGTTGGATACATGCTTTGTTTCCAAATCTTTGCTAATCATAAAAAATGTATTAAAATATTTTGGTGTATATGGGACCTTTTTTTTTTTTTTGGCTTGGCTTTGTTTTTTGTAACAATTTCTTTTAAAAAATATTTTAATGGATTTTAAAAATATACCTTAATTCCCCATTATTTCTCTGTCTTTCATCCTCGTCATCTAATATGTAATGAATCTTATTTAAAGACAAAAAAAGAAAAAGAAAAGGAAAAATCAACATGTTATTAACTAATCAGAAAGCCTGAAAATATTTGCATTGTTAGCACATAGGGACTCCTTTCTTTTGTAAAGGAGTGGAGTCTTGTCATATCTTTTTTTAATAATTTTGCAGAATTCACTTTTGACTTTTCTTTGGTAGTTCTGTTTACTGGCATTTGTTTACGGGCATCCCAGTGCATGTAAAAGTTATGTTTATTCTTTAGTAATGGCTATTAATTGTGTAATAGTATTATGTCATAAAAACTATTTAAACCCTAATTAAAAATAATTTATTACTAAAAATATTAACAATTATCTGAGCCTTCAGCAAGTTGTAATCATTTTGCTGGTGAAGGGTCTTGCCTTGATGTTGATATCTGCTGACCAATAAGGGTGGTGATTGCAGATGTTTGGGTTGACTTTGGCAATTTCTTAAAATTGATAATAATAAAGTTTGCTATATTGAGAGATGTTTCCTTTTAGTCTAACATTTAGAGGTTATTGCAGGCTTACTAATTGACCTAATTTTAATATTGTTGTGTCTCAGGGAAAGGGGAAGCTGGAGGAGAGGGAGAGAGTCCCAAAAAACTGATTTTGGAGCAGTCAGAACACACACAACACTTATTGTCCACTGTCTTCTGTGGGTGTGGCTTGTGGAAGCTCAAAACAATTACATTAGTAGCATTAAAGATCACAGATAATAGACCACCAAAACAGATACAATGATGAAGATGATGATGATGGTGAAAAAGTTTAAAATATTGACCTGAGCACATTCTGTTGAGAAAATGGTGCTGATAAACTTACTAAATACAGGGTTGCTACAAATCTTTACTTTGTTAAAAACTCAGTATTTTTGAAGTGCAATAAAATAAGGTTTTCCTATATTTTATTGTAGCCCTGTATATTTTTTTCTTGGCTTTGCTTATTTCACTCAGCATTTGTTCATGTAGATCTTTCATGGTTACAGCACAATAATCCATTATATTTATGTACCACAGTTTGTGTAGTCATTCCCCAATCTATATGCATCTACTTTGTTCCTAATTGTGTTATCTTTTGTTAAAGGTACTATTCTGTGAAGAATGGTGGCCTTAGTAGTGCCAGATCTTAAACTGTACTATAAAGCAGTGATCATCAAAACAGTCGGGTGGTACTGGCTAAGAAACAGAAGAGTGGGTCAATGGAATAAAGTAGAGAGAAATGACTCAGCAATCTAGTGTTCAATAAAACCAAAGATATCCTAGCTTTTGGGGATAAGAACACACTATTTGACAAAACCTTCTGGGAAAATTAGAAAATAGTATACTCACACTCTGTACCAAGAGTTCAAAATGGGTATGTGACTTAAACATAGTGATATTATAAGTAATTTAGGTGAATATGGAATAGTCTACTTGTCAGATCTATGGAGAGAGGAAGAATTTAAGACCAAGCAGGAAGTAGATAACATTATAAGATGTAAAATGAATAATTTTGATTATATTAAATAAAAAAAGTTTTTGTGCAATCAAAATTAGAAGGGAAACTGACTGGGAAAAATTTTTATAATAAACTTCTTTCTGCTAAAATATACGACCTTCTAAATTATGAGTTATCTTATTAGATAGTCCCAATAATTCTTAACTAAATGAATGCTGTATGTCATATTTTTCTTTAATTACTAAATTAATCAATTTCTGGACTATCTTGGCTTTTGTAGCATATGTTGCATCTTATTCTTTACTATTCAGTTTTTGATTGTCATCTCAGTTACCTTCTATCAATGGAGATAGTTGAAGATAGAAGAGGTAAAAATTATATTATTAAGTGGTTAGCGAAGTGGTGAGGAAAAAGAATTATACTTGACTCATTGGATTTTAGATAAGGAAGAGTTGTACATTTTAAATTATTCATGTTGGTAAATGCTTATTACCCCTTTTACATAGAAAAAGAAAAAAAAAGCTGGTTATGCTCTGAGAAATTTTTTCAAAATTGCAGATTGTAATTTATGAGATGTTTGGTTTTAAAAATTAAACTTTCCATCATTAAGAATTTGGATGCCTGTTATGTGTCTGCCACAGCATTAGGAATTATAAAGGAACAACCCATTTCTCTTCATGTATAGTGTTATTTGTGCTCTTAGGCGTTCCCAATAGACTGTGAGGAAATGCTGAAATAAAGACCCAGATTGCCTTTCTTTGCAACTTATGTAACTTCTAGTGGCCTATTTGGATGAAAATAAACATCTACAGGCTATAGTTTTTGTACTTTTAGAATGCCAAATTTCAGCTCAGAGCAAATTCTTCAGCAGAGCAATAAACCTTTGGAAATTGCTTTATAATGGAAATGCTGACAGACCATTGACTATAGTTGGTGCCAGTGCACTTCTCAAACATACATAAGGTTGTCCCATGTTGCTAAATACAATAAACTGTTGTGTTGTATACATCTAGTGTACTGCATAGAAGCAGTGCACACTATATGTTGTGCCATACAGTTATTAATAAGGAAGCTTAGCCATCACATTTGACATGAAAGAAGTAGGATAATTTTAGGAGAGAGTGGTTTAAGGCTATGCTCATAGCTTGATTTATATTTACCATACTGGAAAAGGCCCAGGGTAAATTTAACACAATGCATTTAATCACTATTCCAATTACAGTGCCACTGAAGCAGATCAATGTTTTCTTACTACCAATTCATTGGAACGACTTGGTCATCAAAAATCACTATTAGGCATATTGAAAAGTCTCAGCCCAACAGAAATGTGGATTCTGGGATTTTCCAATTGCTCTGAAATAGTTATGGAGTGCTTTGTAGAAATACATTTTCCTATGTATCTTATTATAATTTAAAGAAATTGGAACTCCTGTTGGCTGCTAGGATTCCTGGAATGCTTCAGGAAGGAGTGATAGTAGTTGCTTATTTAAGATAAAATAAAAAGAAATTGGTTAATGTTATTGAAAAAGCACATTGTGCATATTACTTTTAAATTAGTTTTACTAGAAAAGAGTATGAGCCTTACTTTCAGGAGCTGTGACAATCTTAAATACAGATAGCAATTGATAAACTATTTCTAGGCAAGAACCACTTGAATCTATCCCTATCATCCTGCACAGTACTTTGTAGTAGGTAGTTATTGAGTTGAATTTTTAAGATTGATATATGCTGCACTAAAAGTATACATTCTAAACATTAAGAATTAATAAGAATGTATAGTTTATAAGTTGGCTTACCTAATAATTTGATTCATTGCACAAGTGGTACTGTTTAAGCCTATATACTCCTAATAAATGGGTCCGTATATATCTTTTTTCTTTGGGGTAAGACTAGAGCAGTGATTACAAACCTTTTAGAGATGGGGTGCCAGCTGCCAGCTCTGCGCCCCCTGCAAATCCTACCCCTCCAAGTGTTGTATGCTTCTGCGCGCCCCCTTATCCCAAATGGGAGGGAGGAAGCACTATCATTGGACAGCTAGGTGAAGTGAGGAATCTCCTTGGGAGTGTAGAGTGGGGGAGGGGAGCAGCCCACACTCTGCTTCCCTCCAGCTCTGCTCCCTGTGAGCTGCCCACCTTAAATTCCCATTGGGCTGCTGGGTGTGGGAATGAGGATGTGAAAAAATGTCATCAGGCATTATGGAAAAGACGGGAAAGGGAGCAGCTCCATCCAATTCCCTCTGCCATGAACTTGGGGTGGAGAAGGGATCAGCCACATGCCCTTAGAGTGTGTTCTGCATGCCATCTTTGGCATCTGTGCCATAGGTTTGCCACCACTGGCCTACAGTATAAGAACTGTTGATCTGGATTGCTAAAGAGAACAGTCTGTCTCTAACTTGTATATTATGGGATGTTTTTTATAAGAGAGCCAAAAATGCTTTCTAACACTAAATTGAGAAGGTTAGGGTTTCCATGAGTTTTCTCTACTGTGGTATTTTATTGTGCATCTAGCATCATAAATTATTTGACTACTTCAGCCTGTTTGTTTCATTGATGAACTCAGGAATGTTTTGAGGATAATGTCATTTTTGAATATTTTTCTTTTTTGTTAAAAAAAATCAATAACCAAGGCATTGGAACTGAAAGGAAAAGTTGTTACAGGTCTAGAGTTGACTCTTTTGATGAAACAGCTATAGATGTGCTGTTTTGGAGAGGAAGTATATTTTACAGCTTGAAATATACCTTTTGGGGGGGAGACAAGGCTTCTTTTTTATCCTAAAAATTTGCAAATATGTGGCATTATGATGCTGTCTGAATTTGTAATTTAAAAGTTTTTTTCCTTAGGAATTTTTTTTATCATCTGTTTTGAACAATAGTGAGCAAGACTTGTAAAGTTTTAATCTTTTAACGTTTATAACGGTACCTTTAGAATATCTTAGTCTTTTGATTATAGAAAATGCAGCTGGACCCTACTATGTAAAAGTTAATAATTTTGGGGGAAACTGAGGCAGGTAGAAATTAGTTTCTCTCTGCAAGGAGTATTATATTTTTTAGAGGTTTATTAAAGGTTGAGAATTTTAAGAAAATACAAGTAAGAAAGGCATGTGCTAGGTGGGCCGAGAGGCCCAATTCAATTTCACTCACAGCATGAGAGATGCGTCTGTTAATGATTATTAATAGAACTTAGTTATCCGAAGCAGATGAACTTATACCTTGTTTAATCTGAAACAAATGTAAAATTTTTTCTTTGAGTCAGCAGAATACAAAGTTCCTTGAGGGGCAATTTCTGTTTTGGTTTTTGCCTTTGTATATTCATTACTGAGAACAGCATCTTGCATTCATTTGGTCATTTCGTTCAGTGATCCTAGCAAAGGACATCATTCAAGTGCCTACTATGTGGCAAGTCCTGGGCTTAGAAAAAAGAGCCAAAAGACAGTCTGTCCTTGAAGAAAACTTTCAATTGAATGTGAGTGGCTTATATCTAATGAAATACATGTTAGGCATTTAATAAAATATCATAGTTGGGTAAAAGGATTTATAGTTCTCACATAGAAGAAATTATTTTTGAGGTGATCATTCTAGCTACAATCTTTTGGAGGGGGGACGCCTGGGTGGCTCAGTGGATTGAGAGGCAGACCCAGAGGCAGAAGGTTCTGATTTTAAATCTAGCCTTCAGACACTTACTAGCTGGGTGACCCTGGATAGTTTCTCATTGCCTAGCCTTTACTGCTTTTCGGCCTATTGGTTGATCTGCTATAAATAAATAAAATGAACTCTATTGCAGGAAGAAATACAAAGTAGGTGACTAAAAATATTTTTAAAATAATTATTATTTTGTTAAATATTTCCCAGTTATGTGTAAAACATTTTTAAAGATTCATATTTTAACTTTTGAGTTCTAAATTCTCTTTCCTTCCCATCCCTATCATATCCTTGTAAAGCCAAACACTTTGATTTCAGTTATACATGTGAAGTCATACTATATTTCCATATTAGCCCTTTTTCAAAAGAAAATATAAACAAAATGAAGAAATAAAAAAAAATTTAAAAAGTATGCTTCAATTTGCTTTCATGGTTTTATTTTTTTTTTCCTTCTGGAAATAAATAGCACTTTTTCATCATGGTTTCTTTGGAATTCTCTTAAATCATTGTCTTGATCAGAGTAGCTAAGTTTTTGACAGTTAATTATCCTTATATTACTGTTATTGTATACATTGTTCTCCTGGTTCTGCCCATTTCACTTTGCATGAATTCATGCAAAATTTTCCAGGTTTCTCTGAAACCATACTGCTCATCATTTCTTACAGCAAAATTGTATTCCATCACAACCATATACCACAACTTGTTCAACAATTCCCCAATTTTTTTTTTAAACCCTTAGCTTCTGTCTTGGAATCAATACTGTGAATTGGTTTCCAAGGCAGAAGAGTGGTAAGGGCTAGGAAATGTGGGTTAAGTGACTTGCCCAGGGTCACACAGCTTGGAAGTGTCTGAGGTCAGATTTGGACCTAGGACCTCCCATCTCTAGGCCTAACTATCAATCCACTGAGATACCTGGCTACCCCCAACCATTCCCCAATTTTTGAGCATCTTTTCAATTTCCAATTCTTTGCCACCACAAAAAGAGCTGCTATGAATATTTTTGTTCAAATAGATCCTTTCCCTTTTCTTTGTCTTCGTCACATACAAATCTAGTAGTGGTATTGTGGGGTCAAAAGGGTATCTTTTAGGTGTAGTAGCAAATTATTCTCGAGAATGGTTGACTAGTCCACAGTGCCACCAACCATGCATTAGTGACTGAGTTTTTCCACATCTCCTGCTTTTGTCATTTTTCTTTCTATCATGTTGGCCAATCTGATAGATGTGAAGTAACATTTCAGGTTGTTTTGAATTGCATTTAAATTAATTTGTATACCGAGTTAGAGCATTTTTTCATGCGACTTATTGGTAGCTTTTATATCTTCTGAAAATATACTGGTCATATCCTTTGACTATTCGTCAGTTGGAGAATTCTTTATTTTTGTATGTTTGGCTCAATTGCCTATATATTTAAGAAATGAGGCCTTTATCAGAGAAACTTAATACAAAAGTTTCCCCCCAGTTTCCTTCTTTCCCTCTTAATTTTAGTTGTATTAGATTTGTTGCTGCAAAAGCCTTTTAATTTCATGTAATCAAATTGTCTTTTACTTTCCTTTATCTTCTTTATTCATATTTGGTCATAAACTCTTCCCTTATCTTTAAATCTGATAGGTACATTTTTTCTTTTTTTAAAAAAATAATTATTTTATTTGATCATTTCCCAGCATTATTCATTAAAGACAAAGATGATTTTCTTTTCCTCCCCCCCACCCCCCATAGCCGACGTGTGATTCCACTGGGTGTCACATGTGTTCTTGATTCGAAGCCATTTCCATGTTGTTAATATTTGCATTAGAGTTTCGTTTAGTCTCTACTCTGTCATCTCCCCTCAACCGCTGTAGTCAGGCAGTTGCTTTTCCTCAGTGTTTCTATTCCCATAGTTTATCCTTTGTTTATGCATAGTGTTTTTTCTCCTAGATCCCTGCAGATTGTTCAGGGACATTACACTGCCACTAATGTAGAAGTCCATTACGTTCGATTATACCACAGTGTATTAGTCTCTGTGTACAATGTTCTCCTGGTTCTGCTCCTCTCGCTCTGCATCCCTTCCTGGAGGTTGTTCCAGTCTCCATGGAATTCCTCCACTTTATTATTCCTTTTAGCACAATAGTATTCCATCACCAACATATACCACAATTTGCTCAGCCATTCCCCAATTGATGGGCATCTCGTTTTCCAGTTTTTGGCCACCACAAAGAGCGCAGCTATGAATATTTTTGTACAAGTCTTTTTGTCCATTATCTCTTTGGGGTACAGACCCAGCAGTGCTATGGCTGGATCAAAGGGTAGACATTCTTTTATCGCCCTTTGTGCATAGTTCCAAATTGCCCTCCAGAATGGCTGGATCAGTTCACAACTCCACCAGCAATGAATTAATGTCCCTACTTTTCCACATCCTCTCCAGCATTCATTACTTTCCTTTGCTATCATGCTAGCCAGTCTGCTTGGTGTGAGGTGATACCTCAGAGTTGTTTTGATTTGCATCTCTCTGATTATAAGAGATATAGAACACTTCTTCATGTGCTTATTAATAGTTTTGATTTCTTTATCTGAGAACTGCCTAT
Source organism: Monodelphis domestica (assembly GCF_027887165.1). Taxonomy (NCBI): domain Eukaryota; kingdom Metazoa; phylum Chordata; class Mammalia; order Didelphimorphia; family Didelphidae; genus Monodelphis; species Monodelphis domestica. The sequence continues at coordinate 276,781,822 of NC_077228.1, forward strand.
CCATGTCCCTTGCCCATTTATCAATTAGAGAATGGCTTGATTTTTTGTACAATTGATTTAGCTCTTTATAAATTTGAGTAATTAAACCTTTGTCAGAGGTTTCTATGAAGATTTTTTCCCAATTTGTTGTTTCCCTTCTGATTTTAGTTATATTGGTTTTGTTTGTACAAAAACTTTTTAATTTGATGTAGTCAAAATTATTCATTTTACATTTTGTGATTCTTTCTATGTCTTGCTTGGTTTTAAAGTCTTTCCCCTTCCAAAGGTCTGACATGTATACTATTCTGTGTTTACCCAATTTACTTATGGTTTCCTTATTTATGTTTAAGTCATTCACCCATTTTGAATTTATCTTGGTGTAGGGTGTGAGGTGTTGATGTATTTCTAATCTCTCCCATATTGTCTTCCAATTTTTCCAGCAGTTTTTATCGAATAGTGGATTTTTGTCCCAAAAGCTGGGATCTTTGGGTTTATCGTATACTGTCTTGCTGAGGTCGCTTTCCCCCAGTCTATTCCACTGATCTTCCTTTCTGTTTCTTAGCCAGTACCAAATTGTTTTGATGACTGCTGCTTTGTAATATAGTTTAAGGTATGGGCCTGCAAGGCCCCCATCATATGTGTTTTTTTTCCATTATTTCCCTGGATATCCTTGATCTTTTGTTCTTCCAAATGAACTTTGTTATGGTTTTTTCTAAATCAGTAAAGAAACATTTTGGGAGTTCCATGGGTATGGCACTAAATAGATAAATAAGTTTGGGTAGGATGGTCATTTTTATTATATTGGCTTGTCCTATCCATGAGCAGTTAATGTTTTTCCAATTGCTCAAGTCTAGTTTTAGTTGTGTGGAGAGTGTTTTGTAGTTGTGTTCATATACTTCCTGTGTTTGTCTCAGGAGATAGATTCCTAGGTATTTAATTTTGTTTAAGGTGATTTTGAATGGGATTTCTCTTTCTAGTTTTTGCTGCTGAGCTGTGTTGGAAATATATAGAACTGCTGATGACTTATGTGGGTTTATTTTGTATCCTGCAACTTTGCTAAAGTTGTTGAATATTTCAATTAGCTTTTTGGTTGAATCTCTAGGATTCTTTAAGTAGACCATCATGTCATCTGCAAAGAGTGATAACTTGGTCTCCTCCTTGCCTATTTTGATGCCTTCAATTTCTTTTTCTTCTCTAATTGCTACTGCTAGTGTTTCTAGTACAGTGTTAAATAGTAGAGGTGATAATGGGCATCCTTGTTTCACTCCTGATCTTATTGGGAATGCATCTAGTTTATCCCCATTGCAGATGATGTTAGCTGATGGTTTTAGATATATACTGTTTATTATTTTTAGGAATGACCCTTCTATTCCTATGCTTTCTAGTGTTTTTAATAGGAATGGGTGTTGTAGTTTATCAAAGTCTTTTTCTGCGTCTGTTGAGATAATCATGTGATTCTTGTTGGTTTGTTTGTTGATGTGGTCAATTATGTGGATGGTTTTCCTAATATTGAACCAGCCCTGCATCCCTGGTATAAATCCTACTTGATCATGGTGAATGACTCTTCTGATCACTTGCTGGAGTCTTTTTGCTAGTATCCTATTTAAGGTTTTTGCATCTATATTCATTAGGGAGATTGGTCTATAGTTTTCTTTCTCTGTTTTTGACCTGCCTGGTTTTGGAATCAGTACCATGTTTGTGTCATAAAAGGAGTTTGGTAGAACTTCCTCTTTGGTTATTATGTCAAATAATTTGTATATTATTGGGATTAGCTGTTCTCTGAATGTTTGATCGAATTCACTGGTGAATCCATCAGGCCCTGGGGATTTTTTCTTAGGAAGTTCTTTGATGGCTTGTTGGATTTCATTTTCTGATATGGGATAATTTAAGAATTTTATTTCCTCTTCTGTTAGTCTAGGCAATTTGTATTTTTGTATATATTCATCCATATCACCTAAATTGGTGTATTTATTGCCATATAATTGGGCAAAGTAATTTCTAATGATTGCTTTGATTTCCTCTTCATTGGAGGTGCTGTCCCCCTTTTCATCTTTGATGCTGTTAATTTGCTTTTCTTCCTTTTTTTAACTAAATTGACCAGTACTTTGTCTATTTTGTTTGTTTTTTCAAAGTACCAGCTTCTTGTCTTATTTATTAAATCAATAGTTCTATCACTTTCGATTTTATTAATTTCTCCCTTAATTTTTAGGATTTCTAGTTTGGTTTTCTGCTGGGGGGTTTTAATTTGATCGCTTTCGAGTTTTTTTATTTGCATTTCAAATTGATTGATCTCTGCTCTCCCTAGTTTGTTGATATATACACTCAGAGATATGAATTTACCTCTGATTACCACTTTGGCTGCATCCCAAAAGGTTTGAAAGGATGTCTCGCCATTGTCATTTTCCTCGATAAAATTATTAATTGTTTCTATGATTTCTTCTCTAACTAAACGATTTTGGAGTATCATATTGTTTAATTTCCAATTAGTTTTTGATTTGGTTTTCCATGTACCTTTACTGATCATTATTTTTATTTCCTTGTGATCTGAGAAGGCTGCATTTATTATTTCTGCTTTTCTGCATTTGTATGCTATGTTTCTGTGACCTAATGTATGGTCAATTTTTGTGAATGTGCCATGTGGTGCTGAGAAGAAGGTGTATTCCTTTTTATCCCTATTTATTTTTCTCCATATGTCTATTCTAATTTTTCTAAGATTTCATTCATTTCTTTTACCTCTTTCTTATTCATTTTTTGGTTTGATTTATCTAAATTTGATAATGGTTGGTTTAAGTCTCCCACTAATATGGTTTTACTGTCTATTTCTCCCTTTAATTCTCCTAGTTTCTCCATTAGAAATTTGGGTGCTATATTATTTGGTGCATACATATTGATTAGTGATATTTCCTCATTATCTAAAGTCCCTTTTAACAAAATATAATTACCTTCCCTATCCCTTTTGATCAGGTCTATTTTTGCTTTGGCTTTATCAGATATGATTACCACTCCTGCCTTCTTTCTGTCAGTTGAGGCCCATTAGGTCTTACTCCATCCTTTAATTCTGACCTTGTGGGTGTCAACCCGCCTCATGTGTGTTTCTTGAAGACAACATATGGTAGGGTTTTGGATTCTAATCCATTCTGCTATTCGTCTATGTTTTATGGGTGAGTTCATCCCATTCACGTTCAAAGTTATGGTTGTCATTTGTGGACTCCCTGGCATTTTGATATCCTTCCCTAATTCTAACCTTTTCTTCTTCGGCTCTACCTTTTAGTCCAGTGATTTACTTTAAATTGGTCCCCCTTGTCCCCTCCCTTGATATGTTTCCCTTTTTAGTCCCTCCCTTTTTGTTCCCTCCCCTCTCCCCCCCCTCCCCCCGTCTTTACCTCCCCATTTGTTTTCCCTCCCCCCCTTGGTTTTCCCTTCTCCCTACCCTTGTTGGGTAAGATAGAATTCAAGATCCCAATGGATCTAGATGTTTTTCCCTCTCAGAGTTGATTTCCCTGAGAGTAAGGTTTAAGTAAAAATTCTCTTCCTCTCTTTCTTATAGGAGTTTTCTTCCCCTCCTCTTCCCTTTGAATCTTTGTGTGAGAACGATTATTCTATTTGGTCTTTCTTTTCCCCCTATTTACACATTACATTTTCCCCACATGTTAGTATACATAGATTGATATAAATGTAGTCCTTATAGAAGAGAGTTTGAGTAAAAGAAGAAGATGAGATTTTTCTCTTTTCCCCTTTCCTTCATATTTACCTTTTCAGGTATTCCATGCTCTTTGTTTTTCGATATCGAACTTTCCACAGAGCTCTGGTCTTTTCATTGCAAAAAGTTGGAAATCTTCTATTTTGTTGAATGCCCATACTTTCCCTTGGAAGTATATAGTCAGTTTTGCTGGATAGCTGATTCTTGGTTGAAGACCCAGCTCTCTTGCCTTTCTGAAGATCATGTTCCATGCCTTATGATCATTCAGAGTAGAACTTGCAAGGTCTTGTGTGACCCTGATTGGCATTCCTTTATATCTAAATTGTCTTTTTCTGGCTTCTTGTAGGATTTTTTCTTTTGTTTGAGAGTTTTGGAATTTGGCAATTACATTCCTGGGAGTTGTCTTTTGGGGGTTTAGTGTAGAGGGTGTTCTGTGAGCTCTGTCAGTGGCTGTATTGCCCCCTTGTTCTAGAATCTCTGGGCAGTTTTCTTTGATTATCTCTTGTATTACGATGTTGAGTTTGCTTTTTATTTCTGGCTTTTCTGGAAGTCCAATTATTCTTAAATTATCTCTTCTTCTATTTTCCAAATCTGTCACTTTGTTAGTGAGATATTTTATGTTCTCTTCTAATTTCTTGGTGTTTTGGCTTTGCTTTATTAGTTCTTGCTTTAAAGCCTGGTTTTCCTTTTCACTTTGGTCGAACTGGTTTTGTAGATGCGTGGATTTCTTTTGCATTATTTCCCACTTTTCCTCCCAGAAGGCTTCCATCTTTTTGGTCATTTCTGATTCAAATTCTTCATGGGTTTGTGGAGAGTTTCCATTTCCTTTGGAAGGTTTCGGAGCATTTGCTTGTGTTTCCTCTTCTATTTCCTCTGTGTTTTGTATTTTTGCTCCATAAAATATGTCCAAAGTCGCCCCCTTCTTCTTGTTTTTTTTTTTTTTAATTTTGGGGCTTTTGTGCTTCTGTGGCATTTGCCATCTCTATCTGAGTGGTGGGGACTAGCTTTTCTTATCTCTGTCTGGTTTTCAGAGGTTTTAGCCCTAGGCAGATTGTCCGTCCTATGCAGTTGTTGTTCTGCCTTCCCGGGAAGCCAGGAATTGCTGGTGTGTCCCTGTTAGTCCTCCTCTCCTCGGCACCCTCCTGATGCTTCGCTGTTGCCTTACTTCCAAGCTGTAAGCCTGGCTTGGCCCTTGTTCCTGTTCCAGCAATTTGCGAGGGGAGGGGCTGCGGCTTCCAGGAGCTCAGAGGGCTCCTAATGAGATTAGCTTTCCCTGGGTTGAGTTTAGTATGCCTTGAGGCAGGGCCTTTTTTCGTGAGACTCTGATGGAAGGATCCAGCCAGGGGGTTACAAGCTCCCCTCTCTCTCTGTTTCCTTGCTGTCTGGGTGCCCCCTCGACTGGGTTAGATTGCTTTCAGGATGTGGCCTTCAGAATAGCCGGCTTCTGAGGCCCTTTTGCCAGCCCTGAGGGTTGCTGTTGTTCCAGATGACCCTGGTCTCTGAGGGGGAGGGGCTGCAGCTTCCTGGAGCTCCAAGGGCTCCCCCGTCCCTCTCTGTTTCCCTGCTGTCTGGGTGCCCCCTCGACTGGGTTAGGTTGTTTTCAGGATGTGGCCTTCAGAATAGCAGGCCGTGGGGCTCTGAGGTTGCCTCTGCTGCCTCGGACTTGAATTCAGCGCTCTGGGTTGGGGGGGATGGGTCCTAGGACCTTCCTTCTGTCTATCCCTTAGGTCCGAGTAGTCTCGGGTTCTGGCTTTGGGGGGGGGGCTGTACCTTTGGTCCAGGTCCAGGTCCAGGTCCAGGAGGAGGACTCCCGGGGTCTATGCTGTTGATCGTTTTGAATTTTGGTGCCCTAGGAGCATTCGGTTTGAGATCGGTAAGGAAGGGTTTCAGGAGATCTGGACTTTAGCTTTCTCTAAGCCGCTATCTTGACCGGAAGTTAGGTACATTTTTTCATACTCTATGATATCACTCTTTATACCTAAATCATTTGTCCATTTTGACCCTATTTTGGCATATTTGTGATGTTGGTCTGTAGTTTAGGTAAGTTTTTTAGTTTAATTATGGTTTGACAAAAAGTAGACTATACCTCCAGTACACTTCCTGTACCATTCCTACGTTTGTGCCCTTGTTCATTCCAATCTCTGCTGTTGTAATGCTTCTCCTTTTACCCAGTTTCCTTTGACAACTGAATTTGTTGTTCATACCTTAGATTCTAGTTCCATGCTATTTCTAAGAAACTTTGACTAATTCTGGTTCTCTGACCTTATATATTAGTACTCGTTGCACACCTCAAAAATTTACATTGTGTTATATTCATTTGAGTTTGTGTTCGTTTTTTCTCCCCACTATACATACTATGAAGACAAGGACACCACATCTTTTCCAAAGTTTTTGTTTCTGTGTCCTCGCTTCATGTATTCAATAGATCATTAAATAAATGTTGGTTGAATTGCATTGGATTTTGTTACTTTGTGGCCAGCTAGCTGCAGTGCTTACATCACCATGCAGATTTACCTCGTCATGAATCTAGAATTATTAGACTTCAGATTTTGAATTTATTTCCTACCTATGTACGTCCATAATAAAGCACTACTTCCTCCAGTATTAATATGAGAAGGAATTCATGCTTTTTATTTCCCTTTATCAGGAAAGTTTGCTTGGGTACATATAGCAGTCTTACAGAAAAGAAAATGCAACACCTGCCAAGCACTGTTAGTACAGAAGATATAAATGCAAAAATCTAGAGAGCAAGAAATAGAGGACTCTACTAATCTCAGAAAAAGAAATTGATGAAACTATTATAAATGAGTTTATAAAGAAAAACCTTGAGGCCAAGTGAATTCTATAATTATTCAAAGAACAAATAATTCCTGTATTATATAAACAGTTTTAGGGAAAGAATGGTGTGCTTAATTCCTTCTTTGATACAAATATGAGCTTGTTACTCAAGCTAGGTAAAGTCAATAATGAAGTAAATAAAACTATATGCCAAGATTGTTGTGATGAATATTTGTATAAAAATTTTCAAATGTAATATTAACGAAGAGGCATCAATAAAGTGTCAGGAGATTATACACATTTATCAGGTTGGATTGATACCAGGAATTCAGACTTGTAGCAATATTAGGAAACATTTAAAAATATTACCATATTAATAAGAACTACAAAAACCATACAGAAAAAAGGTTTTGACAATATCTATTAAAAACTAAAAAGTTTATATGAAGCATAAAGGTTTCTTCACAAAAAAAATTAATGCTCGTAGGATAAGAAAGGCAGTGTTTGAATGGAGAAAAAAAACTTTGTATCATATTTCTTTGATACGGATTTGATATCCAAGATATATGAACCATTAAATAACAGGGTGCTAATAAAATCTTTAGTGTGTGTGGTTTTAAATTATTAATGCTAAAATACTTCATTCTATTTAAGCTCCTAAAACTTAAAAAAAATAAATAAAAGCTATCCCACAGTAAGGATCAATTGATATGAACAGTTTTCAAAGAATTACACATTAATAACTGTGAGAGTGCTTTAAATCAAAACAAGATAAATGCAAATCAAAGCAATCTTTGAAATCTATCTCAGACCTTGCAAATTCACAAGTTTTATAGAAGATGGACATACAACCTTGGTAGGTTGGTGGAGCCAAAATATAATGGAATATGGATCCTTTTAACTGGTAATTTCTACTGCTAGGCCAAGGAAGTAATTGATAAGAATAAAGTCTTCATATAAACCAAAATATTTATTACAGTCCTTTTTTTAATAGTACAGTCTTGGAAACAGGATAGATACCCATTAATTAGAAAATTATCTGTTTTGTAAGAAGTAAAGCATATGTTAAATACAGAGAAGCATGGAAAGATCTACATAAACTGATGCAAATTGAAGCCAGCAAAACCAAGAACTAGCTGACCATATAAAGTGAAAACAGCTACAAAATAATTAGTCAGATGTTAAAAAATTACAAAGGATATGGCTTGAATAAAGAGGGGTGTAAAAACTCAGTCACAACCCCTTTCCCCTAATTTGTGTTAGGTCTACTAGTGTGGGGTGAATATTTTCAGACTTTTTTGATGTATTCATCAGTTCTTTTCCTTACTCCTTCTTTACTTCCTCCCTCCTTTCCTCCCTCAGTTTCTTTTTGTCAGGGAAACACATTAGAAACCCAACATACTGAAGCAAATGAATGACATGACTACAGCTACTGGGGTAAGGATTCACAATTTAATAAAAACGAGAAAGCACACTAGTGTAGAAATTAGATTTATATCATGACTTCCCAGATAGACGAAGATAATTACCAAATAATGACATGACTTAGACAAACAAGGTCACATCATAAATAAATTAGAGAAGCAAGGAAGAAATTACCTTTATGATTTGTGGACAAGAAGTATCCAAGACTGAAGAAGGGATAAAGAAGATTACAGAGAACAAAATGGACAATTTTGGTTACTTAAAATTGAAACAGTTTTGCAAATTGTCATTTAATTTAGAAAGGAAATAGGTAACTGTGAAAAAAAACATTTTTCTGATGAAGGTGTATTTACCAAGATGTATAAAGAATTGATACAGATTTATGAAAACAAGAATCCTTTCTAGCATGTACATTTTTTTTTCATGTGAGACAGAAACTACCCTTATAAATTTTATTTTTGTTTTCATGCAGAACACTTCCATATTGGTCATTGTTGTAAGTACACTGATGTGAAAGATAGTATGCATTGATTCACATACATCTGACTTCCAACAGTTCTTTATCTAGCATTCCCTGTCTTTCAGGATTGTCCCAGATCTTTGCATTGCTGAGAGTAGCCAAGTTTTTGCAGTTTATCATCATACAATATTGCTGTTACTGTGTATAGTGTTTTCCCAGTTCTGCTTATTTCACTCTGCATGAGTCACAGATTTTTCCAACTTTTTCTGAAATCATCTCATTATTTCTTGTGGCACAGTAGTATTCTATCACCATCATGTTTGTTTAGCCATTCACCAATTTGATGGACAACCCCATAATTTCCAATTCTTTGCCACTACAAAACAGCTGTACTTTTGTATAAATAGGTTATTTCCTTTTTTATTATCTCTCTGGGATACAGACTGAGTTAATGGTATTATAGGACAATTTTATAGCCCTTTAGGCATAGTTAACAAATTGCCCTCCAGAATGGTTGGTTCAGTTCACAACTCCACCAACAATGCATTAGGATCCAATTTTGCCACATCCCTTCCAATATTTACCACTTTCCTTTTCTGCCATATCTTGGCCAATCTGATTGGTATCAAGTGGCACCTCAGAGTTTTAATTTGCATTTCTAATCAAGAATGATTTAAGACAGTTTTTCATATGATTATTGATGGCTTTGATTTCTTTACTAAAAATGCTTTTTCATATCTTTTGATAATTTTTCAATTGAGGAATGGCTTGTAGTCTTATAAGTTTGACTTGATTCTCTATAAATTTGAGGGATTAGACTTTTATCAGAGAGATTTGTTACAAAATCTACCCCCTCACACACTTTATTGTTACCCTTCTGATCTTGGTTAAATTAGTTTTTTTACATGAACTTTTTAATTTAATATGATTTAATCTATCTTGTTTGGTTAGAAATTCTTCCATTTTTCAAAGACTTAGGTAAACTTTTCTATGTTCCCCTAATTTAGTTATGGTATCACTCTTTATATCTGAACCATATACCCATTTTAACCTTGTCTTGGTGTAGTATGTGAGATAGAGGTTTATACTAAATTTCTGCCGTACTGTTTTCCAATTTTTCCAACAGTTTTTGTTCAATAGTGCATTTTTATTCCAACAACTGGAGTCTGTAAAAATTAAATTAGTATCTAGTAATAATAAAAGTATTATATTTTAATAGGTTTATTAAGGATTATTAGAATTCAAGGAATAAAGAAAATACAAAAATGAGAAACCATGTGCCCATGGCTGATTAGCCAATTCAGAATACCTGCGCTTAGCTTACTTACTACATCATTGCAATGGGAGAGCAGAACATAGAAGAGAGAGAGAGAGGTAGGCGTTACTGCCAGTTTAAATACTAATTGTGATATCGCCAGTTTAAATACTAATTGTGATCTCGCCCAGATGGAGACTCAGGTGAGATTATAGGGAATTCTGGAAAATACCAAGGACTTCTGGGGATTGACGTCTAGGGATCAAATCTCCATTTTTACAAGTCTTCGGGTTTATTAAATACTAGATTGCTAAGGTCATTTACTTCTGTCTATTATGTATCTCATCTATTCCATTGAACTGCCATTCTATTTCTTAGCTAGTACCAGACTGTTTTGATGATTGCTGCTTTATAGAACAGTTTTGATACTGCTAAGCCTCCTTCCTTCACATTTTTTAATTATTTCCCTTGATATTCTTGTTCTTCCAGATGAATTTTATTATTTCTAGAAAGTAATTATTCGATAGTTTGATTGGTACGGCACTGAATAAATAATTTAGATAGAATCACCATTTTTATTATATTAGCTCTGCCTATCCATGAGCAATTAGTATTTTCCCAGTTGTTTAGGTCTGACTTTATTTTTGTGAAAAGGCAAGCCATTTTATAGGAAGAACTTCAAACTATCAACAACCACATGAACAACAAATGGTAATAGGATATTACCATTCTGTTTTCAAAGGAATGAAATCTAAACTATCAGTAGATATGTGTAGAAATAAATGCTCATATTGCCTCATAATTAGAGAAATGCAAATTAAAATATTTCTGAGGTTTTACCTTCCTCATATAAGCTTGAGAAAGATAAAAAAGAAAATTAATTTTTAATTGTTGGAAGAGCTATGGGAACACATGCTTGTTAAGGCATCGTTGGTAGACGAATTGGTCTAGCCATTCTAGAAGTGTAATTCAAAAGTATAGCCAAAAATTCATTAAAATATGAGAGGTTGCCTATATATTGTGATGGAATCCTGTTGTCATAAGACATGAAAACAACTTTCAAAGACATAAATGTTCTGATCAATATAGCAACTAACTGTAATTCTTGAAGATGTGCTAGTACCTACCTGCTCTTTTGACAGAAATTTGTTGTATTCTAGATGCTATATGAAATTTTTGCACATGATCTGTGCTGAATTTTGTTTGCTTGACTGTATATTTTTTACATAGGTTTGATTTGGTTTTGTATTTAAATTATGAGGAATGGAGGTTAAAAGGAGAAAAAAGTTAATAGAAAAAATTTCTCCCACCTCATGGGCTTTGTGAATGGAGTTATAGGGTATTTGATCATTTTGTTCTTGCTAATAACCAGTTTAGAATTGTTTGTCATTAATCAATCTCAAGACATGTATATGGGTTAGTTGCTAGAATGATATTATGCTCATGTTGATTTAATTTCTGGTTTTCTGGATAAGAATGTGAAGCATAAAGATGATACAATTAATCCATTATTAGTGTAGGATGCAGTTTGTTTTGATTACAGTTATTGGATGTTGTTTATTAGTGTTATTATTTTAGCAGCAATAGCATAAGTTGTAAGGAATTGCACCTATTATTCATATTCTTTAAATTTGTTTCATATTTTACTGACACCTGTGGTAGATAAATGATTAGTACTCCATATATTGACTATTGGTTCAATGTTAATCAGTGGAAATGGGGAAGCAGCACTTTGAGTTCTTGTCAAGTTGGTCCTTACACACTGCTTCATTTATTACGTTGATTAGGAAACAGTATAGTCATTTAAGTAGACCTATATTATATGTAATCAGGATGGATTAAAATGAAGAATTTCCTTGACAGTTTAGAATACTTGTAGGATAGAAATAATTCAGCTTTTAAGGGAAATAGACACAGTAATTTACAAAAATAAAACTTTTTTGTTTTTGCAAATTTGCAAAAAAAAAAAAGAAAATTCAGCTAAAGCTTATTGACTAATTTTGTATTATTTGCAAAAAAAAAAACACCCATTATATATGATTCAGAAATTTCTTTGTCCTCATGTAAATGTGATGCTGATCTATAGTTGATTAAACACAGCTTGGGAAAAAAAAGAAGTCAAACAGCCCTGCTAGTGACTCAAGTCCATTGATAACAAATAAAAAAAAAACTGAAAACTGACAAAGATTTGAGTTAGAGGAAAACTGGTAGACTGAGAGATATAGATCCTATCTGTCTAGAAAGTAATGAGATTAACCTCAAAAAGGCCCAGATAGAACTTAAAAGTAGTTTTCAAAGTATCTAAAAATTATTTAATTTAAACTAGTCTTTTTCATGAAGTTTAGAGGACTTAGTGCAGCAGAAGATATTTAAATTAGATGCTTGACAATAATTTGAATCATTGAAGCAATTTTTAAAAAAGAGAGATTGCGATTATCTGGACATAAAAAAAAAAAGGTTATTGGGAGTTGTGGTTTATGCAAAATCTTATGTGAAAGAACCTAAAACAAAAAATCTCATGTGGAAGACCCAGATGACATTTTAAATTTCCTTTAGTGTGTATAGTAACTATATAGAAGATGAATTTTCCTTTACTAATTTGTTCTTGTTTATGTTGATGCCCCTAAAGATACTGAGAAATGGAAACTTGGCTAAAGATGAGTCTTGAAATTTATGTATGAGAGAAGTAATTAATTGTACAAAGAACTTTGTTATCTCTTGCTTTGTTTTCTCTTAAAGCTTCAGTGTAAGAACTTGTCTGTCCTCATTATTACTGCATATAACTTGTTGTAAGGGAATATCAAATTTAGGTCATAATAATGTATTCTTTTATAAAATATAAGCTATTGTAACTAAAAAAGCAAGATGAAGCCATCAACATCCATAATTTTTATTTCTTTAACCATTTCTATGTTTCAAAGATGCTCTGGCAGTAATTTCATATCTGTTGTTTATGTGTCATTTAGTAACTCTCATCCTCTGGGATTTTTCCAGGTGCCTTCTTAATTTTATTAGTCATGAAATGTCCTTTGTATCATGTTTAACCTTGTTATTCCTGATTGTAAAAGTAACTACATCCTTTAGTTCCATGATTTATTTTCAGAAAAGGAAATAACTTAAAATAATACCAAAAGTTTACCTTTCATTTTTTATTAAAATTACCTATTTCATCTAATTTTCCATAAATATGGATATGAGTGCCACTGACAGCAGGCTTAAATTATCTTAATAATGAAAGGAGATAAATGCATAGCCAGCCACTGTGAATAACTTCTCATTGGCTCCAGAGACTGTAATGGTTATTTTGTTATTATAGGAAAGCTTTCTGAACCAGGGGAGAATGCCTAGTTAAAATTTTCCAATTTAATTCAACAAGGAACTAGCCAAGGTACTGGGAGTACACAGACAAAAGTGGCTTTGCCTTCAAGGAGATTACATTCTTCTATGGGGTAGTTTGTAATATTTATTCCCAAATAAAATGCTTGCATTCTCTTTTTAGAAACTTTGTGGATTTAATATCTTACCAAAATGTGACAGTTATTCTAGTCATGCGAACAGTATTTGGGGAAAATATCTGATATTTTCTTATCCTTAAACCCTAAGTTTTCAGACTTTTTGGTTGTTAATTTGAATTTTTATTCTATGGTAATAGCTTTGCTTACAGCGTTATAGTGAGTATGTTCAAAAAGATACATGAACATTTAAACTAACTTCTAGATTTTGACATGGGTCAACTTTCTTTATTCTGTAGACTGGTATATTTGCTTGTTTTGTTCCTTTTAGAGATTATAGCATCATTACCAGGGAGCTAAATGAAGGAGAGAAGACTAACCTTAAATTCTGACTACTTAAAGTATTTCCATTTTTACATAGTGATGCACTATATTGAATGATTGGAAGTTTTGGATCAAGAACAGAAAGAATGTTTTTTATCAGTAGTGTTTCTATACTATAGGATCTAGAAATTCTCATAATACAACATTTTCATGAACATTTATTACTAAAAGATACTTATAGGCCATTCTTTAGTTTTATAGAATACATACTCGTGAGGAAAGAGTGTCCTCATATTAGTATGTACAATACTGTATCAGTATATTGTAGTAGTTCTCTGAAGTGTGGCATGTGGTTTGCTGTACTTTTGGTCTTCTTTTAAAAAAAATTTTTTTTTTTAACCCTTACCTTCCATCTTAGAATCAGTACTGGGTATTGGTTCCAAGGCGGAGTGGTATGGTCTAGGCAATGGGGGTTAAGTGACTTGCCCAGGGCCACACAACTGGGAAGTGTCTGAGACCATATTTGAACCCAGGACCTCCCATCTCTGGATCTGACTCTCAATCCACTGAGCCACCCAGCTGCCCCATACTCTTGATCTTCTGGTCCCTTGATACCTTTAGTTCTACATACGGAAAATAGCTTTTTGTGGTTACTTGTTTTAAAATTTAAATCTTTGTGAAACCAAGTTATGCTTTCGCTTTTCTACATAGCATTTAATTAGAATTTTTTTCTTAAAATATATGGCTCAGAAAAAAATAGCATTATTTTTGTTTGTTTTTGTTACACTAAAGAGAAAAGATAGGACTCTTTTTCTGAGAGAATTTTTTCCTTTAATGTTAGCAACTTAATTTTACTTAAGGTAATTTTTTTTTTGTCATACCTACCATATTTCCTGGATTTAATAGTTGATAGGGATTAGACTATAGGTGTCTTACCTAGAAACCTTTTAAAAATATTTTTTCTCTTTCATTCCATGACTTTGTACACCTCACCCTACCCCTACGTTGTTGAATAAGTTCTTCACGGTGTTTTATTTTTAGTTTCTTTTTCCTTTTCCCTGTTTTTTCATTAAACTCATTAATGGTTGTGGCTCTTCTTGCTTTTTCCATTCACCTTGTCAGATGGTGCTGATCTGAGCTTTTAGTAATTATTAGATGAAAACTGCATATAGGGCAGGGAACAGAATGAACTATTTTAAGTTTAATTCAGTTATAGTACAGGAAGTTTCTGCCAAAATACTCCTTAAAGGAAAAAACACATGACCCTATACTATACTTTTCAACTATGTTCAATCAGCCTTTCCTTTTAAATATAAAAATAACCACTTGATTAAAAGGTTTTTTAGAAAGCCCTATGGATCATAATGCTTCTGTATCATGAATAGGGTTGTTTTTTAGTTTAGTTTTTTTTTTTTTAAGGAATCAATCTGGGGGTGGGGCAGTTAGGTGGCTTAGTGAGTTGAGAGTCAGGCCCAAGACTGGAGGTCCCTGGGTTCAAATGTGGCCTCAGGCACTTCCTAGCTGTGTGACCCTGGGCAAGTCACCTAACCCCCATTGCCTAACCCTTATTGCTCTTCTGCCTTGGAACTAATGTACAATATTGATTCTAAGACTTAAAAGGTAAGGATTAAAAAAAAAATAAACTGGAAGAATCCATTCTGATCTCCATGGTGCTCAGCATATGTATATTCTTGCTATGAGCTAAAAGCAAGTTTTATCAGCTATTTTTTCCTTTGATACTTTTTATTTCTTGCCTTTGTAAAAATTGTTTCAGTGATATTGAATGATGTTTAACATTTCACGAAATCTGGATGAACTATTGAAAGTCTCCTTTGTCATTGCCAGCTACCATATCATCCATTTAAGCTGGCCTTTTCTTCCTAGCCTGAGGTGGGTGGGGTGGCATGGTTTAGCCAGAATCATTTGCTACCTCCTAGCAGATTAAGGAAGTAGACTTTTTAGTTGTAAATACTGATAAGTAGCAAGTGATTTTTCTGTAAAGTGATATCCTTACCACATCAGATAATCCTGAAGGGACAGGTTCAGTATTCTATTCCTAGGCTTACATTCTCTTGACTATATGTGAAAAGACAGTATGAGAATTTGTTAGTATATTCCATGATTATGAAGCTCTTTGGGTTCCCTTAATGGATTGACCTTTATGTGGATTTATTGCATTAAAGAAAATGCATGTTTTCTGAACCAATTACATCCTAAATTTGAAGGGAGAAAAAGGTTATTCCAGAAGAATGTGCTTAACTTAAAGGTATTTTTACAACTTTCTTAACGAACTGTCAACTGTCAGTCACCTAATCTCCTGAGTGACAGATAATTACTTAATGAAGAGATTTCTTTAAAGCAACTACCTATAACAGGTATTTTAAATAGCATTTTTTAGATATGGAAACTGAAGGCTAGCTAATAAGTGCCAGAGGTAGAACTTAAATCTCTTGATTTCATATCTAATATTCTTTCTGTTTCATTATTTAGTTATGAAAGATGGCTTGATGTTGATAGCTTGTTTCTGTACCAAAATGTGCTATGTTACAGCCACATGAATTATAACAGTTTTCTGAGCAATATTTGAGGGTCTAGGACCTTTTTTGGGTACTGTGCAAAGTAGTGATATTCATAGTTCCTTTCTATGAGAAACTTAATCTCTTTGGTAATCAAAATAGGTATCTCTGGAGTTTGAAGATATATATATATATATAGTAGTCTCTCGGTGATCGAGAATGACTATTGTCTTTGTGCAGTTTCATCTACGGTGTACCCTCATGTGGCTTTGGAGTCCAAAGGCTGAGGTGCAGAGTTTGTGGCACATGGGGCATGGGAAGCCAGTTGTTACGGGAGGTGCGGTTGTGGCTTGGTGTCGGCGTTCACGCACAGCCGCAAGACATCAACGTCGCTCATCTTCAAAGGTGGTGGCGGCATGGTGAATGTGGGTTCGCCAGCTGCTTCTGTCAGAGGCAGCGAGTTCTAGTTGCCTTGGTGTCATGCCAGCCCACTTCAAGTTGGACTTTAGCTGATCCTTGAATCTTTTCTTTGGTCGTCCTTGTTTCCTGAGTCCAGCTGACAGTTCGCCATAGAATAGCTGTCTTGGTATTCGCTGTGGGTCCATGCGGATGATGTGTCCAGACCATCGTAGCTGGGTTCTGAGGACCATGACTTCGTTGCTGGTGGAGTTGGCTCTGTCGAGGACTTCCTGGTTGGTGATTCGGTCCTGCCATCGGATCCTCATGATTGACCGGAGGGAGCGTTGGTGGAATTGCTCCAGCTCTTTTATGTGCTTCCGGTACAGTGTCCATGTCTCACACCTGTACAGGAGCGAGCTGAGGACCACTGCGTTAGGGTGTATTTTCCCAAACAACCATAGGAGCCCAAGATTTTTCCCCTTATCACTTCATATGAACTTTAGGAAGCTCCTTTCTCAGTAAAGCTGTGTAAATATGTAGCCTCAATATGTTTCTCCAGTCCAACCTTTTCAATTCTGCCAAATCTTGTTCTTATTCTAGTACCTTGCCCTATGTGTTAACAACCTTTTTTCCTTCTCATGTCCTAAAATGTCAGTGCCCTGAAACTTGTTTAATAAGTTGAATTATTCTTCTCAATTTCTCTTGAAATCTCATTTAGAATATGACACGTCTTCCTGGTTGATGATTCGGTCCTGCCATCCAGGAATAGTGAGCCATCCAGTCGGTATTTGATGTAGATGCCCAGGTCTAGATCCATCAAAGCATGTCATAATACTTGGGTGAAAAATAGGTTGAATAGTACCGGAGCAAGGACACAGCCTTGTTTCACGCCATTGGAGATGTTGAAGCGATAGGAAGTCTCTCCACCAGATAGGACTTCCCCTGTCATGTCGACATGACAAGAGTTAGATCAGGTTGACAAATTTTGCTGGGCAACCGAGCTTGCTAAGGATCACCCACAATGCGTCCCTGCTCACTGTGTCGAACGCCTTTGTCAGGTCTGTGAAGACAATGTAGAGACTCAGGTTCTGCTCAAGGCATTTTTCCTGCATTTGCCTCACCATGAAGACCATGTCGATGGTGCTGCGATCTGGTCGGAAGCCACATTGTGATTCAGGCAGGTTCTGCTCTGAAACAGATGACAGGAGTCTATTGAGTATAACACGGTTGAGGATCTTTCCTGCAGTGGAGAGTAGTGAGATGCCTCCGTAGTTGTCACAGGCTGCTCGTGAGCCTTTGTTCTTGTATAGGGCTACGATGGAGGCATCTCTGAGTTCTGGGGGCATGTCTTCCTTTTCCCATATGCTGGTCAGCACTATGTGGAATGCCTGGAGCGCCTTTCCCTTTAAGTCCTTGTACACCTTGGTTGGGATCCTGTCTTTACCGGGTGCCTTGCCTGCACTCATTTGTTTAATGGCTTTTTGGACTTCCTCTATTGAAGGAGGGACATCAAGTTGTTCAATGGAGCGGTTTTGGGGGATCTGGTTAAGGGCGCTTTGGTCGACTGAAGTGGGTTGGTTGAGAAGCTGACTGAAGTGTTCTTTCCACTTGTTACTGATGCCTTTTTTATCTTTTATGAGAGAGTGTCACTGTCAGAGGATAGCAAGGGAGTGGTGGTGGGTTTTAATGGTCCATAGGCAGTCTTGAGGGCACTGAAAAATTGTTTGTAGTTTTTCATATCAGCAAACCGCTGGATTTCTTCTGCGTTTTTTTCCCACCATTGGTCTTGCATCTTCCTGATCTCACGCTGCGCCGTGCCTTGGAGAGACTTGAATCTGTCCTTTTTAGGAGCAGAGTTTGGGTTATTTTGCCACTCCATAAAGGCTTTGTTCTTTTTGCTCAATAGGTCTTCAATAGCAGTGTTGTTCTCGCCGAATCAGTCCTGGTGGTTGCGTTGTTTTGGGCCTAGGACTGTCTTTGATGTTTCCTTCACTGCATCTCTGAACTGGTTCCATTTCTCAGTTGAGCTTCCAGTGAGTGGTCCCTTGGCAGACAGCTTGTTGACCAGGCAGGACTGGAATGTTTGCAAATAAGATGGATCTCTAAGACGACTCATGTTGTAAAATGCGCGAACTGTCTGGGCGCATTTTGGATGGCGAGGCTCAATGCGCATTTGAAGAGTCACTCTAACCAATCTGTGGTCTGTCCAGCATTCAGCTCCTCTCATGGCTCTGGTGATCTTTACATCCTGGATGTCTAGCCGGCGTACAATGATGTAGTCAATGAGATGCCACTGTTTTGATCTTGGGTGCATCCACGTTGTTTTATATTTGTTTGCCATTCTGAACACAGTTTTCGTGATGGTGAGTTCAAACTCTGAGCATTTGCTGAGTAGCAGTAGGCCTTTGTTGTTCATTTTGCCCACGCCGTGTTTGCCGAGCACTCCTTTCCATCTTTCATGGTCCTGGCCAACGTGGGCGTTGAAGTCTCCCAGTAGTATCAACTTGTCATTTGTGGGCACTGAGTGCAGGATGGCACTCGGGTCAGAGTAGAACTGCTCAATGGTCTCCCCTGTGCTGGTCAGTGTTTGGGCATATGCGCTGATGATTGTGGCATACCGGTCTTTGCTGAGAGGCAAACGGATCTTCATGAGCCTCTCACTGATGCCCACAGGCAAGTCTGGCAGCTGTTTGAGCAAACTGGTCTTGATGGCCAGGCCAACGCTGTGGATTCTGTCTTCATTTGAGGCTCTACCTTTCCAGAAGAAGGTGTATCCAATGGTGGGTTCACTGAGTGATCCGTCTTCTGGTAAGCGTGTTTCGCTTAAGACTGCGATGTCGATGTTATATCGCACCAGTCCTTTACCGATTAGAGCTTTTCTTCTCTCAGGTCTTGGGGTATTCTCTCTATCAAGTAGTGTTCTGATGTTCCATGCTCCTAGTAGGAGTTTCTTTGTATTTTTTCTTTGATTTTGACCACTTAAAGGGGATGACCCGCCAGCCGTGGTGTGCTGACCGGGTGTTTGTAGGGCAGGCAATGTTTGGGACACCTTTTCTAGTCCCCTCCCTTGATTAGGGTGAGCAGTGCTGTCCTAGAAAGGGCTGCTCAGTCGCCCAGGATGCTGCCGAACGTCCCTGCTGCCCACAGGGCCGAGCGACCACTGGTCTGTGGGCCGCCTACGTGCAGGATCGTGACTACAACTGCCCGTGGTCACCTCCACCTGTTGCGTCGTCACTCCCCCATCGCCGCAGGTCTTGAAGAGGGTGGACGGGGTTAGGATAGATGAGTGTGCACAAAGATACTTGTGCGTGAAAGAGATTTAAGTAGAAAAGTCGATGCACAGAGACAGTCTCACTCTCGGCGTTGGAAGCCTGGGTCCATTGGCACGAAAAATTAGTTACGTCTGGAGACTTCCTCAGCTGCATTGGATGGCCGTGTTGTCCTTTGTGCTCCAACACACCCTAAACACTCCACAGTGCTTCGCTGCGTCACCCTCTCAGCCGTTGAACCTTCTCATTGGTTTCTTCCGTCTGTTCAGCGTAAGCAGTCTTCACATGCTGGGTGAGCAAAGCCCTGGTTCACCAGGGGTCGACGACCTGATGGCTACTCTCACAAGGTTTAGCCGGCCTGTCGAAGCTGTTGCCCAGTGTGTGGCCTGAGAGCCTTAAGGAGTCTCATTAGCTCAGTAGGTAGCGCGTCAGTCTCATAATCTGAAGGTCGTGAGTTCGATCCTCACACGGGGCATCCGCTCTACATTCGGGGTGTATGGGGTGCTCAGGGAGGGGTAGTATCTCTGGTATGGAGGGCCTGTCGTGCCCTCCTAGCCAGCTCTCCAGCCTCTGACCCCCACCTGACATCCAGTTCTCTCACTTGTGGCTCCCAGTAGCTGCTAATTTGACGATATCTTACAAGTATACCCCTTTTATCTTCTCTCATTAGAATGTAAAATCTTTGAGCCCCTGGATTCTCTTTTTTTGTATTTATATTCCCAGCTCCTTTCACAGTGTCTAGCACATAATAATCTTTTAATAAATGCTTGTTGCCTTCTTACATACTGCTACTGCTGATATAGATAGGTAAACATAAGAGATTAAGGGGACAATAAGGAAAATTCTACTATGCTCTTTTTTTTTTTTTGAGTGAAATTTAAGTGTTAAAACTGTGACACTTGGTGATGAATACAAGTTGACTCCCTCTGCCTAGTCCCCACTATGCCTTTTGGAGCAAGGGAACAAGAAAAGTGGTAGGCCTGTCAATTCCCTCCGGCACTCTTTGATGCTTCTTGGACAAGAGACAAGGACTCCACCAGACAGAGCCTATTTCTTAAGTTGTCCCAGCAACAAAAAGAATCTCCTTCCTTTGAGAACCCTGTGCCAACTTTTGGTTTCTCATTGTCTAGGGAGAGTCTAGGGTTCCCATAGACCCAACATGATGTTAGCAATCTGCTGCTTAATGGATAGGGATCTGAGTAAGGTAAAAATCTTTTCTTCCAAGTTAGTTAACAGGAAGTTAACTCTGTTTTTGAGAATTAATCTTGACTTTTGTAACAGTGAAGAATAGAAGGATGTGTGGAATAACTTGGCATTAGAAGAATGGAATTTTTTGACTAGTTTTATTGTTTGTATGTGAATATTATTCTAGCAATATGTGTTGTTGAGCTATATGTAGATATTTCTTTCTAGGGCAGGTAGGTGGTGCAATGGATAGAATGCCAGACTTAGAATCAGGAAAATTCATCTTCATGAATTCATATCTGGTCAGAGACACTTATTAGGTATGTGACCTTGAAGAAATCACTTCACAGTTTGCCTCAGTTTCCATGTGTAAATGAGCTGGAGAAGGAAATGGCAAACAACTCCCAGTATCTTTGCCAAAAACAAAACAAAACAAAACAAAACAAAAAAAACCCATGGGGGTCATGAAGAATTGGACACAAATAAAAAAGATTTAACAAAATTTCTTTTAATTTAAATATGTGAGATGAAGCCCTCAACACAAAAGGATTAAAATTGAACTATAATGATCCTTTTTGAGTTAGTAGTTTTCTAGTAGTTTTCTAGACCTACTTTTTCTAGTTCTGTGACTGTCTATCTCTGTGCCTTAGTTTTCTTATTAGGTAGACATACAAATAATTGTATTAAAAATACATAGAAAGTGCTTAATACATGTGGATTGATTAAGACTTTACTGTTGTTGTGAGTAAAGAAGTGTAATTCTAGTCAGGCATAGATTTGTATACTGTGTTTCAGTTTTCTGAAAATGCTGTGGTATCACAGCCCTTCACAGGAGAAATTTGCTGCAAAGATTTTACTATTTATTTGCTCTCTTTGATTTTTAGCTGTATTGGTTTTGTTTAGAAGTCTTATTAAATTTTATATAATCAAAATTTTCCTTTATCCTATCTGTGATGATCTCTATTCTTTGATAGGTCTTAACTTATACATAAATCTGACAATTAATTTCTTCCTTATTCATAATTTGTTTTTGACGTCATCGTTTATGTCTTAAGCCATGGATCATTTTGTAGTTTATTTTGGTATATGTAGAGTTAAATGGTAGTCTATACTTAGTTTATACTAGAATCATTTATAGTTTTTCCAATATTTTTTAATGAATAGTAAGTTTTTACCTCAGTAGCTGGAATATTTGGGCTTTTCAAATACTAGGATATTGTGCTTGTTTGTTTGCATGTGTAAATTGTATACCTAATCTATTTCACTTACAAAAATAAAACAAAAACACAAAATAGAAACTGTGAAACTTAGAACTAAATCTCAAATAATAAAATAATATATTTTAGGAAGTTTATTATATGATCATTAGAAATCAAGGAATAAAGGTGATATAAAATAAAAACCACTTGCCCATGGCTGATTAGCTATTTCAAAATCCCTGCCTTACTATGCTACCATAATTTCTGCATCATGTGAAGGAGGGCATGGGAGGAGTTACAGACAGTTGAATTATCAATATCTTGAAAACCTGGAGGCACAGGAGAAAGATTATAGGGAATTTTGGGAAATACTAATGATTTCTGGGAAATGAAGTCAAAGGTTCAAAATCTCCATTTATATAAAACCTGAAAGTCAAGGAAGAGATTAACAAAATTGGAAGCAAAAAAATCCCATTGACTTAATAAACCTAACATGTATAGTTTTATAAAATATATAACCAAGGGAAAACAAAATTACCATTGTAAAAAATGGAAAGTGAGTTACTATCAAATAAAGGGAAATATTTAACATTTTTTGCCTAATTATCCTGACAATCTAAATGAAATGGTTAAATGTTTACAAAAATATTCAAGTCCCATATGATCAGAAGAGCTTAGTCAGCGAGTCATAAATAAGCTCCCAGAGGGAAACACTCCTCCCCACCAGGAACAAATGGATTTAAAAGTGAACTCTATTAAACTTTTTTTTTTAATCCTTATCGTCTGTCTTGGACTCAATACTGTGTATTGGTTCCAAGGCAGAAGAGTGGTAAGGGCTAGGCAATGGGGGTCAAGTGACTTGCCCAGGGTCACACAGCTGGATAGTGTCTGAGGCCACATTGAACCTAGGACCTCCTATCTCTAGCCTGGCTCTCAATCCTCTGAGCTACCCAGCTGCCCCCTATTAAACATTTAAAAAAAAATTAATTCTTTTATAAAACTTATTTGAAAAAATATAGACAAGGAAGAGATCCTGTTAAATTCCTTTTCAGGTAACAAATATAGTGTTTGATTTTTAAACTAGGGATAATCACAACAGAGAAAGAAGCCTATAGACCACTCCTTAATGATTCTCAACAAATTTAAAATAATATATTATCAAAAGCAAAGAGACTGCTACAACATGTCACAAAGATTATACAATTATGACCTGGCTCGATTTATATTAGGAATTCAGGGTTGGCTCAGTATTAGGAGGAAACATAATTAACCATATCAATAAGAACAAAAAAATATGATTATTTCAATAGATACACAAAAAACCTTTAAATAAGATATAATACCCATTCTCTAAAAAGCATAAAAATAAATGATTTTTTCCTTCAGTTAATGTCTGTTTAAAATTGATTATGTGTAATATGAGGATAAACTAGGGGCCTTTCTGAGGTGAGGGGTAAAACAAGGATGTTTATCATAACTTTTATTATTTGATGTAGTGCTTAGAAATGCTAGCTATCATGATATGATAAGAAAACGGGGGCAGCTGGGTGGCTCAGTGAGAGCCAGGCCTAGAGAGGGGGAGGTCGTGGGTTCAAATGTAGCCTCAGACACTTCCCAGCTGTGTGACCCTGGGCAAGTCACTTAACCCCAATTGCCTAGCCCTTACCACTCTTCTGCCTTGGAATCAATACACAGTATTGATTCTAAGATGGAAGGTAATGGTTTAAAAAACAAATAAAAAGAAAGCAAGCAAGAAAGAGAACTAACTTGAGGGAATAAGAATGGCCAAAATGTCAATTAAACATTCTTTAAGTATATGCTAGATGTCAGACTTTCCAAGCATTGGAGATACCAAAAAAGGAGAAAAGAGTAAGAAGGAATGGGTGATAAGACCATCATTCTCTAGAATGAGAAAGAGAACAATTAGGCACTCCTGTTGAAAGTTTGGAAAGCAATTGTATTTGATTTGGTTGTGATTGGAGAGGGTGGGAAATGGGGAAAATGGTGGAGTTGTGATATGTTCAAAGTAGTGGAGAAGCAAAATATTTTTATTGTGAGAAGAGACAAGGTGTCCAGAAGAAAGAAATGCCATTTCAGTGAGATAGAGAGAAATGTGTAGATTCAGCTATTTTGTAGAGGAGAGAAGAACCTAGTGTTTGGCAAGAAAGCAGACCCTAGAAGCTTTTAATCCACTGAAAGTCTTTCCCTTTTCTGTTCTAGGTTACTTTTTCCTTCTCCTTCATCCCCTTTTAGATACTTGTATAAAGGTATTATCTTCGCTTGTGGTCATAGTTGTAACTTCTGTATTTTCTAATACAGAAAATAGTAGTTCTCTAAGCTATTGTGAAAATGAAATAGACTGTATCTTCAATGTCTTTAAATTTATTGGGAATTGCTGCTCTATTATTTGGAACCCCCTACCTAATTAAGGTATTAATTATGCTAAAGGATTGAATAATAAATATGGGGGGGTTCCTTTGGCATTCCTTAGTTGACTTATTAATTAGTCTAGATGCCTTGTCCTAAATTTTCTGCATATCTACACTTCAAATTCCTTATGTATTAATTAGAATGATGCTGAATTTTTAGCTCTTTTCTTTTTTTCTTTTTTTTTTGCCCCAGGTCCAGCAAGACTATGAATCTCTGTTCCAAATGCTTTGCTGGTAAGTGCAGTAAAGGTTTTTTTTTGTTTGTTTGTTTCGTTTTGTTTGTTTTTTAAATTTTGTTTTTGATGATCTAAATCATATTCTTTGGGTATATGCATGGGGTTTTGTTTTCTTAGTGTTTGTATGCAATCAGATTCTCCTTACTTTGGTGCTTAGTTTATTTGTTTTGCATTGTTGAAACATTCTTCAATGTATATAAAGTAAGATCCTCTTGTGTATGTGGAGAATCAAGCTTTACTCAGGAGAGTTTACAGATGTCTAATATGACCTTGAACTGTAAAACTCTAGTTTTAATATGGCAATATTTTCAGTCCTTCATCCTGGTTTGAATAATTAACATCAATATAAACAATTTTATAATATATATGACTTCAATGTTAAATACCATAATGAAATTCACTTTTCTTGGCCCTTCCAATTGAATTTAAATGAGCAGATTTTTCACCAACTTGTTGTATGATCATGAGGAAGTCATTTCTCCTCAGGCACCATTTTCCTCATCTTTAAAAAGGGGAATTAGGTAAGATACCATTCTAAGGTTTCTTTAAGTTCTAAAACTCTGATTGTTTGATTTGTTAGACTGTGAATCTTTATTCCAAAGAGGTCTTCATATCCATTGTTAAAGTAAGAGAATCTGTCATTGGACTACAATTAATTTCCCTCTTCTGAAACTTTATTTTCACTTTCTGTTAAATGTACTTTTTTGCATTACCCATAAGAATATAACATTGATATTTGCTCTAACCTTGGAACCTCTAGAAATTAGTAATTATTTATTAAGCATCTACTTTGTGGCAGGCATTGTGCTAAGTCCTCAGGATGCAAAAAAAAAGAAAAAGACAATTTGTGCCTTCAAGGAGCTCACAATCCAATGAGGTACACAACAGGTGAACAAATTTATACAAATAAGATGTATACAAGATGAATGGCAACGAATTAACAGAGAAGTCACTGGAATTAAGAGAGCTTGGGATATGTTTCCTGTAGAACATTTTGATTTCTACTTGAAGGAAGCCAGAGAAGCCAGGAGGTGAAAATGTGGAAGGAGAGCATAGAGGGCTGCCAAAGAAAATGCCTGGAAATAAAGGTGGACTGTCTTGTTAGTGAAATAGCTAAGAGGCCAGTGTCACTGGATCAAAGCATACATATCAGGGAGGAAGGTATAAGAAGAATGGAAGGAGGCAGCTAGGTTATGAAGGACTTTGAATGCCAAACAACATTTTGTATTTAGTCTTAGAGGACATAGAGAATAAATGGAGTTCATTGAGTAAGGGAGTGATATAGTTGTCCCTGTGCTATAGGAAAGTCACTTTGATATCTTAATAGAGGATGAATTAGAATGGGGAGAAACTTGAGCTAGGTAGACCCGCCAGCAGACTATTACAGTAGTCCAACCAGAGCAGTGGGTGTATCAGAGAGAAGAGGAAATACTAGAAAAATGTTGTAAAGGTAAAATTTATGAATCTTGGCTACAGATTGGGTATAGGGGTTGGAGGTGAGTGAGAAATAGTAAGGGCTAGAAATGGCACCTAAATTGAGAGCCTGAGGGACTCAGAGGATGGTGTTGTACTCAACAATAATAAGTGGGAAGGGTTTGAGTGAAGAAAACAAATTTGGATTTGGACATACTGAATAATTTGTTTCCTAGATATCTAGTTTGAGATTTCCGAAAGGCAATAATAGATAGGAGAGTAGAGGTTAGCAGAGGGGTTAGGGCTGATAGGTAGATTTGAGAATCATGAACATAGAAATGTTAATTAAATCTAGGAAGCTTAAGCAAGGGAAATAGTAGAAGGAGAAGAGGATCAGTCATAGAGCCTTGTTTAGATACCTAGGTTTACATGGAACTGATTGATGATATAAGGTCCAGATCTGGCTCTTCCATTGACTGTAGAGAAAAAGCAAGAGTTTGCCATAGCTATATCCTTAGAGAAACTTGAAAGGAAACTATAGCAACCCATGTTTAAATGACCTCTGACTATTTGTATAGGCTGACTTTTTTTCCCTTTCCAGATATGAATAAGATAGTTTAGTATGGGATATATTGATAGCTCTTTTAGGTCTAAGTCTGCAATTGTTACCTTTGGCCCTCTTGAGTTTGGAAACCGCTTTTTGACTTCTTGGACTTTACCTTGGAAAGTTCTCATATTGACATCTGCTGTCTTTAAATCAGACATCATTTGGGGGTTACCTATTGTTTTCTGAAGGCATGTATATATTGTCTTTAAAGAGATTTGTGTTTAAGAGCATTATCCTGAAAATATTTCTGTGCTAAAATTCTAGGAAATTCTGAAGTCTGAATAAGTCAATTTAATTAGTTCTTGAACTGTCATGATTTTGTTTCCTCTTATGAAGTAATGACTTGATGATGGAATGCTCCTATGGAATACCACTGAAATTAGTTAATTTTCCCAAATCTAATTTTCATGTTTCTTTTCATTCTGTCAGTGTTTCATTCTCTTTCAACTTACTTTATCAACCCACTTTTCACAAATATTTCCCTTGTTTTTCCCTTCTCGAAAATCATACTTACACATGTTTCTTGGGATAACTGTCTCAGGACCAAGATTAATTTAAGAGGCCAGAATCACTTGAAGCCCATGTAAGAACTATTCATACTATTGGGGATGGCTTTTATATGTGGTCTTAAAACATACACATACAATAAACCTTTTTTTTGAATTTAAATTTGTAATAACTTGGACAGTGGCTGCGTATACCATGATAAAGTGATTTCCTATTTTGCACAGGATTTTAGAGAGAATTTTTTAAACAGTATGAAAAGGGAATAAATTATTTTCTAATATCTACTCTCCAGAAGTACCTATTTATAAATACAAGCAATCAATGTACTTATTGCAAATTACACATTTATTATCTTAAGTTACTTGTCTTTTTCTTTTCTGTCATGTCCAATTCTTATTTGAGATTTTCTTTGCAAAGATACTGGATGGCTTTGCCATTTCTATCTCCAGCCCATTTTACAAAGGAGGAGAAAGAGGCATACAGAGATAGGTGACTTGCTCAGGGTCATATGTATTGAGGTTGAATTTGAACTTAGGTCTTTCTGATGCCTGATCAAGCACCCTTTCTACTAGGCCACCTGCTTTGCCTGTATGTCCTTTGCCCTTTGGTGATTCAACCAGATTTTTAATTCAATATTATTGATTTTTTTTTGTTTAAAACTGTATTAGTTTCTGAATATATGCATTTCCTACCAAGCAATTAATAATTTTTGGTCAAAATTAAAAAGGAGGAATTTGTTTTTTAAAGCAGAGATTAAAAATGAAAGAAAAATATTTCAGTAAAACCAACCAATAGCAACTTTCTAACTTCAGATGTGTTATTCTTTACCTGTAGTCCCTTACTTCTGCAGCAGAAGTAGGAAAATATATATTCTTGGTTCTTCTCTGGGGTTAGGATATCATTTTTAAAATAATGTAATATTTAACATAAATCAAGTTTCAGATAATCATGATTCAGATAATCCTACATTATTTTCAGTTACATAGATACCATATGTTTTAATGACTTATGGTTGAATAGGACCTAATAGCTGAAAAAAATAATTAAGAAAACCCTGGGGGTAGAACCAAGAAGGCAGAAGCAGCAAAATAAAACCCTTTTTGTTACGAGGAATAAAATTTTAGTGTAAGTAAAACCTGATAACTTGACTTTATGACCATGTTTAAATCATTTGACCTCTCAAACTCAGTTTCCTCATCTGTAAAATGAACTACAGAAGGAAATGGCAAACCACTCCAATATCTTTGCCAAGAAAACCTCAAATGGAGTCACAAAGAATCAGATATCAACTGAACAAGTTGAAAACAACCGAACAACAACACGGTGATTTGAATTTCTTCTCGGCTTAAATTTTATATTTCCTTGTTTCAGTATATCAAAATATAGAATAAGCTTGAGTGTCTTCACATGCATAGGTAATGATATACTTTTAAATTATCATTTATTAAAAATATTCTTCAGCCCCTAACATATTGTTTAGTCAAACAAAACTGATTTCCAAATTAGTTATATATGTTTTTTAAAAATGTCTTTGTACCCTGAGTCCATCAGTTTATGCCTATTCCACTATCAGAAAGTGGGTAGCATATTTCATCATTGTCTTTATAGTATTTTTATTGTATAATTATTATTATTCTCATTATATTAGCTTCATTCCGTATCAATTTATATAAATTTCGACAGGTTTCTCTGAAGTGGTCCATATTGTCATTCACAGTTCTACTAACCATGCCTTAAAATTGTTTCTCCACAGTCATTCCAGTATTATTTCCTTTTTTTAAATTGTCACCGTTGCCAAACTCACAAATAGCAGATGAAGCCTCAGAGTTTTACTAATGTGAATTTCTCTGATTTTTATTTACAGCATAGGAAATATTCTTCGTTCTGTGAATAGAGTAACATAAAAGATAAAGCTTCCTATAACATCCTTTAAAGTACACAGATTATTAGTAGAGGCTAGCAGGGCTTTCCTACAATACCTCATCTTTAAATGAAGGCAGCTTATTATTATTTGCTATTATTGTTCTGCATAAAACCCTTTTGTCCTAGTTACTGAGAGACATATTCTTTTATTGAAGTAGAGTGCTCAAGAATTTTAAAATTATAATGCTTTTGGTATTTATTATTTGATTAGGGAACCTTTCTCTTTCATCCTCTTATAGGCTTTAATTTTTTCTGCATAAGATATTACAATATTTCCTCTATTCTTTCTGACTTAAGTGTTAGGTACCTGCTCTTTTAGATCAAGCCTCTGTAGAAAGATCAGCAAACACTCCAGGGAAATAGCGATTTGATGTAGCAAGTATTAAATTTTGAACCAAACTGGTAGCACTAGGTATCCAGAAAATGATACATTAGTTTGATCTACTGTTTAATGATTTTAAATTATATAATGAATTACTGTGTTCATGAAGGTAAATGAAGCAGTTTTTTTGATAAACAGTGAAAAAAAAAGTACCTTTTAGTTTTGGGTAGGCACATTAATAGGGAGGCTGAGGTAATCAATAGCTCTTGTGTTTCCTTCAAAATAGCTCTGATGTTGCCATTTGCTTTATTCCTATTTTCTACATTCTTTCTGTTAGAAAACAGTCTGTTATATGTTTAAGCAGATGGCTTATTCTGCTGAGCCTATACTGATGGCCTATTCTTGTGTGATAACAGATTTGATAGAAATAACCCTTCAAAGTCTAGAATCTTGTTCCAGAGCTGTTCTCTTTTTAATTCCTTTGAATTCTCAGTGACTTAATATAAGTCAAATTGCAAGGCCACATTTAATAGGTCAGTTACCAGACAAATATTGTTGTGCACATGTTTATATTTTCATGAATATAGATCATGAGGAAGAATCTAATTATCTAGAAAGGGGCCCATGAACCTTTTCTAAAGAGGGATATAAAGTATAAAGTTGGATCCAGATCCAGATAGATGGTTTTCGACACTGTAAACCCTTGAATCTATAGTTCTAGTTGCTTTAGTTCCTATTAGAATTAATTGGTTTATAAGGTAAGCATCCTACGGTGGAACAAGTTTTGGATTTGGAGTCAGAAATGGAATTAAAATCCTAGATCTGCTGTATGCTACTAGTATAATCTTGGACAGGTTATATTATCTCTTCAGGTTTTTATTTCCTCATCTGTAGGAAATTGGGCTAATGTGAATCTACTATTTTAGCTACTTCCATATCAAGCTAAAGCATGCATTTTCTCCTTGATAATGTAGAAGTTGATGAATTGGGAGAGGGGAAGTTTCATTTTCATTATAGATGAATTATAGATTTGAGAGGCAGTATTATGAGAGATGGTTGGTCTTTGAATCAGAGACACCTGGGTTCGGTCTTGTATAGATACTAGTTGTGTGACCTTAGATAGGACAGTTAACTTTTCAAGGTCTCTAACTTTTTAAAATTACAAATTTTATATGAGTATTTTAAAACAATGAACAATATGGAAATATGTTTTACATGCTAATACACATACAACCCACATCAAATTCTGACAGTTTAAATCTTCAGAAAATATAGGAAATTGTTATTGCATGTAACTGGAAAATTAAATAACTTTAAAAATAAATGAAAATTACAGATTTCATATGAGGTATTACCTAAATGAATGATGAAATCAAAGGTCTGGATCATTTTCAATTATAGATTCTCAAAATTAAAACAGACCATGGGGGCAGCTGGGAAGCTCAGTGGATTGAGAACCAGGCTTAGAGATGGGAGTTCCTAGGTTCTAATCTGGCCTCAGACACTTCCTAAGCTGTGTGACCATGAGCAAGTCACTTACCCCGCATTTCCTAGCCTTCACCACTCTTCTGCCTTGGAGTCAATACACAGTATTGAATCCAAGACAGAAGGTGAGGGTTTTTTTAAAAAATTAAAACAGACCAAAGCTGACATAAAACTGCTGCCAAATGTTGACAGCCTTTGTTTGAAGGACTTCCATTAGTAGGAAGTTCAGCCTCAAGTAGGTAGCTCATTTCATTTTAAAACAGCTCATTAGTAGAAGGTATTTTATTTAGGGCCAAAATATGCTCTATTCTATTCTTCTTAATTTTGATCTCTTATAATTTCCCCTCCTTTCTCTCTCTAATTTAATGAGCATCCTCTTTTGATAAGATATCAAGTTCCTTCACCACATTAGTTTTTTTCTATTGGTTGTACTCCATTTCATCAATCTCTCTACTAAGAAGTGATTTAACCAATTCAGAGTACAGTGAAATTATCTCTCCCCATATTTTGTATACTATAGTTCTCATAATTTAGTCTGAGTTTGCATGACCTGTTTTGACAGCCATGTCACACTGACCGTGATAATAATCATGAAGTTTGCAATGGACTAAAATGACTTGGCCTTTTTTTCTAGTTTGGTCTCTTCTGCTCTGTACTTCAGTTTTGTTGCTTTTTTTTAAACATATGTATAGAACTTACATAATCATTCTTATTTTTTATATTTGGCTCATCAATTCTTTTGTGAACCTTTTTAGATTCCAGTTGTGTTATCTAGTATGTTCAAAGTATCACTTCTAGCTTCATATCATTAATATATTATTTTTTCTTCCTTCAAATTCTATTTCCTAAGAAATTTCCAGGTAGGTAGATGCTGATATTAATATATAATTAAAAGTCTTTGAATATATAAAATAATTTAAAAGTCCTAGTCCTATCTTTGCCATTTCTTAATAAACTCAGTTCTAGAATGATTATTATGTTTTAACTAGCCTTAATTCTTCAGTTTCAATAATTTTTCTTGGAAGAAATTTTAAAAATATGATAAAAATATTGATATTATAAAGATACAGAAGGAATTAAAAAGTGTTTCTAGGTGAGATTGTGGTGTATGTGATCATTAAAGGCAGAGACAAATAGAATAATATTTATTAAATCTATGGGCTAGCAGTGGTGCTATGAGTGTATGGGACTGGGGAATAGAGGATTCATTCTGGATGTGTATTCCCAAGTCTTCATGGAGCAAGAACATTGGGAATTGTTGTATCTCTGTGATTGGAGGAGTAGGGGAATATAATTGCTCTCTGTTCATTTGCCAAAAAGCCATGAGGAAGGAACAGTTAACTATAGCACCCTGCATTGAAGCTACAGAATCCAGTAAACCCGAAGATGACCACAAAATATGTATGAAAATGTGGTAACAGTTTTGAAGTTTACTTTTTATGTGTAGATATGGTTATGAGACCATATGCTTTATCCTGAGGTGGTTCAGTGGCTGTTTAGATCTGAAAATAAAATTAGATACTTTTAAGGGCTTTATAGATCAGCTGATTTGTTGTAGGGAGATGCTTTTGTCTAGTATGTTTTCTATTCCTTTGGTGAAATCTCTATTCTTTAACATCTTTGCTATTCCATGAATATTTTGTTCATATAGCTTTAAGCTCATTAACCTTGCTATCTTCACTGTATATTGAAACACCATTTCTAATTTAGTCCCCTGTGTTTCTGCTTCAGAAATGCTTTAAAAAATTTGGAACAATGACTTAATTGCAATGATACTTGGCCATTGTCAATTCTGAAGACAAAGATGAGTTACATATTTAGATAGTTGAACCTTCAGGTTTCATTTGTTAATCTTCCTTGTTTGTGGCTTCGTTTCCTTATACATATATGTATAAGAGTTGAAAAAAAAAGTCATCTTTCCTGTTCTATTCATATTTAGCAATTTGGTTGAGTTATGGAAAAGCCTGTACTCTGCTTTGTGTATTTGCTCATTTGGAAACCTTGTATAGTTTATAGAGACACTAGTGATTTGTTCCCTAGCCTCCCTGTGGATTTTGTTCCATATTACAATCTAATTCCACGTCCGTGTCGTGCACTCCTGAGCCGTTAATTTGTACATTTCGATGCAGTTTGTTTCATCGTGTTTTTGTAATCCAAACTGAATGTAACGAGCTGTGTGCTTTGGGGACCTAGCTTTGCCTTGCCAATTAGAACAAAGTGGTTACTGAGAGAGAGTGTGTTTTAAATAAAACATGGCACCTCTGAGTGGGACTGACAGTCACTGGGGGATAAAGAGATGCTTTAACTTTTAGACTAAGAAAGAATAAGCTGCTGTCTCAGATTAGCCTTTTTTAAGAGGGAAAGGTGAAGGTATTTGTTTGCCTTTATAACATAAAATTGTAAATTTTCCACATGTGACCAATCATATTTGGAAGTTTGCCTTTCTAAGTTTACCTTGTTTTCATAGCCATTATAGGATATCGCCATTAAAATTTTTTTATTTCAGTATCAGGCCACTCCAGTTCCTAGCACTCAACCATTGAATACAAGGGAAAGGGAAGGTGAGTATTGAAAGTAGGTGGTTCAATTACAGTTTTTACGAATGTCTCAAGTCAAATCCTTGCTGACCTTGTCCCAACAGGAACTTTATAGTTGTTGTTTTATCATTATCATTATCATCATTATTATTAAAATCTTTCCATTAAAGAATGGTATTGTTTCTCCTTCAGGCACTGAGTATAATAAAATTTCACTGATGGTAGAATTCTGAAGATACTACTTTGCTAAAAAATATATATATCTGTGATATATTAATTGGGTTGAAAGTCTAGTGGAAATTTCAGTTGAGACTTAAATGTCCAAAAGTACATATTCACCTGTTTTAGACTCCTAATTCACCAGTTCAGATCATGGGGAATTTTACCAGTTTCCTTATGTATATTGTTTCAGCAAGTTGTCTTCCAACACTTATTTATTCCTGAACTCAAGATCTTTCCCCCTAAATCCTCCCTTTTTAGTTTCTATATTACCGTTGAAGGTTCCACCATCTTTCCAGATCACCAAAATTTGCAATCTAGGTGTCATATTCAACTACTTATTAACTCTCAATTGCCAAGGCTTGTTGATTTTTACCTTTGCAACATCTCTCATGTAATCCTATTTCTTTTTTCTTACAGTGTCTCCACTCTAGTGCAGGCCCTTATTACTTCATGTTTGGACTATTACAATAGCCTGCTGGTCAGGTTGTGCCTGCCTCAAATTCTCTCCACTCCAGCCTATCCTTCATTCAGATACAAGTGATTTTCTTAAAGTACAAATCTGACTATGTCACTCCTTCCTCCCTGCTTTTCCCCCCATCCCCTATCCCCCCACTCAATAAAGTCTAGTAATTCTTTATTACCTATAGGATCAAATATAAAATGCTTTGTCATTAAAAACCTTCTTACCTGATCTCCTTACCCCTTTTGAGTCTTCTTAAATCTTATATCACCACTAGCCTCTCCCCCATAATTTATACACATATATATTTTTAAAATTCTTATCTTCTTTCATAATCAGTATTAAGTATTGGTTCCAAGGCAGAAGTGGTAAGGGCTAGGCAGTTTGAGCTAAGTGACTTTCTCAGAGCCATATACCTTTGAAGTCTGAGACCATATTTGAACTCAGAGCCTGTTTCAAGGCCTGGCTTTCTATTCACTGAGATACCTAGCTGTCCTTCATATATTTTTTGATCCAGTGTCCCTAACCTCCTTGAAATTCTTCACACAAGACACCCCATCTCCACAATGTAGGCATTTTCCCTCGCTGTCCCACCTTCCTGGAATTCACTCCCTCCTCATCCCAGCTTACTGGTATCTTTGGCTTCCTATAATCTTACAGCTACAATCCTATCTTCTAAAGGAAGTCTTTTCCTATTCCCTTTTAACACCAACATCTTTTCTCTCATGATAATTTTCTGTTTAATCTGGTATATATCTTGTTTGTACATAGTTGTATATAATAAGTGTTTATTGACTAACCAGGTTATAAAACATCAGCAAACATAAATATAAATATATGTAGAGAGATCGAAAAAAGTAGTCATCATTATTTATTGATGAATAACAATAGTAACAAACTCCTTATTTCCTGTTTATGAATTTTATTTTGCTCTCCTGTTTTTAGCACTTTGTTGATACTTTTCTTCCACTTTTTCTCTTATTCATAGTCACTTACCCATCAACTCTCCATTCTCCCTTGTAATCAGTGTAATTAAGCAAAAGAAATCAACATGTTGGCTTTCTCTGAAAATAGGTCTCATTCAATTCCTATCCTTTATTTCTCTGTATATATGTATATATGAAAAACATGTATCATCCTTTTCTCTTAGGTACAGTTAGGTCGCCTGATCCGAGTTCAAATTCTGTATCAGATATTTTATAGCTCAGTGATGGGGAAGTCCCTTAATAACTTGCTACCTCAGTTTTTATATCTTCAAAATGGGTATAATACTAGCACCTACCTCCCAGAGTTAATGTGAGAATTAAATGAGATAGTATTTGTAAAAAAAATTAAAATGGTAGCTATTATTTTTCTGAAATTATGATTGGTCAAAATTTTAAAGACTTTTAAGTTTTTCTTTATATTAACATCATTGTTTAAATTTTTCTAGTTTTCTAGTTAAAGTTTTCTAGTTCTGCTTGCTTTTTACTCTTTATCCCTTTCACATGAATTCGATGAATTTCACATGAATTCATTGGTTTCTTTGAATTTGCCCCATTTATTGTTTATTTTGATATAATAATATTTTATTGTATTTATGTGCCATAATATTTTCAGAGCCACTCCCCAATTAATAAAAACCTATCTTGTTTCTAGTTCTTTGCTACAACAAAACCTGCTACTAAGAAACAGTTTAGTTGTTTTATTTTTAGAATATGTGCCTGTCTCTAACAGTGGTATACAGTGTAGTTATTTTTGGGTTATAATTTAAAATTGTTTTCATGAATGGTTGGACCAATTCACAGCTCAACACTGTACTCGACTCAATACTGTGTATTGATTCCAAGGCAGAATAGTGGTAAGGGCTAGGCAGTGGGGGTTAAGTTACTTGCCCGGGGTCACACTGCTGGGAAGTGTCTTGAGGCCAGATTTGAACATAGGACCTCCCGCCTCTGCGGCTGGCTCTCACTCCACTGAGCTACCCAGCTACCCAGCTGCCCCCAACTTGCACAGGGTTACACAGCTAGGCAGTGTCTGAGGAGAGATTTGAACATAGGGTCTCTCATCTCCAGGCCTGGCTCTCAATCCACTGAACCACTTAGCTGCCCCTTTGACATCTTCTAAATGAAACTGTTAAAGAATATATTTCTCAGTACCATATGGAACCTTGTTAAAAATTGACTAAATATTAAGGCTCAGAGAACTGGTAAATTAATGTAAAATGGCAGAAATAGCAAATACATCCTTTACAGATCACAGCGTCATAAAATATAGTAATCAGTGTAGGTGGCACGAATACAGGTAGTAAAAAAAAAGGCAAATCCTATTCTAAGTGGCTACTAAATGCATAAAGTATTTAGGTATCAGTCTTCCAAAGCACAGAAGATACTTGTATAGATTCAAATATAAAGTACTCTTAAAAGAAATAAGAAACAACTTAAATATTTAGAGGTATATTCTAGTACTTGTACTGAATTGGTTGGGATGTGCCAGTATCATAAAAGTAATAATACCAGTGTTAATTTGTAGTTTGAATATTACAACAGAAATGCTTGTTCCTGCAAGGAAGACCTTGCAGGATTTTTTGATTTTAGAGACAGGGGGACAGTGCCAGTATTCTAGAATTAGACAGTGATTTCAAATATTTATTAAGATGCAGTTCTGACAAACATCTTCACTAACATTTAGTAAACAAGTCACCAGTGATCAAAGTTGGGTTTTAAGACAAAACCAAACCAAGTTTTTTTTGTTTGTTTTGTTTTTTGAGGGTTTATTTTTGAATAAATTCTTCTGTGATGATTTCCTGGGGGGGGGGGGGGGGGGAGAAAGTTGGACTTGGGTTTGGAAAACCTATAGTTTATGTCCTGTAAGGATAATTTTAGTGTTGTGACCTAAACTATGTTAATTATTTGGTTGCCATGGATATCCCAAATAAAAAAGAAATACAACCAAGTCAGCTGGAAAATTTATGGTGATTTAATTGATATAGTGGAAAGATATTAAGAAGAAGGAAAAAGGTGTAGGATTTTCTCCCGCCTGGCTAGTGCCAGGAGGAAGACCAGAGGCTCTTGGAAGATAAGGTTTTTTGCAGTGTAAGGAGGAAGGAATCAGTCTGAACTCCAAAGGGCTCAGCCAAGATTCCTGAACCTGAATCAGCTCAAGGGCAAACTTACTACCAAACCTAGACAATATCTGTTACCACGCCAAGATGTCGGAACGCTTAGCATGCTGCCAGTCAGAGTCGCCTCTCTGGGGAAAGAGAGAGAGCAAGTGACGTGCCTTATATAGATGGTTTTACGTCACTTTCCTGTGTCTCATCTGTACCAATGATAGCTGAGCTTGACTTAGGACTGCCCAGGGGTCTGTCCGCTTTTTCTGCACATGTCTGTTGCAGGCCATTTCCTCAGATAATTAAATCTTTGACCATGGTGCAGGCATCCTGACCTTGTTAAACTGAGTAGGGTAGAGAAACTTGTATAGTTCCCAAGACTTGATTCTCTTAAAGAAGTATCTCCATTGTTACTAATCAGGAAATAGCTAAATCAGATCTCCTAAAGTATGGCCTGAATAGGGTGGAGTAGTTTTAAAATTCACAGTCCTTGATCTAACCATTCTTAAAATATATATCTTTTTATGTGAGTCTCTAAGGTTATTTTCTTTCTTTCTTTTTTTAATTGAAATCCCCCCTTCCCCCATTACATGTAGAAACTATTATTGACAATTGTTTTCTTACATTTTGTGATTCAGATTTTCTCCCTCCTCCCTCCCTGAGGCTATAGTCTGATATGGGTTATGTCTGTGCTTTCATGCAGTACCCATTTCCATATTTCCCATGTGACTGAAGACTCATATTACAGATACAATAAACTTGGAGGCTATTTTCTAACCTCAAAATGAGAATAATACTTATGCTATGCATCTTACATGGTGGTTGGTCAACAAAGTGCTTTGTTAAATAAAACTGTATATAACTTGCTGGCAATCTCAAAACAATTGTAGTGGGAAATAGTTTTTTCCCCTTCAAAACCTTTTACATGCATCAGATCAAAGTTTGTAGTTGTAGAATGAAAATCAACAATTAGAAATCTGTTTTTCTTCTCTTCTTTGGCAAGAGGGCTTAGATTTTTGTCCTTCTACCTCAATTTGTGATTTATTTTATTTATTTGCCTCCTTCAGAAAGGGAATCAGTGATGGAATATGCTTCGTGGCACATGCCAAGTCTGAAGTTATTGCTAGATTTAAGAATGATACCTATTTCTGTTAGGCTGACCATCTACTCTGGGGCTTGTACTTATTTTAGTACTTTTCTTTTTCACCCTCAATAAATAAACTCTTGATCAGTAGTGACAGTGTTGCCTAGCCACGTGAGAAGGTTAGATAGGTTGATCCTAGTGCAGATAACCTTTTATT
This sequence comes from Monodelphis domestica, assembly GCF_027887165.1. Classification (NCBI taxonomy): domain Eukaryota; kingdom Metazoa; phylum Chordata; class Mammalia; order Didelphimorphia; family Didelphidae; genus Monodelphis; species Monodelphis domestica. Next base: position 276,820,296 of record NC_077228.1, read on the forward strand.
TCACTCTGATACATTCTCTGTGTCTGTCAGCAAGGCCAGTGCATCACTTAGTGACAGTTCTTCTTAAGGTTTAGTGCTGAAAGCTTTTGAGAAATCTTTTACCAACTATGTTTTGACAGTGCTGTTTACTTTAAGTTACTTGTGGAGGAAGAGTGGGAAGAGTTCTGCATTGCATTTAAAGACATTTCTAATTTAATATAAAACACCTTGGAAAACTGGAAAATTTTTGCATTGGAAGATGATTGACAACTTACCACTGACATCTTTTAAAGTAGGTCTATTGCCTGTACCGAGAGTCTTTGAAAGAAAGGAAATACTTGATTCATATGCATTCATAAATATATTAAGAATGTGCTACTGTTGAATAGCTTCAATTTGTTCTAAGCTGCATTTCTCCCTTTAATATTCTGGGCGCGTCTGGTTCATGCATAAGTGTTTCTGTAAGTGTAGCTGCATCATTGACAACTGAGAGGCCACTAGGTTGGGTGCCATTAGTTTTAGTTCAGATAACCATTACTATTTCTTAGATTTGTTTGTTTGGATTATTGTTTAGTTCCCTACTTTATTATTGAAAACTTGTCAGAATGTTTTTGTTTGTTTTAGATAGAAATAAATTCAGAATATTTAGTATACTCAGAAGGTCTTTGGAAATATCATACCAGAGTGTGTGTGTGTGTGTGTGTGTGTGTGTGTGTGTGTGTGTGTGTGTGTGTGTGTGTACACATGTGCATGCTACAACCAAAGGAGTCCTTTTGAAGTAAAATTTAAAGGTCAGATTTTATGTATTTGTTTCTATTTGAGCTTCATGTGGCACTGTGGAAGTTCTTTCACTTCTAGTTAATAAAGAGATTTAGTGTTTCTGAAACACCTGACGTTGTTAGTGCTGTTGTCTTCTGCTCTAACTCATACTGTCATTGGGGGGAAATGACATTCTACATTTTGGGGACCTTTTCTTTATACATCTTTGCAACACACAGGAAAATAACATTTGGTAAAATGACAATCACCTAATTTTTAATATGGGTATATTCCTTTTTTAAGAGAAAGCAGCATTTTAAAAATTGTAGATAATAACTACAGTGATTTTTCCTGATTGTTTTTCTCTCATTTTAAACTTTATAAAATGTTAGGTTATTAAAATGTTTGTTGATTTGCATTTTTACCTTTCAATATTTGCTTTCTTTTCTTAGGAATTTAAAGAAAGATTATCCAAAAAGTTAATTACAATCTCTTCAACTCATTGGGGCTTGAATTTCTTCAGGAATTTTCAAGGGACTTATTTGCTTTAGAAAATAGTTTTAAAAAACTATGCAGCATTTAAAGTTCATTTAAATCTGAAATGTAATAATTTTTTTTTCTTTTGCCAGGACTCTTTCCTCTTTCAAATTTTACCCTAATTTATTAAGTGTTAGTAAAGTGTAGCTAATTGTTTTTATTGTAGGTAGTTGGCTATCTGGTCCTCTTTACTTGAGGAGTTGTACTCCCAATTGCAAGTGCAATATAAAGTAGGAAAAATATGAAGATAACTTAATAATTGTATTTTTCTTTTTTGATGCTATGCTAGGCCATTTATTTAGCACCCTGTATGTGCCTGGACCTGTGCTATAAAGCTCTAGAGATACAAAGAATGGCAAAAGACAATCCCTTACTCTCAAAAAGCTCCATAATAATAGACAGTGTGAAACAAAATTACTTTTTTGAGGGCAGTATCAAAAATGATTGTTTAATACAATTTAAGGAAAGTTTATATTTTCAACTTTTTAAAGGTTTTTAATTTTTGTGTTCATTTAATTTCATTTAAGATTTGTGTTTTTTGCTTTTTTTCTGACTATTGGGAAAGTTAGTTTATGGAGAGGGGAAACTGAAGTCAGCCAGGCCCAGAAAAAAAAGTTGAAATAAGAAGGGAAAAAATGGATTTGTAAGGTAGCAGCTTACACCTGTCAGCAATCCAGTTTCTGTACTGTTGACACAATTTGTAATTCTGCTGCTCTTGTCTAGGAAAAATGAGTTTAAAAGCTGAATCTCCAACGGAGGTTGAGCTAGTTGATTGGACTTCATTTAGTGGGGCCACACCCTGACTTGTTTTCTCATCTTTTTACCCCTAATTATGCCTCTCATAATATTTGTATTAGATCATTAACTCTTTCACAAGCTTTCACAGCAGATGGCTAGTACAAAACATATCTGGCTAAATGAAATTTTGTAGAAACACAAGATTATATATTTAGAGCTGGGAACAGGCTCTTATCTGATGTATGAACAAACTGATGTCCTTAAAAGGGAAAGCCAGGTTCAGTCAGGTATTAAATGGCAGAGCTTAGATTTGAACCCCTAATTCCTTTTAGTGCATTACTACCATAGATTTGTATGATATCTTCTGTTGAATAAAATTTCAAAGAGGAGTGCAATATGCAGAATAATGAGACCTTTTATGTTTTTAGAATGTTCGTAGAATTGTACATCTGAGAAGACAGTAGAAAAACACATCACTTGACTTCTTTTTCAGATAAAGCCTAGAAGCCAAGTTACTCAACATAAAGCCAAGTTAATTTTTAAAAATTAAAAATACATTTTTTAAGAGTACTCATTGTTACTGTCAAAAATCTTTGACCTTCTGTGTAGAGTTGTGATATTGAGTCTCGGGTACACAAAGATGGTATAACAAGTTTGTTTGTTTTGGGGGAGTGGAGTTATAATGTTAATGGTTTGCTTATAGAATACTTTTAAATTTAAGATTTTGTTTTAATTTTGCTGTTTTAATAGGTATGGTGTGCATCATTGGCCATGATAAAACAGTAGTCCATATATCAAGCTCATAATTTTGGAAGATTAATGTGTACCAACAGAAAATGTGGTTAAGCAAAGTAGTTTCTATCTACAATTAGTTCCTCCCCCCCCCCCCCCAAATGTATTTATTCTCATTAAAGCAGCAGTATTAGTATTGGGATTGCAAGATTGAACTAGTTTGGAATTTTTCTGTTAATGCCTATGAATGTAATCATGCTATAAATGGTAAATTTGAGCTTGAAGTAATAATATAATCTCCCCCTACTTATTCTTTTAAATCCCATTTTAAATGTTAATCTCCAGGCACCTGCCAATTCTATTGGTAGTGACCTTTAACTGTCTCTAAGCTCATAGCATGTTATTTGCATCTCTTTAATACACTTGTATATTTCTATATTCCAACTATCCCATGTATATTTTAAATTCCATGTAGGAGAAAACTTCCTTTTGACTTAGTTTTTAGCATAATTATAACACACAAGTTCTTTGATTTAATGAATGTTGACTAATTTGAACCTTAAAGTGTGTGAATGTTTGAAAGATGTTAACAGGTAGAGATTTGAGTGGTAGTGGGTTTCATTATTTAAATCTCTTGGTATTAAATCCCTTGATAAGTCTTTCCTTTTTAAAATCCAGTTCTTTCTGTCATAATTCTTTTATTTTTCTTCTTTTCTGCCATCCTTCATTTTCTTTCTTTCCACAAAATGTCCTACATATAATTACCATTGATCTTTACTGATTATCTCTCATATGGAATTCTTATCCTTTATACGCACTGCTTGTACCATCAATGCTTCATCTCACTTGGTAATGTCACAACCAATGATTTTTCTTTTATATAACTCAAACCTATCCCTAAAGATTGGGAATATAGACTCCTTTCTTCTTCTTTATTAAAGTTCTTATCTATAGCTTCAGTAATAAGCTTGACCAACTCTTGCAGACTAAGGTACCTAATATTCTTCTGCTTACTACAAACCATTTCTAACCCTGCTTTAGCAAACCTACTAATAACTCCATCTTTCTTATCTAATCCTTGAATCTTTTCTTTGTAATTTAGCCTGTGTAGCTTCTTCCATCCTTTATCCTCAAATTCTTTTCTGACAGTAATTTCCTTCCATCTGTGTCTACTTTTTAGGAACATTCAATTGTCTATGTCCTTCTAGGAAAGATACTTGTTCAGTAATAGTGATATTGTAATCATCAATTGTAAATGACATAGCTACTCCAATCTAGTACTGTGGTCCACAACAGATCCAAATAGCAAATGTTATCATTTCTCTTAGCTAAACTGATACTGTGAAAAGAAGCATTATCAACAGCATAATTGTCAGGTAAGTGATAAATACAGTATTTAATTTGAGCATATTCATTCAAATTTAATTTAATTCTCACTTGAACTTGACTTAAGATTTTTTTTTAAACCCATACCTTCCTTTAGAATCAATATTGGGTATTGGTTCTAAGGCAGAAGAATGGTATGGTCTAATCAATTAGGTAATTAAGACTTGCCCAGGGTCACACAGCTAGGAAGTGTCTGAGGCCAGTTTTGAACCTAGCACCTCCCATCTCTGGGCCTGACTCTCAATCCAGTGATCCATCCAGCTGCCCTCCGATTTTTTTCTTTCAAAGAAGGTTTTTTGTTTTCAAATTCTTATTCTTTTCCCTTATAGATGACTAACCAAGACGTTAGTCAAAATGTGTCCCTAGAAGTAAAAATGAAATCTTTTAAATTTACTAGAGAAGGATAAAAGGGAAAAAAAAACAACAACCGTACATCTATGTTAAATGAGAGCAGTTTTTCCTAGCCTTATTTTTGTTTTTTTTTTAATTACTGACATTTTGCCATATCTCACATCAATGACTCTTTGCTAAATCTTTCCTAGTCCAAATTCAGTTGGTGACATAGTGACCTGAATTCATAATCCTTAACTGCTTACAAAAGGGCATACTGCAGATTATCAAAGACAATACTAATCTAATAGGAGTTGAATATCATTCCTTGAATTGTGGGCATTTTGACTATTAATCTATTTATTGTTTAAATTTTAAGAAGAAAAACATATTTCAGTTGTTATTAGGTATGAGAAATGACACAATGGTTACCTTAGACCTAAATCCAATCAGTAAGAAGAAACTTGATGGTGAAGAAATAACAGGAACCTTGTGAAAAAATATCATTTTTATAGATCATCAGTCAGCAAGGATTTTTTAGTATCTACTATGTGCCAAGTACTGTGTTAAATTCTGGATTCATGAAACAATCCCTGTCCTTAAAGAGCTTACATTCAGTAGGAGCATACCTGTATATAACTAATTGAATACAAAATAAATGCAGAATAAATTTTTAGGAGGGAGCACTATCAAGAACTGAGTTTAAGAGAGTTTTGTGATTGGACTAAATTTTGAGTTGGAAGTGAGCAGAGGATGAGTGTGTTTCCAACATGGAGAGCAGTATAAAGATGCAGAGCTAAAAGCTGGAGTGTTGTGTGACTCGACTTTAGATTGTAGTAATGGAAACAGTGTATATTATTGATTATTAGAAGACATAAAACATTTTGGTTACAAATTAAAATAGAAAAAGGATTGTACATGAATCTGTCAATCTTTATATTATATACATCTTGCTTTGTTTTTAAGTATATACTGCAGAGTGTTATTTTCATAACTTTTCTTTTTTTTTTTGTTTCCTACCAAAATCTTACGTACATGAAAAATGCTTCAGTGGAACTCTTTTTTTTCTACCCACTGGGGCAATCCTATTGTTAGATTTACTTCTCATTTGAAGATAGAGGTTTCTTTTATCAGATTCTTTTAAAATTTTCTTTTATCAGATGTGCACAACCAAGCAATGCAATTTGTCACTTTCATCATATCTAACAACATTGGATAACATGCATCATTTCTAGTCCTCTAGAATAGAAGGTTGTTTGTTTATTCCTCAGGATTAAATTACTGGCCATTGTTTTGATCAGATTTAAAATTTTTCTTTGGAATGTTGTTACAGTATAAATTATTGTGCTTATTCTATTCGTTTTTCTGCATCCGTTCATAAAAGTCTTCCCAAGTTTCTCCAAAACCATCTTCATAATTTCTTACAGCATAATAGTATTCAGTCATATGAATACACTCAAATTTATATAATCTTTTCCCAATTGGTGGATACCACCCCACCTTCCTATTCTTTGCTACTACAAAGAGTTGTTATAAATATTTTTGTACATTTGAGTCTTGTTTTATCTTTGAGGTATTTTACTTTTATATACTCAATGTAGTTTTTTCTTCTAAATCAAAACTATCATTAATTATGAAAAAAATGTACTAAATCCCTCTTGATTAGAGAAATGCAAATTATTTTTAAATTTTGTCTTGTTTTATTCCAGTAACAAATTTACAAATGTTTTCAAATGTTATATGATTCATGTTGTGTCTCCATCCCCCTGGAAAATCTAGTTCCACTGGGTTATACATGTATTATCTCTTAGAGCATACTGAGATACCACCTTACCAGATGGACCAATATAACAATAAAGGAAAATGGTTAATGTTGATAAATATGTGGCAAAATTGGTACACGAATGCATTGCTGGTAGTGTTCATTCTGAGGGCAGTCAAAAGGATATAAAACAAAGCACACTCTTTGACCCAGTAATAACCTCTACTATTTCTGTATGCCAGAGAGATGAAATAAGTGGGGGAAAGGGCCTACTTGTACATAAATATTTATAGCTGCTCTTTTTATGGTGACAAAGAATTGGAAATTAACGAGATGTCCATCATTTGGGGAATGGCTCAACAAATTGTGGTGTATATACTGGTGATGGGATACTATTATTCTATAAGGAGTGATGAGCAAGATGATTTCAGAAAGAGATAGGAAGATTTTCATGGACGAATACAGAGTGAAATATTCAGAACCAGGAAAACTGTGCACAGTAATAACAACATTGTGGAATGATCAACTGTGATAGACTTAGCTACTCCCAGCAAGGGTAAAGGGGTTGGAAAACTTGTCAGAAAAAGATTACAGGGAACCCTTTTTGCTGAAACTGGGTGCAGAGTGATGTCATAGTATCCATAACCCTGTTCTTGGTTACTGTCTCAGGGTGAAGAGTAGCACTAGCACTTTGGCCCAAGAAAATTCAGGGGCTTTGGCCACAGTTCTAGGGCAGTTCTGGGTTGTTCATAGACTCCAGTACAATCTAGGAGAGCAAACACCTCTCCTCAGGTTATTCCACCTTGGAAGAACTGGGAACTTACAGACCTCCCCCAGAACTAGCTCTAAAAACAGTACCTTGAAAATCCTGAAATTTGGGACAATGACCCCTTTACCTTAGGAGCAGAGACAGATTGGGAAAAGGAACATTCTCCACCCCCCTCCCCCGCCAAACAATGACAATTGCCACTACAACCCAACTATAGAAAGTTATCATGGTGACGGGAGGATCAAGACACAAATCCAGAAGATAGTGAAATAAGACTAGCTACATGCAGAACTTCAATGAAAAATGAATTAGAGTACCAAAAACGAATGCCTGAAAGAACTGAAAAGGAGTTTTAAAAATTAAATGAGAGAGAGAGAATTGGAAAGAAATGAGTGTCGTAAGAAATTAAAAGTAAAATGAAATGAAAATTAGGGGCTTGGTAAAAGAGACACAAAAGATTCCTTAAACAGAATTGGCTAAATAGAAAATGAAGTAGAAAAGCTAGCTAAAAAAAAAATTAAAAATTAGAATTGGCACATGGAAACGAATGATTCCATGTGACATCAAGAAAACATGAAACAAAATCAAAATAATGGGGAAAAAATGAAAGAAAATATGAACTACAATAAATTATCAAGGGAAAGTATCCTGATATCCTTGAAACAGAGGGTAAAATAGAAATTGAAAGAATCTATTGTCATCTCCCAGAAGAAATACCAAAATGAAAAATCTGAGGAATATTAAAAATTCCTCAACTTCAGGATGAAGAGGATACATTCCAAGTAGCCAGAAGGGAGCAATTCAAATATTGTAGAGCCACAGTGAGGATAGTACAAGATTTAGTTTTCTACAGTAAAGGACCAGAGGGCCTGGAATGTGATTTTCCAGAGTCCAAAAAAGGATCTAATACAACCAAGAATAACCTATCCAATAAAGCTAGTATTTTCCTTCAAGGTTGGGGAAATGGATATTTAATTCAAAAGAGGACTTTAAAGCATTCTTGATGAAAAAGGAAGAAGCTGAATGAAAAAAAATGACATGCAAACAGAAGACTCAAGGAAACATAATAAAGTTAACAATAAAAGAGAAATCATAAGGGTTTCAAAAATGTTAAGCTGATTACATTCACAATTAAGGCAATTAGGAGTGTATATAGAGTTTAATATGATATGATGTTTTCAAAACAGTTATGTAAGAAAGGAATGCACTGAGAGAAGGGAGGAGGGGAATGTAGAACAAGATAAATTATCTCACATAAAAAATACAAAAGCTTTTTCAGTGGAGGGAAATATTGGGGTGAGGGACTGGCAACACTTAAAACTTTATTATCTTGGAATTGACTAAAGAATGGAATAACATACACACAGTCAGTTGTGTATAGTGTAGGGGCCAGAATGTAAAGCGTTTAAATTAAAGGATGGACTAAATTATTTAAGGTATGGTCACCAGGAATTATTACTCCATTCCACATGATTTTTTATGGTAATTTATTAACAAAATATAGAAAGAGTGAAAGTAGAGAAATGAGAAAGAGGGCAGGGTAAGAAATCTAGCTTAACAAGCTAGACTCTTTGCTCAAGCCCTGGCTTTACTCCGGTAGGGCTCCAGAAGCCCCAACAGAGGGCCTAGGGGGTCAATTAGGCTAGTACCTCTCAGAACAGATCAGGGAAAGGAATCAGCCTTTCTCACTCACCCATGTGTTAGTCCTAATAGAAGCAGCCCTCAGCTAGAGCTCCAAGGTCAAGTTGAAGGCGAAAGATTTTCTAACAGGAAGTTCTTGGCATTTTTAAAGGCTATTCCTTTTTGTCACTTCCTGTGCCTTCCTTCCATTTTATATCGATCAATTATAGCTAAATCTTTTCTTAGGACTGCCCAGGGGGTAGTCAGTGGGTTCTGATACGTCACCCATTTTCACACATGTGGGTAACAGACCTCCCCCACTTAAGGTTCAGTGATTAAGTCTAAAAAATGGGCAGGGAAAAGTTAATCCCATATTCACAGTGGAAATATGTTGCCTTACCAGAAAATAGGAGAAGATGGGAAAACCAGAGAGAGGTGGCTGTTAGGAAAGAAGGTGAATTGGGGAAGGCAGTAGCCTGAAGCAAAATACTTTGGAAATGGGATGGTAGGGAGCCAATATAGAGGCATAGAAGCAGGGAGGCTGAAAACCATGAGAATCCTTTCCAACCAATCTTAAAATAACCCCACAAAACGAAGACAGGAGTGAAAGAACCATTAAGGAGACAGTGTAAAACAACTTTCAATAAGAGAAAAACTTAAAAAGTTAGGGAGAGAACACCTGGGGCATTGGGTTGAGATGTGATCCTAGATAGCAGGAGGCTATAGCAAAGAGTGAGTAGCAAACCGCACCTATCCACCTCATATCTGCTGTGCCAGGTTCTGAACCTCAGTCTAAACCAAGATCCAGACTTTGAGATCCTTCCTGGGCAAATAGAGATCCCATCTAACACACATCCCTTGAAATTCCAAGAAAACCTGCGGTAAAGTTCAAAATTCCAACCCACGGCAGTCTGTACTGACTCGGCTTGTTTTGTGTGGAGCCAGTGTGAAGCCAGGAGTCCCAGTCTGGGCCTGTGGTGAGGACTTAGATTATAGTTTGGGGTAGTTGGTTGACCCAAAATGGGGAGGGGTACCTTGATTCTTTTGCCAAAAACTCAAGATAGAGCCTCAGGGCAGGGCAATCTACTATTTGCCTGATTGAGCTCACTGTGATACCAAAAGCTTCTCCCATCCCTGAGGCAAGAAGTACAACTATCAGCAGGGTTATCTCCAGGGTTAATTGAGTGGGCTGTGGGATGTGGCTCTCAGACCTCCCAGCCCTCCAGAGCATCATACTATCTTAGAAGAATTGAACCTGGCAGAAACCCCAAAATAAAGCTAAGGGTAGCATAAAGGAAGGACTGATGTTTAAGTGAGTACCTTGATCAGCCAGAGAATAGACAGCCTACACCTATAAAAAGGTTGGAAAAATGAGCAGACCATAAAAATATCACCTAACTAGAAAATTTTTAGAGAGACAAAGAGCAAGATCCAGTCACAGAACAGGACATTGAAAGGAAAACAAACTCGGCAAAGTCATACATATTCTGAAAGAGCTCAAAAAGGACTTTAAAAAACAATCAAAAGAGGCAGAGAAAAAATGGGGAAGAGAAATGAAAGCAATGAAGAAATTAAGCTTGAAAAAATAAGAAAATATAAAGGAGGCTCAAAAGTTAATGGAAGAAACTCAGGCCTTAAAAATTAGAATTAGAATGGATCAAGAAACAATAAGTCACAATCAAAAGAATGAAAAACAGTTGGCCTGGAAAATAGATCCAGGAGTGACAATTTAAGAATTATTGGACTACTTGAAAGCCATGATCCAAAAATAATCTTGGACAGTGTGTGTAATACAAGAGATTTTCAAAGAAAATTGTCCAGATAGTCTTCAACAAGAAAATAAAACAGAAATTGAAAAAAATCGACAGATTACTTCCAGAATTAAATTGGGTGGAATAAAAGGAAAGAGAAGAATAAACTAGGGAAAATAGAATGGAAGGAAAATACAGAATTAGTAGTGATAACTGTGAATGTGAATGGGATGAACTCACCCATAAAACAGAGGCAGATAGAGTAGATACAAAACCAGAATCTGACAATAATTACAAAAAACATAGTTGAAGTAAAGAGAGAGACACAAAGTGTTCTATGGGGCTGGAATAGAATCTGTTATGCTTCAGCTATAGTAACAAAAGTAGAAGGTAGCAATCATGATTTCATACAACACAGAAATAGAAATTTCTGGAACACTATTCACAAAAATGAATTCAGAACTAAATAACTGGAAAAATATTAAATATAATAAAAATTACAGTTCCTCCTAAATTGATTTTCAGTGCCATACCAATCAAAACTACCTGAAAATAATTTTAGAGAGGTAAAAAATTGTAATGAAACTTATTTTGAAGATTAAAAGGTGATATTAAGTGAATCAATGGAGAAAAATGTGAAGCAAGCTATCCTACCTGTACACACTTCAAACTTTAAGAAAATGTTGCAAAACAATCTACTATGGGCCAAGAAATAGTGACATGTCAGTGGAATAGACTAGATACACATCAGCAAAAGACCACAGCAATCTAGTGTTCCAGATATTCTATTACATATTATAGGCATTTTCCTTTTTTTTTTTAGTCCTTCTGCCTTAGAATCAACAATATAGGAGAGGTATGGGCTAGACAATGAGGGTTAAGTGATTTGCCCAGAGTCAGAGAGCTAGGAAATGTCTAAGGTCATATTTGAACCTAGGACCTCCTGTCTCTAGGCCTGGCCCTCAGTCCATTGAGCCAATCCTGTAGGTATTTTCCATGGAATTTCTCTTTTTCTACTGTGTGGTGGGGTTTTTTTTGTTTGTTTTTCTTTTTTGTTTGTTTGGTAATGTTCAAAAAAACATTTATGTTGGTTTATTTTATGTCCTGCAAATTTTCTGAAGTTGTTCATTGTTTCAGTTTTTGGTTGTTTATAAGGTTCTCTAAAAAAGAGTCATTTTTGTAAAAAGGCAATAATTTTGTTTCATCTTTGGCAATATTCATATTTACAATTACATTTTTTCATCCTATTGCTATAACAGATAATTGAACCCTTAAACTTGCAATCATCCTCAAGTATATAACTTCCATGTTCATTAACTGAAATTTCCAATCATATCACAATTTGTTGTCATTCTACATCTCCCTCAGCTTTGCAATTCAAACCCTATTCTTTTTTCTTATTTTTACTTCTAATCCCTCATCCCCTTATTTTATTTATTTATTTTTTTTTTGTGGGTTATCACATTTGGGGCTATATTTACTCCCTTTTCCCCATCTTAACTCTTAGTGAGCCCAGTTCAACTCTATACATTATCTCTTATTAAGTACCTTTCTCTTTTATCTCATTGCTGATCTTGCCCTTTCAAGCCCCAGTGCTGGGTTACTCCCACCATCTGCCTTCACTCTTTTTCATGTGCTGCCAAACAGAGGTGGAGTAAACTATGCTTGACTGGGTCCATTTCAAATTTATGTTAACATAATCTCAACTAGGCTCTAGCTGAAGCAAAGCAGTCTTTTTACCACCTCTCTAATTGACTTACTATCCCATTCACCACAGTGGCATTTCCAGATCATTACATCTCTCATCTAACCTCCTATATTTCCTCCCTTCTTTCTCTCACTGAAAACATAGCATCCTATTTCTCTTAATACTTCTAAGAAAAGAGATATTTTCTGAGAACTCTTTTGTTATTCCTACACCTCCCATCATCCAGATGCATTCTTTCACTTTCTTTGTCTATACCTCTGTCTCATATATTGTAGCGGCCTTTTTCCTTGTCCAAGGCCAACTTTTCTCCATAAATGATTCTATTCCTTCCTGTCTTCTCCCTACTCTTTCAATTTATCTTCTCTCTCTCTCTCTCTTTCTAGGAGGGCTGGTTCTCCACATCTTACAAACATACGTGTCTCCTTGTAAAAACTTCCACTCCAGCTATCATCTAATATCTCCCTTCACTTGGTACTAAACTCCTTGTGGCTATTGTTTGGAATAAGTTCTTCCACTTCTTCTCTTCTCACTCCTTTAACTTTCTACATTTTGGCTTCCATCTTCATCATCATTCAGCTTTGCTTCTAACAAATAACCAATGATCTTTTAACTGTTCTGTCTAATAAATATGATAATTAAGCAAAGATGTCTCCTTGAAAAAACTTCTACTCCAGCTATCATCTAATATCCCCCTTCACTTGGTACTAAACTCCTTGAGGCTATTGTTTGGAATAAGTTCTTCTACTTCTCTTCTCACTCCTTTGACTTTCTACATTTTGGCTTACATCTTCATCATCATTCAACTTTGTTTCTCACAAATAACCAATGATCTTTTAACTGCTCAGTCTAATTGCCTTTGTTTAATTATCATATTTTGTGATCTCTCTGTAGCCTTTCACACTTTCAATCACCCTCTTCTTGATGATCTTTGTTTTCAGAACATCATCATCCTGGTTCTATCTTTCTGACTGTTTCTTGTTAGTCTCCTTTGCTAGTTCTTTGTCTAGGTAATGATTGCTAATTGTGGAACTTGGACTCCTGTTCCTCTTTTCTTCTCTCTCTCTATATTTCACTTAGTGATTTCATCAGCTCCTATGGATTAAATCATTGAACCTGTTTTGACTTTCATCTTCGTAAATACATTGTGAGATGTTGGTTTATACCTATTACATTTAATACTGTTTATTATAATCAGCTTAGAGCAATGGAATGTAAATCCAGTGAAAGCTTGCCAGCTACTCCCTTCCTCCATGCTGGTCCAGTCAGCAAAAGAGCTAACATGGCCAAAAGCGAAATGAAAGACCTCAATCCAAGTAAAATGGCACACAACAGAAATGGGAATTATGGGAGATGTAGTTTGGGGTATACATTCTAAATAATACATACCCCCAATGTTATCTTTTGGGATTCCAGTCTTCCCAATGGATCATGAAAACATAAGTAACTTATAACTTAAACTAGAGGTATATACAAATTTTACAGTTTTAAAAGGGAAATTACAATAATTTGGGGATAAGAAGAAAAGGAACAAAACCAACAATAAATGAATTGACAAAAAGCAATTGGGGACAGTCCCCTTTGGCATAAGAGTGTACATTCAGAACAGAAGCATTTTCAACCCCCACCCCCACCCCCATTCAAATTCACCAAGCTCAAAGTTCAGTGTGGATCTTCTGGTATAGCATGTCTCTGCAGGCATCTTCACAGTGACTTATAATAGGTTCTGGGAGGTAATCTCTTATTCTAAATTAAGCTCAAATTTAAGTCAAAGTTCACAACAATAACATAGCACACCCTAAGGAAAATAATAATCCATTCCCCCCCGAGGGAGGATTCAGGGATACACATAGGAATTAACATAGGAATACATGGTTTAGTCATGAGGCATATGACTCAAATATCAAAAAAAATATCAAAGAAGTCAAAACATTTTTTAAAAATGACCTCTACTTGAAATATAGAATATACAAAGAAATTCTGTGAAGGAAAAAAGGAAGAAAATTTTTTTCACAAGTCATAACGATCCATTTCCCTTAAGCATGCAACAAAAATCACTCACCAACCCAATTTAGCAGTCTGAATTGCAATAAGTTGCCGCATCATGACAGAGAATAGAAAAAATAAAAGAGTAGATCTCCTTTTTTGGGATAATGGAGCCAGAGCAATTGATGTTATATGTTTTACATATAGTGTGGTACAAGGAAGTCCTGCATTTAAAACATGTTAAACAGCCTCAATCTCAAGTCTCACACATGATTAAGTCTTGCACTTTTTTTAAATGACAGAATGTCATCAATCCCCATAGGATTGACTTGTTTTTTTGTTTTTTTGTTTTTTACCTTTTTGTGTTCATTTGCCACTTTGCAGGTCAAAAAGTTAAAAAAAAACAACACTTTTTTTGTGGTCCTTTTGTCCTTGGATTAGACATAGTCATGGAGGAAATGTCTCAGTAGTTAAATAACTAGCAGCATGTTGCCATAGTCTATAGCTTTTTGGATATGCTTTTGTATGCTAGGTAAATGGACATTTTTGCTCATTCTATTGCAAAAAAGAAAAAAATAGTTTAAAAAAGTCTTTGCAATACTAGTGATGTGTTTCAAAGACAAAAAATGAGAAAAGAAGAAAAAATTAAATACTGTATGACACGTAGGAAAAAACAAAATATTAAAATTGTGTAAATTTCACAATAACAGAAATAAAGTATAGAGGCTAGTTTTAAAAAATATATGATTTATTTCCTCCTTGATTTACCATGATCCTCAGTGTGAGTCCAAATAAGATAGATAAAGCAATAATACATTCACAAAAATATTAAGAAAGTCTCAAAATGTTACAAAAGGCACATCAGGTCAATATAGGCCACTAATATATATTTTCTTCTTTTGAGGTGTAGTATATGTTTTGCCCTACAGGGTAATTAGTGCAAGTACAAGGATCAGCCAAATAAAGTGCAACAAAATAGTATAAATCCAGCAATAAATAAGTCTTATCACATTCAATGGTCAAATACAATCAGTACAAGCAATTATTCATCATCAATAGAAGGTACTCATTTTACATGGCTACAATGAATCCATGGGTCCCTCTCTCCAATTTTTATGGGTTTTCATATAATTAGTAGGATCTGGAATGGTCCATCATAAGCAGGTTCAGTCGACTCAGTAAGTTTGAAGTTCTTTATGTTCACACTATCACTTTGGTTTAAATCATGAAGTCAGAAATCTATGGGGCCTGCTTGAACAGCAGCTCCAGAGTCATGTATATCTCACAGTTTTGTTTGTAATTGTCTGCTATATGTAACAATAGTTGTATCCCCACCTATCTCTGAGGTATAGGCAGGGGTAAATGGTTGTGCCTGAATAGTAGGTGGATTTCCAAATAGCATCTCAAATGACAAGATGTGTAAATCACTTCTGCATCTGTTTCTAGGATAAAAATAGGGCCAGAGGTAGAATTTTGGGCCATTTTAAATGAATCTCCACGCACAGTTTGCTAGTCATGGTCTTAAGTTCTTTATTCATGTGTTCAACTTGGCCGGAGTTCTGAGGATGATTAATGGTGTATGAAATTTAGGAGTTATCCCCAAGCATGAATAAATTTTGAGATAAGACCAAATCAGTAAAAGTTCCTTTATCCCAATCAAATATGTTATGGCAGGCCCAAAAGAGGAATACTTTGGCAACAAAGGCCACTGTGGCATGAACTGTAGGAAACGCTTCAGGTCATCTGGCCACTTGATCAACAACCAAACAAAATTATAAATTTCAGCTTTTGACATAGAGATAAAGACAATTTTGTAGGTGCTCAAATGGTGTGTAAGTAAGAGGACCTCCACCAAAGGATTTTCCCTTGAAATGTATGTTGATTAAAGGCCTGGCAGACAGGTCAGGCTGTATAGTTATTCCAAATGCTATATATGCTCTTTTAACAGAATCTTCAATGCTTTGGGTGCCAAAAATGACCACGTTTAAGAATAGAGTTACAAATATGGTCATAGAAAGATCTAGGGAGCTGTGGTCTGCCATCTGATGATTCCCATACTCCATAAATCTGTTTTGCTTTAAATTTTTACTTTAACTTTTCCACTTCCTTGTCATTATAAGCAAGGGATAGATCTAAAAGATCAGTAATTGTTAGTGGCATAATTAATTCAGGGGCTTCTGAGCCTGCTAGTTTTGCTGCCATATCTGCTTGACTATTTTCCCTGGAGACAGGGTCCGTGCCACCTGTATGTACAGAGCAGTGAACAATAGCTATAGCTTCAGGGAGCTGGATGGCAGAAAGAAGTTCAGTAAAAACTAATATGTTTCTAATAGAAAGGGTAGAAAAGACTAAAGTTAAATCTTGCTCCCTTACTCTAAGATCTCAAACCATGTGTGCCTTGCCTCCATTAAACTTTCTCTCCCTAGCCCTGTGTATGTCCTAGAAGGTATGTCCCACCTACCTCATTTTATTGACATTCGGGCATTCACTGATGCCAACTGATATGTGGGGAATGTTAGCAAACTGGGCTGGTCCTCCATTAGGGGGAGAGGGGAGATATGATCCCTTCAACACAATAATAAGATTTGCATTGGCAATACATTTTCCAACTGATATTAACAATCCTTTCTGAAGCCATTACATGCCAATGGCATGTCATATGCCAAAGGCATAAAGGGAATCTGTGTAAATGGTGATCCTTTTATTCATTGCCATGATAGAGTCATTGTTTCAAAGCTGTGAGTTCTTCACCCTGTGAGCTTACATTTGAGTGTAATAAAGCTGATCACAGAGTATCAAATTTGGTAACCACCACAGCACCTCATCCCTCATAAATGAAGAACCATCTGTAAATAATATTAAATCCGAATTATTGAGAGAGGTGTCTAGTAAATCATTATGAGGTTTATCATCAATGGACACTAAAGATATACAATTGTGTAAAGGTTTTCCAGAAGTTGGCAAATCAGGGAACAAGGTTGCAGGATTAAGAACTCAACAGTTTTAGTGTGATATGTTCATCATTCAATTGGGTTATCTCATATCTAGTAATTCTTTGGTCAGTAAATGCCTGTGTTCTATAGCAGTCTTAATAACAATGCCTCGAGCTCGTGTGGGCACATTATGGTCAGAGGGCATCATAGTACCAGAGCTGCAGATTTGGTTACCAATAAAGTTGTGACAGCTACTCCTCTAAGGCATGTTGTTGCTCCTGCAGGTACTTGGTCAAGTTGGGCTGAATTCAGTAGGCCACCAGGCATTGAGCAGGGCCCAATAGTTGAGTTAGAACACCTCAAGCTACTTCTTTCTGTTCACAAATATATAAAGTAAATGGTTTATCTTAATTTGGGATGCCTAGAGCTGGAGCTTGTTTTCAGTTTGATGGAGCTGTTAGGTATTCTGTTTCCAATTTAATTGGTTCAGATACCAAGTTTTTCGTGATTGCTACAAGGGTCTTAGTTATTTCCCCAAAATCCTGTTACTCTATAAGAATTGCCCTCAATTGCTTTTTAAAGAGAAAAGCTTTTCTCTTTAAAAAAAGAATTCCTTTTTAGTGGTAGGAATACTTAAGTTTTGGATATTTTCAATACGCTGTGGAGAAATTAAACCAGACCCAGGAGTTAAAATGAATCCTAAATTTTGTACCTTGGGGAGACACCACTGAACTTTGTCTTTGGACCCCTTGTGGCATCTCTTATGTAGCTCTAAAAGAAGGTCCTTGCTATCTTCTTGGTATGCTTTAGCTTTTGGTGAAGCCAAGAGAAAATCATCCATTTGCTGAATTAAACAGCTGTATTTAAATTTTCTGATATGGGATTATTTAAGAAAACTATTTCTTCTTCTGTTAGTCTATGCAATTTATATTTTTGTAAATATTAATCCATATCACCTAGGTTGGTATATTTATTGCCATATAGTTGGGCAGAGTAGTTTTTAATGATTGCCTTAATTTCCTCTTCATTGGAGGTGAGATCCCCCTTTTCATCTTTGATGCTGTTAATTTGCCTTTATTCTTTCCTTTTTTAAATTAGATTAACCAGTACTTTGTCTATTTTGTCTGTTTTTTCATAGTACCAGCTTCTAGTCTTGTTTATTATTAGCTCAATAGTTTTGTCACTTTCGATTTTATTAATTTCTCCCTTAATTTTTAGGATCTCTAGTTTGGTTTTCTTCTGGGGGTTTTTAATTTGTTTGTTCTCAAATTTTTTGATTTGCATTTCCAATTCCTTGATCTCTGTCCTCCCTAATTTGTTAATATATGCACTCAGGGATATGAATTTTCCTCTAAGTACTGCCTTGGCTGCATCCCATAAGGTTTGCAAGTATGTCTCACCGTTGTCATTTTCTTCAACGAAATTATTAATTGTTTCTATGATTTCTTCTCTAACTATCCGATTTTGGAGTATCATATTATTTAATTTCCAATTAATTTTTGATTTGGCTCTTCATGTACCCTTGCCGATCAATATTTTTATTGCCTTGTGATCTGAAAAGGCTGCATTTATTATTTCTGCTTTTCTGCATTTGAGTGCCATTTTTCTATGACCTAGTGTATGATCTATTTTTGTGAATGTGCCATATGGTGCTGAAAAGAAGGTGTATTCCTTTTTGTCCCTATTTATTTTTCTCCATATGTCTATTAACTCTAATTTTTCTAAAATTTGATTCACCTCTTTTACCTCTTTCTTGTTTATTTTTTGGTTTGATTTATCTAAATTTGATAGTGGTTGGTTCAAGTCTCCCACTAATATGGTTTTATTTCCTCCTTCAATTCTCCTAGTTTCTCTATTAAAATTTTGGATGCTATACCATTTGGTGCATACATGTTGATTAGTGATATTTCCTCATTGTCTATACTCCCTTTTAACAGAATATATTTACCTTCCCTATCCCTTTTGATCAGGTCTATTTTTGCTTTGGCTTTGTCAGATATCATGATTGCAACTCCTGCCTTCTTTCTATCAGTTGAGGCCCAAAAGGTCCTACTCCAACCTTTAATTCTAACCTTGTGAGTGTCAACCGGCCTCATGTGTTTCTTGAAGACAACATATAGTAGGGTTTTGGGTTCTAATCCAATCTGCTATTTGTCTACGTTTTATGGGTGAGTTCATCCCATTCACGTTCAAAGTTATGATTGTCATTTGTGGATTCGCTGGCATTTTGATATCTTCCCCTAGTTCTGACCTTTCTTCTTTAGCTATCTCCTTTTGAACCAGTGATTTACTTTAGGTCAGTCCCCCTAGTCCCCTCTCTTGAGATGCTTCCCTTTCTAGCCCCTTCATTTTTATGCTCCCTTCCCCTCCCCCCTCTCCTTCCCTTTCTTTTTATACTCCCTCCCCTCTCCCCCTCCTTAATTTTCCTTTCTTTCTTGCCCTAATGGGTAAGATAGAATTCAGGATCCCACTGGATCTAGATGTTCTTCCCTCTCAGATTTGATTTCACTGAGAGTAAGGTTTAAGTAATTCCACTTCACACTCTCTTACTCTCCTTCTCATATGAGAGTTCTTACCCTCCCCTTCCCATGTGTATCTTTATATGGGAAAGATTATTCTATTAAGGTCCCCCCCCCCATTTCTTGAAGTAAATCTTAGTATTATCGACGGTTCCCCTCCTCCCTTTTCCTTTCTTTGCCCCCACTTTCCCCAAATCTTCTTAATGCCCCAATCTTTCCCTATTCATGTTTCTTCTAACTACTCTTATGATGCTACAATTTTTGAGAGTTACACAAAACATTTTCCCCACATATTAATATATATAATTTGATGTAAATGTAGTCCTTATAGAAGAGAGTTTGACTGAAAAAGATAAGATTTATCTCCTTTTCCCTTTCTTTCATATTTACCTTTTCATGTTTCTCTTGCTTTCTGTGCTTGGAATCAAATTTTCCACTAAGTTCTGGTCTTTTCTTAGCAAATGCTAGGAACTCTTCTATTTTGTTGAATGCCCATACTTTCCCCTGGAAGTATATAGTCAGTTTTGCTGGGTAGTTGATTCTTGGTTGGAGACCCAGCTCTCTTGCCTTTCTAAATATCGTGTTCCATGCTTTGCGATCTCTTAGTGTGTTAGCCGCTAAGTCGTGTGTGATCCTTATGGGAGCCCCCTTATATCTGAAGCTCCTCTTCTTGGCTTCTTGTAGGATTTTCTCCTTTTCTTGGAAGCTCTTGAATTTGGCAATTACATTCCTAGGGGTTGTCTTTTGGGGATTTAGTATAGACGGTGTTCTATGAATCCTTTCTATTTCTGTTTTCCCCCTTGCTCCAGAACGTGGGGGCAATTTTCTTTTATAATCTCCTGTAGAATAATATCGAATTTATTGTTTATCTCTGGTTTTTCTGGGAGACCGATAATTCGGAGGTTTTCTCTTCTCCCTCTGTTTTCGAGATCGATGACCTTCTCAGTGAGATATTTTATATTTTCTTCTAATTCATTAATTTTTTGGGTTTGCTTTATTGATTCTTGCTGTTTTATCATCTCGCTTTCTTTGAGTTGCTTGATTCTGGTCGTTAGGGACTGGTTTTGCTTTTCTGCTTTGTCTGCCCTTCTATTGGATGCTTCGAGTTCTTTTTCCAATTGAGCAGTCTTATCTGTCAGACTGCTGATCTCTTTCTCCCATTTTTCTTTGCAGGATTCCATCTTTTGGATAAGTTCCAGTTTGAGATCTTCCAGAGCTTGTTGATAGTTTCCATTTTGGGAGGCATGTTCTGATTTTTTTTGGATTTCCTCCTCATTCTCTTCTTTTCCTTGGGCACTTCCACCATAAAAGTTTTCAATAGTCATCGTTTCCCCTTTCTTCCTGGAGGCTTGATTTTGGGCCATGTCAGCCATCCCTTTGATGGTTTGGTCTGGAGTCTGGGTGATATGGGCAGTTTTTCTTGTGAATTTAGGTTGCCTCAGACTAGTTCTTCCCAGCCTCCGAGGTTTCATAGAGAGCTGGGGCCCTGATCACAGCCAAACTGCCCAGATAATCAGCGTGTGGTCCGCCCCTGGTGTTTAGCTCCACCCAGATGTTCAGCGCAACTGCCCCAAGTACAGCTCCGCGGACCCCCCTTCTCAGCGTCGGGTTCTCCCGTGAAACCGCCTTGAGACGTTTTTTCCTGGCAGTCCCCAGATCCCAGGGACACTGGAGTGCGCCCTCCCCTTCCCCCCCAACAGAGACGTTCCCCACTCACTCGCTGTCCCGGTGAGAGCTCAGGTAGCTCACTCTGGTTTGTTGGGGGAGGTGGAGTGGGGGAAGGAGGCTCAGTTAACGTTTCTGTGCAAGCTTTTCCTCCTCCTTATTATAGTGTGGAAATGTTCAAGCCCCACGTACCTTCGCCTCTGTGGGATACTGGGGACTCCTGTTCCGCCAAAGGTGATTTTTATGCTCCTTTGATGTAGTCTATTTCGTTCGGTGCCGGGGAGAGGAAGCGTGTGGCATCTAGATTGCAGCCATGATTACCCGGAAGTCTCCTTCTCCCCTCTTAACATGGGAAATAATTCTTCCCACACATTCCCTTTCAGTTTCCCAAATATATTGCACCTTTTTTATATTTCTTTACTTGAAGACTACATTTCCACATTGTCATCCTCGTTTACTCCTCGGGGACTACTACTATATTTCCACATCAAAAGTCTGTTTACTTTTGGCCTTTCATTAGGAATCCTTGGAATTCTCTCTTCCACTAACTTTCTCATTTATAGTGTAAAAGTCTGTGTCCCTCAGTTTTATCACCTTAAAGGAAAGGATTATAGTTAAGTTTTCCTATATATATTATCCTTAATTGTAATTGTTTTTGTCCTTGGCTTTTGGAATATAGTACTGTTGTCTACTCTCTTCTTTGATAGTGGCTGTCAATTTTGTGTGTTCCTTACTTGTGTCTCTGATTGTTGAAAACTTTTGTTTTGAGTGTTTGTATTTTTTCTTTGAACCAGAGGGATTGGATTTTGGCAGTAGTGTTTCTGGGAGTTTTCTTTTGTGAAGTAACAGGTGAATTCTTTCTATTTTTATTTTGCCCTCTGATCCTAAGATTTCTGGACATTTTTATTTATGATGCCTAGACTTTGTCAAACAATCAGACCTTTTTTAGATTATGTTTCCTTTACATATTTCTTGAAATCAGTTGTTTTTGAATATAGTATTTTTAGATTTTCATCTGTTTTTTCAATCTTATTGTTTTAGAATTTATTTTATTGAATCATTTCCTATCTAGCCTATTCTAATTTTAAAGGCATTTGGTTTTTGGATGAGGTTTTTCACTTCTCTTTTCTATGGCTATTTCATTTTATCTCTTTTAAATTTCTTCAATGTATTCTTATAATCTTTTTAGCCAAGACATCTTTTCCCTCTTGGACCTTACCAAATTTGTTTTTGGGTTGCTATCCTCATCAAAGAATATCCCAAGAGGATCTGTCAAACCAAGAAATTTCTAGCCTCAGTATTTAGTTTGAGTGGCCCCTGTATTGAGGCCAAGCTCTTAATCTTTGTTATGTTGAGGAGTATGATTAAGATCCTTGCCTTTCCTTCTTGGAGATTCCTATCTACTGGATTCCCTCTTTCTTCATTGGAAAGTAAATTTTATAAATGGAATGGGCTGAAGAATAATGAAAGAGATTGCTTGGAAGGCCTCTTTATATTAAGGTTTAGGGAGAGGCTTATACAAGTGCTGCTTAGTGACAGGAATATCAGGTCTCACCATTGGTCATTTCATAAACTGAAGATTGTTCTCCTTTTACTTTTTTTGTTTTTTAAACTTCTGAGAAACTTCTAAAGTATTCTGTTTATTCTGGTATAGTAAAACATTTAGTGATCCTTCAGATGAGGATTACACAATGGCAGCTATATTGCTTTCTAGATTAGGTTAGCTCTCTATCTCAAAGAGACAGTTTTAGTGACCTGAGATTTTATTGCTTACTACCTACAGGGAAATAATCAACTTTTCCTTCACTTACTGCTACTGGTCTTGGAAGTAGCAGTAGCAGGCTGTGTTTTTGTGGCAGTAAATAATTCTTCTTCTGGCCTCTTCTGATATCTGTCACAGATTATTTTCTTAGAAAAATCTCCAGATAGCTATATTTTCCTGCTTTAAGACACTTTTGAGGCTAGGGACTAGGAATGAATTGTTTGCATTATAAGAGCATTCTTGCTTAACAAAGGGAACATTTCTTTTAAGAAGCTCCTTCAATGCTTATACCTAGTATTTTTACACCATTAGTTGGCAGTGACTTAGGAAAAAAAGTTTTAGTGAAAATACAGTTTAGTTTACAAAAATTCATTTTCAAGAATTTACAGTTATGTGAAGTGAGGAATGGCCCATGAATTTTAGAAATTGGCTAGTCCTGAAGAGAAAATCCATAGTTGTCCTTCAAATTTGCCTCCATACAAATTAGCCTCTTGATTTTACAGTTTTCTCATCAATCAATTACAATAAGCAGTGTGGCTTTTTAGTTTATACGGGTATATGCCATTGAGTGTCATATAAATAATACATCGAACTTTTTATTTCTTTATAGAAATTTCTTTCTTTGGAAGCTACTTTACACACACACACACACACACACACACACACACACACACACACACACACACACACACAGCAGGGCCTTGAACCAAGCCTAGCAACCCTGAGCATGTGATCTACATTAATCTACCACTGATAAATAAATTGGTTTTCAGGAAGATCAGTTTGGTGAAAAGACTCTCTTAACACATGTTGTTATGTAAAAACACTCTAGTTATAATGCAATAACTTGGGGTAAATACAAAGGAAATTATTTTAGTATGAGAAATGCTTTTAATGAGAGCTTCGTAAAAACCTTAAAAAATGTTTTTTGAAGCAATACTAGTAGAAGTAAAAAGGATAAGATCCTGTGTGAACATATAGTTAATACTAATTCTGTCTTTATTTTACTTTTTGTTTAGGGGTGTTAGATTTAAAATGGTTGAAGGCCTTAAACTGTAACAGTTAAAAGAGAGATGATGTAAACTGTAGTGAGTTAAAATGGTGGAAGATATAAATTGTGATAGATATAAGAGAGGGTTTGACCATAGAAAATTTGACCATAGAAAATATGTTTCGCTACAGTGTCTTGGTTTTTAAATCAAATATAAGGTGGTCTCCAGGGAAATATTCCCAATTATTCAAATACCCAAGTCAACTGGGTTTTATAGAGATTTTAATTAATACAAATGTGGAATTAAAGAAAAGAGAGAGAGAGAGAAAATGGAAATAAGGATGAAGGGCCTTAAGCCAACATGACCTAGACCTGAGTCTTAAGAGAGATTAGTCAGTCAGTCTTTTAACACTCACCACAAGGTCTAAGTAAGGATTCTAGTGACACCAGGCCAGCACCATCTCAGCTGACTTCACCAGAGAGAGTTCCAGCCAGAGTCCTCCTTAAAGAGCCTTCCAGCCAGAGACTGTTCCAATAGGGCCTCTCTCCAGAGCCTCCAGAGGGACAGAGTCCCCTCAGAGGAGCTCCAGCGAGACCTCCTTAAAGATTGTCCTCGAAGAGCTTCCCTTCTCCAGAGCCTCTCTCAAGAGATTCTTCTCAAGTCATCCTCATCAGAGATCCTCCAAAAGGATTTTTTTTCTCAAGAGATTCTGCTTTTTCTTATATAGGGGTTTTTCTCCTATGTTACCTCCCCAAAGTCCTTACATCTACCAATCACTGTAGATGTTTTCGTAGACGTTTTCCAAAGGACTGCCTATCTGAATTCCTGCTAAGTCGACTAATCTCCTCAGTAAGTCTGAACCAGTGAAAACACAGCTGAGTCAACTAATCTCATTAAGAGAAAACTTTTAGGTACCTAGCATCTCATTGTATCAATTCTAAAAATCAGGCATGGCTCAAAGAACTCCTTGCCTTATTATAAGCATGAGTCCAAGTACTTTCATTGTTTAGCAAGGAGTTTTCTCCCCCAAAGCAATCTTATGTACGGGTGGAGTAGAGGTCCTCCCATAGCAAGGATCCTGGCGAGTTCTCACATCAAAATGGGGAATGTTTCCCAGTAGGGAATTTGTTCCAATGGAGGATTCCTCAATGTGGAAATTTTTAACATTCACAAGTCTGAGAAATTTCAAGATTTACAGGGGTCAATATAGTCCTGCTAAGCTTGTCTTTCTTTTACTGGCCTATCTTGCCTCTTAGATACATACCAGCTTGGCATCTTATTCATATCTGGTTGGGTAAAATCACTAGAGTTTCTTCTCTCCCTGTTTTCCTAACTTAGCTTTGAGGTGGATACAGATTTTCTACTAAAAGCTTATGAATTGTGTTTCTTGATTTCTAGCCTTAGCTTCCTTCTTAAAACCACTCCTAACCTGTATTCTTTTTCCAATTCTTCAGTTGTATACATTTAACAGCAGGAGGGTGAGTAAAATTTGCTTCTAATGATCTTCATTTCTACCTTTGCCCCCCAGTATTCTTTCTTTTTGAGTTGATCTGTTTATTCAGTTAGGTATTAAGTTTTTCAGATGTGCCCTACACTATTAGCAGGAATATAATGATACAAAAATGAATTTGTCAAGAGTTTTATGACTCCATGATCTATAGTACAATATTAATCCTGCTGGGGCATTATTAAGTTATTTTTCATCTCTCTTCAAATTAATGTTGATGTTCTGTTACTTAATTTGTGCGTGTCCTGAAATCAAAACATAAAGATAAAAATTTTTTTCTCACTAGAATATTAAAATTAATTGTAGGTTAAGCAGTATCTTGTTTGTTGAAGTAGAATCCACATGGAAAGATAACATGAATTTATTTCACTGTTTTCTCATTCTTAATGCAGGGGAAAGCACAATCAGAACATACTACTAAGGATATTAGGAGAAGGAAAGGGTGGGTTTCCATGGTGAGGTACTGTGTCAGGTTGTTAATTGGTGTCTAGTAATCAGGGAAGAATAAAACTAAATGGAGCTAAATAGGGGAGAAAAAAGTCTTAGCCCCTCTGGGCTAGTCTTTTAATATTTCAACAAATATATTGGGAAGTACTGTCAAAGTTTGTGAGGCTTCAGGAAGAGGACCATTTTTCTTAATTAGATATTGAAGGAGTTTCCCTGCTATACAGAAATAAAATTCATCTTAAATCAGGATAAATTTAGAACTGCAATGTGATATGTGGTCAAAGCTAATAGTTCCAAATCTGGCCTTGATCAGAACCTTTAGAAAGAAAAAAAGGCAAGCTCTGATTACTTTTTACTTGAAAATGGCGACTGAATACTGCTTTTCCTATGACTATATTTCATATTTATAAAAGGAAAGATAGACTTTTCACTTTTTTTTAAATTTGGCAGGAAGTTGATTTATAATTGGGAAAGTTTTCTGCCTTTCCCTTTATTCCCCCCCAAAACTTCCCCAAATATATTTTAGATGTGATGATATACCTAACTTTATAAATAATTGGTCAAAAAGGAAAGTTAGTTTGGAGAAGTACGGAAACATAACTAGGAATGAGACTGGGGAGAACTTATTCCTGGGTGGGAGAGAAGAAACATTGACATGAGAGATTTAAGCTGCTCTTGAGATGTAAGAAAGGACTTGCTAAGTTTTGACTTCTCTTTTGCCTACTCTCTCCCACCCTCTCACCTCCTCCCTAAATCTATTTACTCTGTTCTAAGATTCCTTTTCCAGTCTGTTCAGTGTTTCCTGTGCCAGGTACTCCACTTAAGTATGAGAATACACATTGGATATTGTATCTTTGACCAACTGGATTCTTATTTATACCCTGAATAATGCTAGGTTATGAAAGAACCTATTTTGAGACTCAAATGTAATGGCTTCTCTTCCTGGAGAAAGTTATTTCTAACTTTACTTTAGTTTTTATATCTTGAATAAGATGTATGTATTGCTATTATGTGTGTATCTACAATTCAACTTAGTTCAAAACAACAGTTAGATGAACACAACAGTACTTGGGAAGAACTCTGTGTGTGTATTTATTTGTTTATTCATCTTTCTCTCTTTTCCTTCCTAATCTAATCTAATCTAATCTAATCTAATCTAATCTAATCTAATCCCCTACCCTTCCCTTTTGGAATCAATACTGTGTATTGGGTCCAAGGCAGAAGAATGGTACGGGCTAGGCAATGGGGTTAAGTGACTTGCCCAGGGTCACACAGTTTGTAAGTATCTGAAGCCGGATTTGAACCTAGAACCTCCCATCTCTAAGCCTGGCCCTCAATCCACGGAGCTGTCCCCGGAAGCACTCTTTATTAAATATGGCTATGTCTCCCATTATTGTTTAACAGTTCTCTAACAATTATGTCAAAGTTTTTTGTTTGTTTTCCTCCAACATTTTCTGAACCACGTTATCAGTGAAATATTATTTTTTCCAACAAGATTAGAAACTGGAAATAAATATTAACATAGAAACATTATATCTTTTGTTTTACCTTATAAGATTGATTGATGGGTAGTAGTGGTAGTCTCTCGGTGACCGAGAATGACGATTGTCTTTGTGCAGTTTCATCTATTGATGTACCCTCATGTGGCTTTGAAGTCCAAAGGCTGTTTCTGTACCAAAATGTGCTATGTTACAGCCACATGAATTATAACAGTTTTCTGAGCAATATTTGAGGGTCTAGGACCTTTTTTGGGTACTGTGCAAAGTAGTGATATTCATGGTTCCTTTCTATGAGAAACTCAATCTCTTTGGTAATCAAAATAGGTATCTCTGGAGTTTGAATATATATATATATAGTAGTCTCTCGTTGATCGAGAATGACTATTGTCTTTGTGCAGTTTCATCTACGGTGTACGCTCATGTGGCTTTGGAGTCCAAAGGCTGAGGTGCAGAGTTTGTGGCACATGGGGCATGGGAAGCCAGTTGTTACGGGAGGTGCGGTTGTGGCTTGGTGTCGGCGTTCACGCACAGCCGCAAGACATCAACGTCGCTCATCTTCAAAGGTGGTGGCGGCATGGTGAATGTGGGTTCGCCAGCTGCTTCTGTCAGAGGCAGCGAGTTCTAGTTGCCTTGGTGTCATGCCAGCCCACTTCAAGTTGGACTTTAGCTGATCCTTGAATCTTTTCTTTGGTCATCCTTGTTTCCTGAGTCCAGCTGACAGTTCGCCATAGAATAGCTGTCTTGGTATTCGCTGTGGGTCCATGCGGATGATGTGTCCAGACCATCGTAGCTGGGTTCTGAGGACCATGACTTCGTTGCTGGTGGAGTTGGCTCTGTCGAGGACTTCCTGGTTGGTGATTCGGTCCTGCCATCGGATCCTCATGATTGACCGGAGGGAGCGTTGGTGGAATTGCTCCAGCTCTTTTATGTGCTTCCGGTACAGTGTCCAAGTCTCACAACTGTACAGGAGCGAGCTGAGGACCACTGCGTTAGGGTGTATTTTCCCAAACAACCATAGGAGCCCAAGATTTTTCCCCTTATCACTTCATATGAACTTTAGGAAGCTCCTTTCTCAGTAAAGCTGTGTAAATATGTAGCCTCAATATGTTTCTCCAGTCCAACCTTTTCAATTCTGCCAAATCTTGTTCTTATTCTAGTACCTTGCCCTATGTGTTAACAACCTTTTTTCCTTCTCATGTCCTAAAATGTCAGTGCCCTGAAACTTGTTTAATAAGTTGAATTATTCTTCTCAATTTCTCTTGAAATCTCATTTAGAATATGACACGTCTTTTATTTAGTTGTAATTTCTTTCATTTCCATATTTTTCTCCTCAGTTTAACTTTCTATTAGACATGCAAAAACTGAGAGAGACATTGAAATCTGTCATTTTTCTGCTAATTGTATTATATATTCTTATAATTTAGATAATATTTCCTTTTAAATTTGAATGCTAAAGACATTTAGAAAATTTTATTATTGATATTGATTTGCTGCTCTGATTCCCTTCAATATAATGTAGTTTCTGTATTTAACCTTTTTTTAATGTTTGTTTTTCCTTTATCAGATAACATGATTGCAATTCTTGTTTTTTTCCCTGATTTATTTCATATGTAGTAAAACTCCCTGCCCCAGCCCTTTCAGTTTCATTAGATTGTAGGGTTTTGTTTTCTTATCTAATCTTTCCCTCTTTCATTTTATCATATTGTTTAACCCTTTCACATTTATTACTATAAGAGGAAAGATTTATATTTTCTTTCATTTATCTCAAGTAGTCAGAGGTTTTTTTTTTTGCTAGTTATGATTTTTTCATTAAAAATCTCCTTTACTGTCAACACAATACTTTTATCGCTTTATCTTCAGTTACTTTAGCTTAATCTTTTTTTAAGGTGGCATCAGTCTTGCTGGCCTTTGCTTACTACTAATTCTGCCTTAAAATCAGTATTGGTTCCAAGGCAGAAGAGTGATAAGGGCTAAGCATTTCGGATTAAATAACTTGCTCATGGTCTCTAGGTCTACCTTTCTATCTCCTGAACCACCTAACTGCCCCCTTTCCTTATGTCCTCTTTCATTTTTTACCTTCTCCCCTTTAAAGTTTTGTTTATTAGTTCTTTTTGTCTTTTATCTTGCTTTTCCTTTTCTTTCTTTCCTTCCTCTGTCAGATTCTTCCTCTTTTCTCTTTCAACTAGTTTTTAATATTTCAATTTTTTTTGTCCCCCCTTTTCAGAGAGTATTTTTCTCTCTTTTCTTCTGGGGGTTAAGTGGCTTGCCCAGGGTCACACAGCCAGGAAGTGTTGGAGGCCAAATTTGAACCTAGAACTTCCTGTCTCTAAGCCTGGCTTTCAATCTATTGAGCCAACCCAGCTGGCCCCATATGTCAAAACTTTCTTAGGTGTGTATTCTGGGTTGTGTTACAAGGAAATCACTTTAAAAAACTGATATATATTAATTTAAGGTCGCCAAGGAATTCAGCTATGTAATTCCTAAATGAAAACTCAAGTCAGCAGTCAACGTTTTATGGAGTTTTAATTACAAACAGGAGGAAGAAAGGTATGAGAGAGAGAGAGAGAGAGAGAGAGAGAGAGAGAGAGAGAGAGAGAGAGAGAGAGAGAGAGAGAGAGAAAGAGAGAGAGAAAGGGGAATAGGGCTTAAATACCCCCTCTGTTTAGGCTGGGCCAAAAGGCCCAAGCCCTTAGATAGCTGAGGCAAAGAAAAGAGATCAGTCCCTATTACTCACGTGACCAAAATGGAGAAACCGTCTCAGGGGCCTCCACCTCCAGCCTCCTTCAGAGCAAGCTTCTCAGAGCAAAACCTCTGGAACTCCCCCAGTCCTCAGACCCCTCTATCTTTAAGGAAACCATCTAAGTTCCCTCCCCTCAGTTCTCACATCTACCAATCACTGTCCATGTCTTCCCTGTGCCAATGGTGGCTCTAGCTTAACCCAGGACTGTCCAAAGGTCTGCCCCTTTGCACATGTCTGTTGAAGGTCATATTCTCAAATAATTAAATTTTGATCCTTTGCTGCAGCCCTTCCTAAATCCTTTTAGGACCGAGTAGGGTGGAGATTGTATTTTCCAAGACCTTGTTCTGTCATTCCAAGTATCTCTATTTTATTAATTCTAAAATCAATCATGACTCAAAGAACTTCCTGTTCTATGCTTAAGCATAGGTCAAAGCCCTTTCCATTGTTCAGCAAAAGGTTTCTGTCCTAAAGTAATCTTAAGTAGGGAGGAGAAGGACCCTCCCATGCCAAGGGGGTTCTCATTTTTCAAGTATGAAATTTCCCAATGGTGAAATTTCCAACATTTATAATTCTAAGAAATTTTAAGGTTTACAGTTGCTCTCTATAAGATGTGATTTTTACTGATGATTTTTACAAATGATTAGAGAGGACAATGCCCCATGGTAGGTGTGTGGCACCCCCTAACTCCCCATCATAATAATGCATTTTATCACTGACAGATATCTTCTCTTCATCACAACCCCTCCCCTATTTGTCTTGAAATCCCTTTCTCCAAGTAATAATTAGAAGAGGTGGGGCAGTGGTGGCCCTCCCCCCACAGGAAGTATAAGTGGTTTATTCAAGCACCCAGGTCCTGGTATACATATAGAGTGCAAATTGTCCCTATTTCCCTTCACAGATTATCTGTCTTTACCCATATGTGGTGCTCCCTCCCACTGCTAAAACAAGAACTCCCCCTTTTCCCTTCTCTTTTCATTACTTCACTTGATCTCTTTTGATATCTTCTCCACTCATTCCCCTATAGGCTCTTCTCTTCCCCAAAGAACATAGGAGCCATACCCCTCATTTCTAGCCCTTGCTATAGCCAGATCCTATCTCTTTCTATCCTTTTCCATATTCCCTCCTGTTTTGTAATATAATTCCACAACCCTCTACGCAGCGTGTTTGGATGTGTTCTATCCATGGTGCCCCAGGCCTACATTTCCACCATCACCTCAGCTTGACTTATGCCTTTATTCCTGTCTCCTTATGTACATTTAGAAAAAAGTATCTTACTGTTCTCTGTGTTGTCACTTTGTGGCTTATTGGTGTACTTGATGACTGCATTTGTTTACCATTCCTAAACTATATTGTCTGAAATGTTCGAGAAACAATAATTTCTTTGATGTTTGGGTTTCTTTCTAAGAATGTTTCAAAATACCTCCTTATTATTGAATGCTTTTCTTTTTTATGGTTCAGCTCAAATTTGTTAGCTAAATCACTTTGGGCTGTATTGTGAGTTTCACTGATCTTGTCTTTGGAACACATTATTCCTTCCCTCCTGTATTTTATGGTGGGTATAGACAGAATGGTCTTTTGGGTATTACATTTTCTTTTCCTTTGTATTTGAAGACCTTTTTCCTCATCACTTATAGAAATTATTTTTTCTTGATGAAATAGTCATATTTAATCATCATGTCTTTTCTAACTTGCAACCTTTTTTTTTTCTTCTGAAGGCAATCTATGAATTCCTTCAATTGGCACTTTGTTTTTTACATTCATACTTTGTGGAGAATTTTCTTGCATTGTAATTTCCAGGTTTTCTGACTTCATCTTCTTCTGGAAGTCTATTAGGTTGTCTATGTATCTTGTCTTCAAGATTAGTATAAGTTGTTTTGCAGTGCTTATTCATAAATGCCTGAATTTGTTTACTAAATCTGGAGGCCAAATTTCCTTCTCCTGTTGATGTTTTCCCTTTTGGTTTATCTGCTTGTGCTTAAGGTCTTTTGAATTTTCTTCTTCCTGAGATCTTTGTTAATTTGTCTTTTTCATTTTCTCCTGTTACTTTGGCTTTCCTCCCCTCAGATTCTGGTTTCCCTAGAGACTGAATCTCAGAACATCTCAACCTCTTCCCATGTGGGGCAATTCATTGCTGCTCACAGCCTAAATTCCTTCCCCAAGAGACTTTTGGTAGGATAGTAGAGACTGAATACCTGTGTCTTTCTCCCTTGGACAAATTTTAGTGAGTTACCACATAGCTCTTCACCTGCAGTCCTGCCGTATTAGATTTTGTTGCTCAGTTCTCTGGCCTATCAGTACATGATGCCACCATGCTGAGGCCTTTGGAGCCTGATTTCTATCTTTCAAGGCTCTGAAAGGAAAAGGTAAGAGTGAGAGTTTTTATAGTGTGGGGTTGAATATTATTTCAAGTTTAGACAATCATCCTGCCCTTTCAGTTACAAGACCTAGAGTTGCGATTGCTGCTGCTTTTGTATGTTGCACCCCACTAACTCAGTAGGTATCCTTCACCAAACCCTTACTTTACATCCCAAAAAAGTACCAGTCCACAGGAATGAGAATAGAAGAAAACTCTCTTTTTCAAGTTTTACAACTAACACAGCAAATTTGGTAGGGCGCATTAGATATGTTTTTCCACACCCCCAATTCTGGGACAGTTTCCTAGAGAAAAAGAAGCATTGTTCTTTCAAGTGTTTCCTTCCTAGTACTTTGAACCAAGATCCACATGGCAAAGTTCCCAGTGTCTTACAAAAGATCCAAGTAGTCTTTTCAGTGTTTTTAGACAGTCCCCAAATTCTAGTCTTTAGAGAAAGCCTGGGACTCTCATGTCTGGTAGGCTTGGAGATCATTCTTAATTCAAAATATTTAAATTTCACTAATTCAGCAGCTGACAACTTTATGGCATTCATCCTCTTTTATGACATTTCTTTTTTAAAATTATTTTTTATCAAAAAAAAATTTTTTATCCCTTACCTTCCATTTTATAATCAATACTGTGTATTGGTTCCAAGGCTGAAGAGCAATAAGGGCTAGTGTAAAAAATAGACTCGAATCCAGGACTTCAATCCCCAGAAGCCCTTGCTCCACTTCCCCAGAATGCTTTGTAATCTCACCTGGGCTGAGAGTGAGAATGGGGTATTTAAACCTGGCTGTGAATAGGCTTGGCCTCTTTTGGACTTCTGTTTTGTAGTAGATGCGTCTCTTCCAGGATTTGAGGTTATCCTGTCTAGGCCTCTCTGGCCTAGGCATGTGCTTTCTTATTCTGTATTTTCTTTAATCCTTATCCTTTACTAAACCTCATAAAAATATACTACTCCTTGCAGAGAGGAACTAATTTCTATCTTGCCTAAGTTTCCCCCAAATTTTAATCTTTACACTAGGCAATGGGGATCATGTGACTTGCCCTGTGTTACACAGCTGGGAATTGTCTGAGGCCAGATTTGAACCTAGGGCCTCCTGTCTCTGGGCCTGACTCAATCCACTGAGCCACCCAGCTACCCCAGACATGTCTTTTTTTTTTAACATTATTTTATTTGGTCATATCCGAGCATTATTCATTGGAGACAAAGATCATTCCCACTCCCCCCCCACCCCCCCCATATCCCATAGCCCACACGCGATTCCACTGGGTATCACGTGTTCTTTTTTTTTTTTTTTTTAATTAAAATTTAAAATTCTTGGTATCCTAGCCTTTCTTTTCCCCTTGTACATCATAGAAAACATCTTCCAGCAAACGGTTATGTATATTTAGAGGTTACTCTTCACTAGTTATTATTCAAATATTATGTCTGTAACTATATATAATCTCTTGCTCTTTGTTCATTTCCCATCATTTCCCCATGTAGTTCTTTCTTTCCAGGTTTTCAAAAAAATAATATGCTCATCATTTCTTATGGAGCAGTAATATTCCATCACAATCATATACCACAATTTGTTCAGCCATTCCTCAACTTTTAATTTCCAGTTCTTTGCCCCCACAAAGAGAGCTGCTATAATTATTTTGGAACAGATTTGTTCTTTTCCATTTTCCTTGATTTCCTTGGGAATTGCTGGATAGGAAATAAGCAGTTTTATAGCTTTCTGAATGTAATTCCAAATTATGGCTCAGTTCACATTTCACCAACAGTGTTTTAGTGTCCCCACTCTTCTACATCAGGGCACAGTTCTTTTTTTTTTTTTTAAAAACATTATTTTATTTGGTCATTTCCAAACATTATTCATTGGAAACAAAAATCATTTTCTTTTCCTCCCCCCGCCCCTCTCCCACTACCTCTCCCATAGCTGACACACGATTCCACTGGGTATCACATGTGTCCTTGATTCGAACTCATTTCCATGTTGTTGGTATTTTCACTAGAGTGTTCATTTATAGTCTCTCCTCAATCATTTCCCCTCAATCTCATTTTCTCAATCTTAGCATCTCTTCTGTGCCCTAGGAAAGCCTTCTTGTTGTAAAGGGGGCAAGTATTTCTGGACTTTTGATTTCTTTATTATATAAAATGTCATGGCACTCTTGCCACTAGCTTGTCTCTGTTGCCACCTGAAGTATAAAAGTCCCCCTCCTGGCAAGACTTTCTTAAAGAGCAAGTTTATTTTAAATTGTGCTCTATTTGATTCTTATGTTTTGTATAGTCAATACATTTCTTTATCAAGCACCTATTAAGTGCACACAACACAGTTTCCTTATTTTTTGTGTACTGGTGTACTGTGTGTACTGTGACTTACTATCATAACATTCTTTTCCTTCCCAAAGTTCTTTCCCAATATTTTAATATTTAGATATTATAAAACAATATAATAAAATTATTCATTAAATATCTTTTTTCATTTAAAAATGTTGTATTTTAGAAAACTGGTAAATCTTTTTTAATAACATCTTTAAATTTGTAAATAGAGTGTGAAATTTGCATTTTGGGGGAAAAGTTTTCATTCCCCTTGCTGACTTTTCAGATTAATTAGAACTTTTCTTTAAATTGGGCTTGTTTGTAGCCTTAGTGTTAAAATCTGATTAACCCAGCTTCTGTCCTAAATTAATTTTTTAATAATATATGCATTATCTTTTTTTATATACATAAATATTACTTTTATGGTTAGTCTAAAACTTTTAAAATTTGTCTCTGCTAGTGACGTGTGTGCATTCAATTGGATATATAATTACTATAAGCAAAGTTCTAAGGATTTTGATGGTGTTTTGAATGGAATTTATAAGCTGTTAATAACAAAGGGCTAAAAGTGAGTGGATGCTAATGATCACAGCCATTAAGTATCTTCTTAAAAACCTTTTCATACATAGCTTTTTTTTTTTTAAACCCTTACCTTACTTGTTTTGGAGCCAAGGCAGAAGAGTGGTACGAGCTAGGCAATGGGGTTCCAGTGAATTGCCCAGGGTCACACAACTGGGGAGTGTCTGAGGCCAGATTTCAACCTAGGACCTCTCCCATCTCTAGGCCTTTCATAGCTTTTTAAAAACTGAAAGAAAAATTTTTTTTTCTTCCTAGACAACAGGCCACGAAGCCTGAGAACAGGCATTCTTCTGAACATGATTAACTTATATATCTTTAAAAAATATTGTTTTGCTTTTTTAATTTAGATGTTCTGTTTGTGTTTTTGTTCGTTTGTGTGTTTGTTAAAAGTTAGCACTCAAAGGATAGTGTCTTAACCTCTTAATTTTAATGGGATGGATTGGACAGTGTCCACCTAAGGGCTAATATCAGGTAATTTAATGGATGGGGGGGGGGCTGGGCTGGGCTGGGCTGGGCTACTTATTTCCTGTAAAAATCGCAGAGATTTCACTTAAGATAAAAGAAAACAATCTCCTTAGGAATTGGGTGTCCTAAATCCTAACCAAATCAAAACTTCTAGTGCTTTTTAAGCAATATTCCCACCCTCATTAAAACAAGACACAGTTGTATTTTGGATTTGCTGAATCTAAACTTGTGATATTATGGTATATCATAATTTTAAAATGAAATATCAAGACATAAATACCAGCAGCTCTCCATCAAAGAGTCAACACAAGTGATAGATTTGTAATTAATAAACCACTGGCCTAATAGGATTGATAATGTTCACAGTGACAGTTTGATTTTTAAATTTTTATATTTTTCACCTTTTCTAATGATGAACATTCAGTTATGAAATAAATCTCAGGTTGACTTTTGGTAAATAAATTCATTAAGAAATTTGTTCTCTAACTTCTACTAGACAATACTATTCTTTCAGTTGGTATTGGAATTAAGCAACTTCCATTGATTCTAAGAAAATTGAAGTTTTCCTAGAGGATAGATAGTTTCTCACCTTTTACTTTGTCTGTAAAATGTGGCATGCTCTTACATTGCCTCCTATTCTCTGAATCAGTCAAAGGTAGACCACCTGGTAAATGTCTCTGAGCAAATGAGAATATTTGTGAAGCAGGCCACAGTAGTTTTTAAATGTCCACTCCTCTGATAGAGAGAGACTACTTCTTCCTGAGCTTAGACATTACTTTTCCCCCAGAAATTGCCTGCCATCAACTCCTAGTAGCAGAATGACTAATTATGGGCCAAAGCCTGAACATTTTTCACTGTTTTGACATTGTGCTCTTGGCAGAGTGTAAGGGAGTTCTTTATTTTTTCAGGGTATCTTTATCAAATAGAATGGATACTTCTATGATATTAAATATGTGATTTGTAATGCTTACCTTTTGGTTTTCATCAACATAACATAGCTACTTAGTTCCAAATACGACTGGATTAAGCAGTTTGTTACAACTTTCTGCTCACTTGAAGTAATTTGGAACAATGAAGATTTACCAAGATTCCACTTTTACCAGCATTTCCCCCTATTGCAGTACTATATAGTAGAACCCAGCATATATGTCTCATATGAAAGAGGAATGAAATATAATGAGGGTATTTAGGAATGTGGTCTCCTGCTGATCAGGCAGTTCTAAGTTTAAACTCTGCTTTTGTTGCTACCAGTGAGTTGAAGTTGATCAGTTTCTATTCAATGGGACAGTGAATTGAATGGAAGAGTAAAAGGTGAGGGTAGGAAAAGGAAGTTTACAGCATCATAATACTGGAGACATTTGTATGAGAATATTATGTCTATTGACATAGGTATGTTGTCAGGGGCTGACAATCCCATCAAGCCAAGTTCCTTGCTGTTTTTGAGCATATTAATAGAAATTTTATTTGACGATCTGGAAGAGTTTCATCTTTCTTTTCTCTATTATTCTTATCTGCTTACTACTCTAGCTATCTATTTGTCATGCTGTCTCAGTAAAAAAAAATAGAGACATACTAAAGTGTTATGAAAGGTACTGCATTATGGTGGATAAAGAACTAGTTTCAGATTCAGAAAGACCTTGGTTTAACATATTCTCTGATACACAGTGTGGCCAAGGAAGGTATAAGATTTAGTTGGAGAAAATGTGGCAAAATTGGGACACTAATATACTGCTGGTAGAGTTGTGACTTGATCCAACCATTCTGGAAGGAAATTTAGAACTATGCACAGAGGACACTAAAAGACTGTCTGCCCTTTGATCCAGCCATAGCACTGCTGGGCTTCTACCCCAAAGAGATAATAAGGAAAAGGTCTTGTACAAAAATATTCACAGCCGTGCTCATTATAATGGCAACAAAACTGGAAAATGAGGGAGTGTCCATCAGTTGGGGAATGACTGAACAAATTATGGTATCTGATGGTGATTGAATACTATCCTGCTGAAAGGAATAATGAACTGGAAGGTTTCTGTGTGAACTGGAATGACCTCCAGGATTTGATGCAGAGCAAAAAGAGCAGAACCAGGAGAACATTGTACCCAAAGACTGATACAATATGGTGCAATCGAATGTAATAGATTTTTCTTCTAGCTGCAATGCAATGATTCAGGACAATCCAGAGGAACTTATGAGAAAGAATGCTACCCACATCCAGAGAAAGAACTATGGAAACAGAAATGCAGAAGAAAAATATATATAATTGATTACATATTTGGATGGGAATATGATTAGGGTTTTGATGTTAAAAGATCACTATTGCAAATATAAATAACATAGAAATACATTTTGAACCAATAATACATGTATAATCCATTGAAATTGTTTGTCATCTCTAGGCAGGTGAAGGGGGATCATGAAGCATATAACCATGGAAAAATATTCTAAATTTTGAAAAATTTTAAAAAGAAATTGTAAGGTTTAGGCTTCAATTTCCCTATAGATAGATGTATATTTCAATCCTACTGCTGCTAGGATAGAGTTATTGTGGAAGCAGCTAAGTGACAGTGGGAAAGATTGTTTTTTGATTTGATAGTTGATATAAGGAATGTCAATTATGTCACATTTTGGCCCGTATCCCAATATTGCATTAAAAAGTAATTAATATGATATTCCAAAAGCCAACAATTTTTTTTGTTGTTGTTATTTAACCTTCCACTGAAATTGTTCTCGCTCCTACCTTTGATGTGTCTTTTCAGGAAGCTGCAGGTGACTAGTACATTTATTTCTTCATTTTTCTTTCAAAGCTCTAGGCTAAGGTATAGTAGATACTGGATAGAAAATGGACCTGTCTAGGTCCTAATATAGGAAAGTAGCAGGTAAGGATACTCCCTTTCCCATTGTAGAGATAGTCTTACATTTATTTAGTTTCTTAGGGTAAGGATTCATTTATAATAATCTTAGTTTGCCTTTAAACAATTTTTTTTTAATTAAAAAAAGTCCAAAACTAGTGTGCGTGTGTATGTCTGGGAAGCTGTGAACTTGGATGGGGAAAAAAATAAGTTTATGAAAACCTGTCTTCCAGAATTGCTCAGGATACTAAGTGTCATGTAATTTGCCCAAATTCCATACTGCCAATACGTCTATGTCAGATGTGCCTCTTAAACCCAAAGCTTCCTGCTATTGAATCATTCCTTTGATAGGCCCTGTCTCCTTCCATTTATCCATTCAACTTTAAAATATCAATTTAAGTTACTTAGACATGGAAACACAAAATGAATTTTTAGAATCTCAAGTTTGAAACAATTTCAGACATTATCTAGTATGTTTCTTTTCTGATCATTTCTTGATGACCCCAACAGATTCTACTTGAAGACCTCTAGTGGTGGTGAATTTATCTCCTAATTTAACTCATTCTTACTTTTGAATATCTCTTAACTAAATCTCAAGTTTTCCCAATATAGTAAGTTAGTATTTAGTTCTCTGCAACCTTTATCTTTTGTGACTATTTTTGTCATCTTTAGAGATTAAACTGATTTTGCATACTGTCTTGACTCTCATATTTACCACTTACTTGACATTAATTTTTAATCTTTCCAATCAATGTTATGAAATTGAGAAACCAAACTCTCTTTCCACTAGGTTACTATTGCAATTCACAGTCTGATTCTAGTCTTACACTTTGACCTCTCTTCTATTTCATGCTTCTTTGGAATTACTTAGTAGAATTATTCATGAATGAAAAATTAGGCTTACTGTAAATTATATGATTATATAAAATTACATTTATATGATGCATCAGTATAAAAACTAAAGCCAACTTTGCCCCAAGGAGAATAGGTTGAAACATGAAACATTACCTAGAAAATACAAAAGCACTTGCTCATCCTTTTTTAAAAGGGAAAAAAATGCTGGTAAATTCCAAAAAATGAACCTTCCAGGGTAAAATATTCTGATTTATCTTTGTTCATCCTGGCTAAATTAATCACAAACTTTTGAAATATGATATCATTGACCCCCAAAGTTGAACAACATCTCTCAACAAAGTCTTTCCTAACAATTTAGCATTATCTATTTCAACTTTGGCTTTGATTTTCTAAGGTGCCCAAGAATCTGAAGGTTTGGGGCAAATACTTCTTTTAAGATAGTATGTATTCTGTCGTCAATGATGTACATTTTCATGTACTTTCTCCTCACTTTATTTCATGTTGCTTGAATTTTTCCAACTAATACTGCTGATCTATTACAGAACATAACAACATGAAATGTATTGTAATATTCTATTAGCCAAAGTTTCAGATGTCTAAATTTAATTGAATATTTTTGTTGCTTTATACTCTGTCCATAGGACTAAGGCAAAGTATTTAGTACTTTTCACCAGTAGTTATTCCATTCTATGAGAAGTGAGGTAATTATCATTTGAATGAGGCCACTGATACTGGGAGATAATAGACTAATTTGTAGCAAGCTTTTTTTTTCCCCCTTTTAAAATAAAAACAGAAGAGCCTTGATTAAATTGTATTGGTGTGGTGGT
This sequence comes from Monodelphis domestica, assembly GCF_027887165.1. Lineage (NCBI taxonomy): Eukaryota > Metazoa > Chordata > Mammalia > Didelphimorphia > Didelphidae > Monodelphis > Monodelphis domestica. Next base: position 276,860,647 of record NC_077228.1, read on the forward strand.
CAGAGATCTGTACTCCTTCCATCTGTGTGACCTTGAGCAAGGCACTAACCTTAATTAGGCCTCAATCCTTCTCATGTAGGCTGAGGAGAGTAGCTTAGTTATTTTGTAATTATAAATATAAGATATTTATATTATGTATACAAATAAGTATATTTATATTAAATATAAATATAATTAATATAATATTAGTTATTATATGTGCCCACATAGTATTTTATTTGCAAGAATGACACATAACAGCAGAAAGGACCACAAAGGACACTCTCACACAAATAATATGATAATAGTTACAAAACAAAAACTAAATAATTGATTTTAATAATTGTCTTTCTCCCACTTACTCCTGACTTGATTCCTGGAAATGTTTGACTTTAAGTTTTGCCATTTCCTATTCTTACTTTCACCTCAATACCACTGGTTTCCTTTGAACCAGAGTCCCTGTCAATAATATGACTTTTAATTTTTGTAGCAGAGTCATGATATTCTTTCTTATTCTCCAAATTTACTTTGGTGAGATTCAGAAAGAAAGAATTTTCCAGGAAAATCCCCAAATGGAATAACTTTGAAAAACTTGAAAATTTTGATCATTTCAGAATCAAATATAATTTCAGATACCTAATGTTGAATTGTGCTCTTCACAGCTTGAAAAGACATATATTTAAGAACAAAGCCAATGTGGGGGATTAATTTTGCTGATGGTGCATATTTTTTTACTTTTCTTATATTTCTTGTCCAGGATGTTTAAGAAGCAAATAAGTCCTTCAAGACTTTGCTCTTTTCCCGGACTGCTTAAAATGTCTTTTCTTAACATTTTTATTCCCATTTTCTCTTCCCACTCTACTACCCCATGCCACCTCTCTTTTATAGTTAGTCTCAGATTTGTGGGGTGGGCTACTGTCTGAGCTCTTTAGCTCTTTAGAATACAGTAGTCCCTTCTGAGGTTTCTGGTGGATTACAAATTAGTCCTGGGTTAATTTGAATTCTCTTTCCTTTACATTTTTGAAGATCATTTTCCTGATTGCTTATATTTATTATTTGTGAATGGAAATGTTCATTTTATACACCATGTCAAGGATTTATAGCTTAGGTTTTTGTTTTTGTTTTCTGGAGGCCCTTGGTGGTGGATTCTTTTATTTAGTATTTGTTTTAATGTTTAAAAGTTGGTAGGCAATCATATTGTATTATTTCTTGCAATATGGTGTTTAGATTTTTGACTTGTGTTCTTCTGGGAGTCCTATAATCCTTAAGTTGTCTCCTATGCAGCCTGTCTTCAATATCAGTATGTTGTGCTTTTATGGAGATCATGCTTTCTTTTCACATTAATTGCTTTTTTTGCTTCTCTTTTTTAAATTGTCCATCACTTATATATTTGCATACCCAATCAGTATCCTCCTTTTGTTTGGTGAGAAATTTTCTGTTCTATTGATTATTTCTGTGCATTATTTCTATACTCTTCATGTGGCCATAAATTCTGCTGTTGTGAGTGATGATTCTTCTCCTTTTAATTAGTCAGAAGCACAATGCTGTGATTCCAAGCTCTCTTTGGAATTCACAGTATCCTCTCCCTCACCAGGTATTGACTCATTTTCTTTAGTCTTATAATGCTTATTCTTAGATACTTAAAACTCTTTCCCTGATCTAATAGCCATTTTCCTTTCTCTTAAATAATTTGCTTTATCAGCTTCTTATTTTCAAGGCATTTAACTGAGGTTTCTTTTTCCTGAGATCTTTGGTAATTTCAATGATTTTTCTTAATTGTCCTATTGGTCACTTTTGACTCCTTCCCCTTGATTACATTTCCCCTGGATTTCAAAGGTTTCTCACTCAGCCCTTTCCAATGCTGGGCATTTCATAGTTCATCACCCTACATTTCTACCCCCTGTGACTTTGTTTGAGCATAATTGTCCCCATCTATATGCTGAACTCTTTACCAGAGGAGAAGGCTATATTGCTCCCTAAAAACACATCTTGCTTTATATTCCTCTGTTCTTCCAAACCTCTGTGAGCTCTGTGGCACAGAGTGCTTCCACTTCTCTGGTGATCTGCTATTCACAATCTGAGAAAATGTCTCAGAGTAGAGAAGGAACTTAAGGTTTGAGATGTGCAGTTGAGTCCTATTGCAGGGGAGTACTTCAGCCTGAAGCAGATATATCTGTGACTCTTCTTTCTTTTCTGTCTTGCTCACCCTCTTCAACCTGAAGTGAAGACACTGCTGTGGAGAAATTAAAAGTTAAAATCAAGCCTTTTTAGGAAATACATGGGAAGCATCCCCACTAGGGTGATGAGTGTTGAGTGAGCACATTAGGGATTATTGTTTAGTCTTCTCTGCTGTTAATTCATTTAATTTTTACTGTATTGGGGATCTTGGTGTCCTAGATGGTTCAGAGAGCAGAAATTACTTTTTTTATGTCCCATATTTCCAACTTTGGAAAGGTTTGAGAGGTCACAGAGAAAATTGCTCTTCTTCCTATATATTGGTTTATGGAGCTTTGTTTTTTTTGTTTGTTTTTTTTTGTTTTGTTTTGTTTTTTCCAGTGGAGATGGTCTTGGTGAGGGCAGGCTAGGTAGAAAAGAAAAAGAATCATTTATCTATCTCTTTAACAAATGCAGGAAACAAAACAGTTGGCAGTCTAGAAAGAAACAAGTGGGAGAATTTTCAAAGCTATTGGTTAAACTCACTATATACTTTAAAAACGATAAGCTGCAGTTTCATGTACAAACCTCATTTTCTCTTCTACTGTGTTATTGAAAGGCCCATTTTGTTTGGTATTAGTTAAGATTTTAAATAATTGATATTTTCCTCTCCTTTCCTTCATTGAAATTAGATTTTATTATTTTTTTTTTTTTTTGGAAATTTATCAGTGCTAAAATCAACCAAATGAAATGGGCTTTTTTTTTAAAGTACTTTTTTGATCAGTTTAAAATTGACCTTGTTAGTGCCATGTAGTATTTTAAAGTAGGAGGTTAGTCTTATTTATAGGTCATAGTGTTGTGTTAGAGGTCATAGTGGGGTGTTAGAGGTGGGAAGGATACCTTTTGCAAGAATACAAGACTCAAAAGCTTAGCTTAAAAATAAAAAGAGAAATTTATTTATTTAGAAAGTAATTTTGAATCTGGCCAGGAGGATAGTATTGGGGGAACAGTAAGATGAAAGGCTGTTCCCAGAATCCATCCATTCTGGGAATTATATACTTTTTACAACACTGCGGATGTGATGTCTCATAGTGTGGACGTGATTCTAGAGTGGTAACACTCAGGCATTGGGGGGGAGGTTGGTTATCTGATGGGGGGTCTGCCTGAAGTCTCTCATAGTTTAGGGGATAGATGGATGCCTGAAATACAGCCTGATGGTACCAAGGTGTAGCCTGGAGGTTCATCTCAATATCCATCTCAAATCTAAAGGATGATCCGAAGATGATAATAATCTCAAGGGTCTTAGAGAAGTTACCAGCTGTTCTTGAGTTAGAAGTCACAAAGGCAGAAGGGAGCAAAGGAGTTTCCCTGCTTACAGTTTGCCTGGGTTTTGTGGGTATCAAGCCCACGTCAGTAGCATTATAATTTAGTGCTAGAAGGTAACATACAGTTATTAGTTCCAACCCCATAATTTTGCTGAGGAGGATCCTTAGACCACTTCCTCTTAGGGTATGATGATATATGTGTGCTTGACTAAATGTTAATAAATTAAATTAATTATGTTAAGGTATCATGTGAAATAGCATTTCTACTAAACTGTGTGATTGTGAGAGGTAGAGAACATATCTTCCAGAACTGCCATTAAACTCATGCTTTGTTTCCTTTCTAGTTCTGACAAGTGTCTTTCCATTTATATGAATACTGGATTTTTATAAATCATTTTAATTAACATGAAGTTATATTCTGCTTAGTTAATGAACTGTGACTTGCCAAAAGGAGAAATATCTCTGCTGAGGACTCTCAATTCGAGTTTCCAGAATGTTACTGTATCTATATAGATGTTCCACTGTTTTAAGTTCAAATGTATTCAGCAAGAATCCCTTTAAAAGAGCATTTATTAAGCCAGCATTGTACTTAAGGTACTGCATACACAAAAACAAAGGTAAAAAAATTTCCTTGTTTCAAAGGCCTTTCATTCTAAAGTAAGAGTATGCAGTTCAGTTAATGTACAAATATATGGACATTTCCAAATATTATTAAACCTGTAATCAAATTTTGAAATTCCTTTTTAAAAGTTTGTAGTTGATAACAAATCATTGTCATCCAGACATAGCCCACTAGATAACTGTCAGCCTGAAAAAACAGAAATACTAAAGTAGTCAAAAAAACCCAAGTCTTTAATAAGGAAAAAGATAGGTCCAATATAATCTGCTGCTACACAGAGCCAACCACCAAAAGGTACACAACGTTAAAACCCTGGAGCTCAGAAGACAGTATCTCTGGGAGGATCATGGAGTTAGAAGATTCTCCAAAGAATAATAGAACTTGGGGAACTTATATACCATTTGTCAAAAGCTAAGGATAGGGATATAGAATTGATTGGCATTACCATGGCTAAAAGGAAATGAGAGTCCAAGTGCTTTACCATGGACACAAAAGGGAAAGGTCTAGCCTAGGACTTGGCTACCTAGAGAGGACTTTGATATAATTTGGGGAAAACTACTGGGACAAAAGGGTACTTCACATTTCTTTAGGTCTACCAGTCCCACCTGAACTGTAACCCTTAAGTACTTTAAGATCTATTGTTCAATCTGAAATGGGTAAGTCTGGGACTTCCCTTGCAGTTAATTCTCTGGCACTGGGGCAAACTTGGGGTTTCCAAAAATCCCCAGTTGACACAACATAATTCAACATTTAATACCTCAAAGACTTTGATTAGCATCAGTTGTTCACTACTCTAGATTCCAACTGGACAAATTTAATATGAGTTTATCATTTATTTACTTCAGCTTTCTTACTGTGATGACTTTGGCTTGAAAAATAGCAGGCTTCAGGAAAAGGTCATATTCTCCCTGTCTAGTCTGCAGCAAGCAGTTTCCATGGTGTTTCCAGGGGGCCAGAAAACAGTTTAATGGACCTAGAGGTAATGTTTAATAACTGAAAATGTAAGCTAAATTGGCCAACTGTTAAATTTCTCTACTGCTTGTTGTAATGATATGGGAGATGGTGGGAAATTCCACACCTAATTTTATTTCACACTAAGTAATCTAATTGTTTTATTTTAAACACAGTATCAGAGAGGCAGCATAGTATAGTAGAAATAGTGCTGGATTTGGACTCACTGTCACTTTCTGATTTTTTTGTTTTCTCATCAGCAAAATGGGAAGGGTGGTTACTATCGTAGATAATCTTAAAGGTTTTTTTAAAGCTCTAAATCTATGACATATCACAAATAAAACAAAAATCTAAGTTCCTTGACCATAAAGTAAGATCTCATTGAAAAAACATCTAAATGATTGAATAAAACAGATAACAATGTACATGTTTTAACCTTTTGAAAACTATAATACTATCTTACATGAATCTGTTGACCAGAAGATAGCACTTATGAACCGCAAGCCATTGTATGCAGTTCTGTGCACCACATTTATAATATGGTTGCATATAAATAACCTATATAGGTTCCAGGGAAAGTAACTGAAATCACCTCTAAATTATATTGTAAATGGTGTTACAATTTTTTAATGTTAATTGTTTTGCAAAATAGTTTCTATGATGAACAGTTTTTAAAAACTGTAATTCCTTTAGCTGGAATAAAAAATAAATTAAATATTAGTTACCTCAAAATAAGTGTGATAACCAGCTTTGCTTAGTAGAAAGGAATAGAGAGACTTGAGCTGAAGCTTTACACAATCTAGACAGAGTGCTTATAGAAATAATTATTTCCTGCAAATGTTGAGGAATTGTTTAAGGACCACCTTTTCTGAAGCCAAGAAGATAGGCTTAGATAGACTTTATAGGGTTTCTTTTGCCCCTGATTTGAATTTCAAAATAAAAATAATTTTGTTTATTTTTCATTTCAAGTAACAAGAACTAGGGCAAAAAGACTGAAATAGCCTGTAGTGACTTCGTTTTAAGGAAATTACTTCTAATTTTTCCCCAACTAAAAATTCCCCTCCAAATGCTCAGTACCTTAGTACTATTTCTTTACTTTTTAATTTGTCTAGCAAAATTGGGATATGCTTTTTAACATTTATTCTATTTAAATATTTCATGGTACATTAGTGGGTTTTTTTTTTTAATGTGGTTTAAATTCAGGTCTCAGCTTCTCTTTATTACTGATCTCTAAAACTATGTATGGCCCTATTTTCTTCTGTATCCCTTTCCTTTCTCTCTTATCCCATCTCTTTGTTATAAACAGATTAATACTTGTGCTTCCTTTAACCAAATGAACTGGGAGGCCTGTGCCCTAAAGGTGTTATATATCTATATATATGCTTAACATTGACACTTGACACTGTTGATAAAATTTATAACATTAGGTCTCTGGGACCATTGGTCTAGATACTGGTGAAAAGAATTTGAAACGAGACTGGATAACTATCAATTTCAACAGAGAACAGTAACAGGATAGGGTGTAACTTTCAAACTAGAACATATGGTTAAGAATCCTAGAATTTTTAAGTTGTAAGTGACTTTTAAAAAGGTCAATATATCTAGCCTCTCGCTTTAAAAAAATCCATAAAAGACATTTATTTGTTAGAATTCAAAAGCTTCTAGTGATAATGTGCTATTAGAGTCCTTTTTCAAGACCTCCTGATCCATCCTCAATTTTGATTTCTTTGTATGGCTAAGAGGAGTATTGATTATGTTAACCGAGAAGAAAACATAGTCTAATGAAATGTCCTATGGGACTTATAGATAGAACAAAAGCTTAGTCCAACATTCTCATTTTGTAAATGAGGACACCGAGGTCCAAATAGTTATGTGGCTTTTGATCACGCAGACTGAGGGAGCAAGTAGCAGAGACTACATTTCAACCTGGATTATTTAACATCTCAATCCAATGTTCCTTCTACTCCGCCATGGTGGTTCTCTTTTAAAGTTTCTGCCTTCTAGGAGCCCCTTGAGCTAAGAACTCATTTCTGTTGGGCGTTATGGTTTAAAATTTTCTTTTCCAACAACTTTCAGCAAGTAGTACCCTTGTTTTCATCAGTCATAAAGCTAGTGCTAATGGTACAACACAAATCAGTCTCTTGATTCCAAATCCAGAACTGTACTATATACCATGATCCCCATTAGTTTTACATGATTGAAAATTCTTGCCTTAGTTGTAATACCATGTGATGATTGTAACATTAAAGATAAAGTTTAAACTGAATAGAGGTTATGAGAATAAGAGCCAGCAAGAAAATGTCTAAATTCTATCTGCCTAATCAGATCTGTACCAGAGCTGTGTTGAATAACGCTATATTTAAGTAGATATTTGGGGTGGTACTTTACTTTTAACTGTGTTGACCTTGGAAGTAGAGAAAATTGTGCACTCTGAGGCAATGAAGAGATGCAAACATCTTTCTTTAAATGGGAGAAAATAAAATTTTTTCCAATGTCTATATTTTTAAAAAAGTTTGATGATCAGTTGGCAGCCATTCGTTCTACAGCAGTATAGAAAGCAAGTGGCCCCATAGGATATTGTCCATCCGAAATACAATTCTTCTTAATGGGTAGTATGTGTTGTTTATTTTTTATTTTAATTTCTAAATTTTCTCCCACTCTTTTCCCCCTATCATTTGAAGACAAGAAAAGCAATCCATTACAAATATGTATAAGCATGCAAAATAATTACCTAAATTACCCCTGTCCAAAAGAAAAAAGAAGACAGAGAAGTATCTCATTTGACATTCATGAGTATATCAATTCTTTATCTGCATATGTTTCAACACCAGTTCTTTGAATTTTGGTTGGTCCTTCTGTTAATCAGAATTCCTAAATCTTTCAAAGTTGATTATCCTCGTGATACTAGTAAATTGCTTTCCTGATTCTGCCCACCTTATTTTGTATTAATTTATATTTAGTTTAAAAACATATTTCTAATTTTGAACGGTTTGAGGGAAATTCTAAATTTATTTTTCCTTATTTCTATTATATGTTACTAAGGGTATAATTTTTTGAATTTAAAGAGAAATCAGTGTTGGTATATTAATAATTAGTCAATCAGTAAACATTTGTGAAGGGCTTATGTAACATAAAAAAAGACAGCATAGTGTTGATGATAGCAAAGAAAAAAGAGAAAGAAGTTTGTGAGTCTACTTCAGTGTTGATTCAGCCAAGCAATTTTATGAGTCTTATGGTTTCCTACTTTAATGCCATTGTGGCGAACATATGCCTTCAGTCAGAAAACACTTGATTTTTAAAATTGCAGTTGTGGATGCCAATCCTTGGAGTCCCAAATAACCAATGTTTTATTTGTTTTTGAGAGTTATACTCAACCTTCATGGACATTATTTAATTGTAATTTTTGATGTGCATGATTTTAGTCTCAAATGTAGAACTTAGTTATTTTTTAGCATTTTCCATAAAATCTTTATCAGTTCTCCACATTGGTCTTTATGGTTTCAAAAATCTTATTGTCCTTAATATATAGGTACTATAAATTTTACTATATCATAAACTTAAAGGTAATAGGACAAGAACCCCCAAAGCCTCGTCAACATAGTATTGATTGTAAGGTAGGTGCCCCTAGCCTCTGACTATAGTTTCTTTCCCAAGCCTGTCTGCTAGTTTTGACACTCACATTTCCTTGTATCCGTGGTAATGTTGGGGTTCTCTTAGATTCCATGTGGATAACTTCAAAATTATTAATATTAGCCGAAATCGAGTGACTCTTTGGTGCTATAGGCAGCACATCATTCTCATCAGTCTAATAAACTGAAGGTCCTGGAGTTCAATCCTAGATCCTTGGGAAAGAGGGTGTGATATACTGGGAGAGGCTTCCGGAGACTAGAAGAGTCACTTGACTTTGGCTTGGGCTTAGCCCCCATCTGAAGTGGATTGTGGATTCTCACAGGAACTGGCTGAAACCTGAGGCTTTCACCTCCTGAGCTAAATAAAACTTGGGAATCACCAAATCTTTCTAAGCTACATGTTTGGGGACTTCTAGATTCCACGTTGAAATTGGTTAGACAGTTGTATTAACTTGGAGATAACATAGAACTACCAAAGTAGTTAGAAAAACCAAGTCTTTTAACAGGAAAGGGATAAATCCAATATTTGGCCTTTTACTTAAGAGTCTGTAGCTGCAACTTTTATAGGGTTTACACCCTGGACTCTGGGGACATTATCCCTGGGAGTGACACTGCTAGATGATGACTCCAAAGAACAAAAGAATTTGGGGAACCTATATACCATTTGGGGAATCCAGGGGCAGGGAAAGATGATTGACATTACCATAGGTACAAGGAAATGTGAGGTGTGTTCAAACTATACTGACAGCATACAATCAAGCTTGGGAAAGGAATCATAGCTAGAGGCTTAGGGACTAAGGGAAGGGGCTGCTTACAATGGATACTAAAAGGATGGTCCCTGCCCTGGTGTGTGTCTTCTTGGGAAAGGGTCTCTAATACAAAAGAATACTCACCTAATCAGGATTGTCTTTTACCTTAGGGTCCATGATTCTGTCTGAAACTGCTAGCCTGAGATCCCCTTCAGGGTGGATTCTCAGAGGAACAAGTACAAGTTTGGGATCTCCAACTTACAAGTTACTTGGGATTCATCAGAATCCTAGGCTACAAGTTGGGGGTTTCTAGATTCCATGTTGAAACCTAACAATGGATTGTAGTACTATTGCCTTATTTGCATTACAAATTTTAATGTGCAATGGCAGTGTTTGTTATTACCCTCAAAATGAGAAGGGGGAGAACCAAATAACATTTTTATGTTAAAATTCTATTCGCTATCCAGCCATGCCATTTTCTGAACCAGATATGTTATAATCTCATCTCCAAATTCTCATTGCAGGGTTTTATCCAAGATTTTAAGCTGTAATGTTTTCAATCAGATTAATTCAGTTTTTTTTTCTTTAGGAGAGTACTTTTTGCTTTCATCTGGAGATATTTAAGCTTTTTTTATGTTTCTTTGAGCTTCATTGGGAATGTGTTAATAACATTGTGAAAAACTCAACCTTCTCAGTTTTATCATCTTTCAATTAATTTTCTGTTAATTTTTTTGTATGTATAAAAGACACGCTAAATGTTTAATTGAAAGGTTATGTTTGAAGATAATACTGTCCTAGGACTGCACTTTACATATCTAATTGTTCATTATCTCAGAATTCAGAATAGAATTTGTACCTATATAATTGTTACTAAAACCTGTAAAAGTCAACTCTTAAGTCCTCTGATGTTTCTCATGAACTTATATGAGTGATTAATAATGGAATATTAGGTATGGATAGGATTATATTTGGTAACTTAGTTCTTTAGAAAATAATCTACCTTTGTTATATGTAAATATTCTTTATACACATAAACTTGAGAAATAAATACATCCTTGGTGAAGTCCTAGAGAATGGGACATCCTTTGATGTTTTATGTAGTTCTGAACCAATGTTGTTGGGCTAGGAGAACACCGAACCCAGATAGAATTCTGTCATAAAGGGGGCCGCCTGATAGTCCAGTGGATTGAGAGCTAGGCCTAGAGATGGGAGGTCCTGGGTTCAAATTTGGCCTCAGACACTTCCCAGCTGTGTGACCCTGGGCAAGTCACTTAACCCCCATTGCCTAGCCCATACCACTCTTCTGCCTTGGAGCCAATACACAGTATTGATTCTTTTTTTTTTTTTAAATATATTTTATTTGATCATTTCCAAGCATTATTCGTTAAAGACATAGATCATTTTCTTTTCCTCCCCCCCAACCCCCATAGCCGACGCGAAAGTCCACTGGGCATTAGATGTTTTCTTGATTTGAACCCATTGCTTTGTTGATAGTATTTGCATTAGAGTGTTCATTTAAAGTCTATCCTCTGTCATGTCCCCTCAACCTCTGTATTCAGGCAGTTGCTTTTTCTCGGTGTTTCCACTCCCATAGTTTATCCTTTGCTTATGAATGGTGTTTTTTTTCTCCTGGATCCCTGAAAGTTGTTCAGGGACATTACACCGCCCCTAATGGAGAAGTCCATTACGTTCGATTATACCACAGTGTATTAGTCTCTGTGTACAATGTTCTCCTGGTTCTGCTCCTCTCGCTCTGCATCACTTCTTGGAGGTTGTTCCAGTCTCCATGGAACTTCTCCACTTTATTATTCTTTTGAGCACAATAGTATTCCATCACCAACATATACCACAGTTTGTTCAGCCATTCCCCAATTGATGGGCATCCCCTCGTTTTCCAGTTTTGGGCCACCACAAAGAGTGCAGCTATGAATATTTTTGTACAAGTCTTTGTGTCCATTATCTCTTTGGGGTACAGACCCAACAGTGCTATGGCTGGGTCAAAGGGTAGATATTCTTTTGTCGCCCTTTGGGCATAGTTCCAAATTGCCCTCCAGAATGGTTGGATCAGTTCACAACTCCACCAGCAATGAATTAATGTCCCTACTTTGCCACATCCCCTCCAGCATTCATTACTTTCCTTTGCTGTTATGTTAGCCAATCTGCTAGGTGTGAGGTGATACCTCAGAGTTGTTTTGATTTGCATCTCTCTGATTATAAGAGATGTAGAACACTTCTTCATGTGCTTGTTAATAGTTTTGATTTCTTTATCTGAGAACTGCCTATCCATTTCCCTTGCCCATTTATCAATTGGAGAATGGCTTGATTTTTTGTACAATTGATTTAGCTCATTATAAATATGAGTAATTAAACCTTTGTCAGAGGTTTCTATGAAGATTTTTTCCCAATTTGTTGTTTCCCTTCTGATTTTAGTTATATTGGTTTTGTTTGTACAAAAGCTTTTTAGTTTGATGTAGTCAAAATTATTTATTTTACATTTTGTGATTCTTTCTATATCTTGCTTGGTTTTAAAGCCTTTCCCCTCCCAAAGGTCTGACATGTATACTATTCTGTGTTTACCCAATTTACTTATGGTTTCCTTCTTTATGTTTAAGTCACTCACCCATTTTGAATTTATCTTGGTGTAGGGTGTGAGGTGTTGATCTATTCCTAGTCTCTCCCACACTGTCTTCCAATTTTCCCAGCAGTTTTTATCGAATAGTGGATTTTTGTCCCAAAAGCTGGGATCTTTGGGTTTATCGTATACTGTCTTGCTGAGGTCGTTTTCCCCCAGTCTATTCCACTGATCTTCCTTTCTGTTTCTTAGCCAGTACCAAATTGTTTTGATGACTGCTGCTTTGTAATATAGTTTGAGGTCTGGGACTGCAAGGCCCCCATCATATGTGTTTTTTTTCATTATTTCCCTGGATATCCTTGATCTTTTGTTCTTCCAAATGAACTTTGTTATGGTTTTTTCTAAATCAGTGAAGAAGTATTTTGGTAGTTCAATGGGTATGGCACTAAATAGATAAATAAGTTTGGGTAGGATGGTCATTTTTATTATATTGGCTCGTCCTATCCATGAGCAGTTAATGTTTTTCCAATTGTTCAAGTCTAGTTTTAGTTGTGTGGCGAGTGTTTTGTAGTTGTGTTCATATAGTTCCTGTGTTTGTCTTGGGAGATAGATTCCTAGGTATTTTATTTTGTCTAAGGTGATTTTGAATGGGATTTCTCTTTCTAGTTCTTGCTGCTGAGCTGTGTTGGAGATATATAGAAAAGCTGATGATTTATGTGGGTTTATTTTGTATCCTGCAACTTTGCTAAAGTTGTTGATTATTTCAATTAGCTTTTTGGTTGAATCTCTAGGATTCTTTAAGTAGACCATCATGTCATCCGCAAAGAGTGATAACTTGGTCTCCTCCTTGCCTATTCTGATGCCTTCAATTTCTTTATCTTCTCTAATTGCTACTGCTAGTGTTTCTAGTACAATGTCAAATAGTAGAGGTGATAATGGGCATCCTTGTTTCACTCCTGATCTTATTGGGAATGCATCTAGTTTATCCCCATTGCAGATGATATTAGCTGTTGGTTTTAGATATATACTGTTTATTATTTTTAGGAATGACCCTTCTATTCCTATGCTTTCTAGTGTTTTTAATAGGAATGGGTGTTGTATTTTATCAAAGGCTTTTTCTGCATCTATTGAGATAATCATGTGGTTCTTGCTAGTTTGCTTGTTGATGTGGTCAATTATGTGGATGGTTTTCCTAATGTTGAACCAGCCCTGCATCCCTGGTATGAATCCTACTTGATCATGGTGAATGATCCTTCTGATCACTTGCTGGAGTCTTTTTGCTAGTATCCTATTTAAAATTTTTGCATCTATATTCATTAGGGAGATTGGTCTATAGTTTTCTTTCTCTGTTTTTGACCTGCCTGGTTTTGGAATCAGTACCATGTTTGTGTCGTAAAAGGAGTTTGGTAGAACTCCCTCTTTGCTTATTATGTCAAATAGTTTGTATAGTATTGGGGTTAACTGTTCTCTGAATGTTTGATAGAATTCACAGGTGAATCCATCAGGCCCTGGGGATTTTTTCTTAGGAAGTTCTTTGATGGCTTGATGGATTTCAATTTCTGATATGGGATTATTTAAGAATTCTATTTCCTCTTCTGTTAGTCTAGGCAGTTTGTATTTTTGTATATATTCATCCATTTCTCCTAAATTGGTGTATTTATTGCCATATAATTGGGCAAAGTAATTTCTAATGATTGCCTTAATTTCCTCCTCATTGGAGGTGCTGTCCCCCTTTTCATCTTTAATGCTGTGAATTTGCTTTTCTTCCTTCCTTTTTTTAATTAGATTGACCAGTACTTTGTCTATTTTGTTTGTTTTTTCAAAGTACCAGCTTCTTGTCTTATTTATTAAATCAATAGTTCTATCACTTTCGATTTTATTAATTTCTCCCTTAATTTTTAGGATTTCTAATTTGGTTTTCTGCTGGGGGTTTTGAATTTGATCGCTTTCGAGTTTTTTCAGTTGCATTTCCAATTGATTGATCTCTGCTCTCCCTTGTTTGTTAATATGAGCTTTCAGGGATATGAATTTGCCTCTGATTACCGCTTTGGCTGCATCCCAAAAGGTTTGAAAGGATGTTTCGCCATTGTCATTTTCCTTGATGAAATTATTAATTGTTTCTATGATTTCTTCTTTAGCTAAACGGTTTTGGAGTATCATATTGTTTAATTTCCAATTGGTTTTAGATTTGGTTTTCCATGTACCATTACTAATCATTATTTTTATTGCCTTGTGATCTGAGAAGGCTGCATTCATTATTTCTGCTTTTTTGCATTTGTGTGCTATGTTTCTGTGACCTAATGTATGGTCAATTTTTGTGAATGTGCCATGTGGTGCTGAGAAGAAGGTGTATTCCTTTTTATCCCTATTTATTTTTCTCCATATGTCTATTAATTCTAATTTTTCTAAGATTTCATTCACTTCTTTTACCTCTTTCTTATTTATTTTTTGATTTGATTTATCTAAATTTGATAATGGTTGGTTTAAGTCTCCCACTAGTATGGTTTTATTGTCTATTTCTTCCTTCAATTCTCCTAGTTTCTCCATTAGAAATTTGGGTGCTATATTATTTGGTGCATACATGTTGATTAATGATATTTCCTCATTGTCTAGAGTCCCTTTTAACAAAATATAATTACCTTCCCTATCCCTTTTGATCAGGTCTATTTTTGCATTGGCTTTATCAGATATCATGATTACCACTCCTGCCTTCTTTCTATCAGTTGAGGCCCAGAAGGTCTTACTCCATCCTTTAATTCTGACCTTGTGGGTGTCAACCCGCCTCATGTGTGTTTCTTGAAGACAACATATGGTAGGGTTTTGGATTCTAATCCATTCAGCTATTCGTCTACGTTTTATGGGTGAGTTCATCCCATTCACGTTCAAAGTTATGATTGTCATTTGTGGACTCCCTGGCATTTTGATTGCCTTCCCTAATTCTAACCTTTTCTTCTTCGGCTCTACCTTTTAGTCCAGTGATTTACTTTGAATCAGTCCCCCTTGTCCCCCTCCCTTGATGTTTCCCTTTTTAGTCCCTCCCTTTTTGTTCCCTCCCCCTCCCCCCTCTCTTTCCCTCCCTTTTTGTTCTCCCTCTCCCCCTCCCCCCCTTGGTTTTCCCTTCTCCTTACCCTTGTTGGGTAAGATAGAATTCAAGATCCCAATGGATCTGGATGTTTTTCCCTCTCAGAGTTGATTTCCCTGAGATTGAGGTTTAAGTAAACCCTCCCCCTCTCTTCCTCTCCTTCTTATAGGAGTTTTCTTCCCCTCCCCTTCCCCTGTGAATCTTTGTGTGAGAACCATTATTCTATTTGGTCTTTCTTTACCCCCTATTTATACATTACATTTTCCCCACATATTAGTATACATAGGTTGATATAAATGTAGTCCTTATAGAAGAGAGTTTGAGTAAAAGAAGATAACATTTTTCCCCTTTCCTTAATATTTACCTTTTCAGGTATTCCTTGCTCTTTGATTTTCGGTATCAAACTTTCCACAGAGCTCTGGTCTTTTCTTTGCAAAAAGTTGGAAGTCTTCTATTTTGTTGAATGCCCATACTTTCCCTTGGAAGTATATAGTCAGTTTTGCTGGGTAGCTGATTCTTGGTTGGAGACCCAGCTCTCTTGCCTTTCTGAAGATCATGTTCCATGCCTTACGATCATTCAGCGTAGAACTTGCAAGGTCTTGTGTGACCCTGATTGGCATTCCTTTATATCTAAATTGTCTTTTTCTGGCTTCCTGTAGGATTTTTTCTTTTGTTTGATAGCTTTGGAATTTGACAATTACATTCCTGGGAGTTGTCTTTTGGGGGTTTAGTGTAGAAGGTGTTCTGTGAGCTCTGTCAGTGGATGTATTGCCCCCTTGTTCTAGAATCTCTGGGCAATTTTCTTTGATTATATCTTGTATCACCATGTCCAGTTTGGTGTTTATTTCTGGCTTTTCTGGGAGTCCAATTATTCTTAAATTTTCTCTTCTCCCCCTGTTTTCCAGATCTATCACCTTGTCGGTGAGATATTTTATGTTCTCTTCTAATTTCTTGGTGTTTTGGCTTTGCTTTATTAGTTCTTGCTTTAAAGCCTGGTTTTCTTTTACAGTTTGGTCAAACTGGTTTTGTAGATGCGTGAATTTCTTTTGCATCATTTCCCACTTTTCCTCCCAGAGGGCTTCCATCTTTTTGGTCCTTTCTGATTCAAATTCTTCATGGGTTTGTGGAGAGTTTCTATTTCCTTTGGAAGATTTTGGAGAATTTTCTTGTATATCTTCTTCTATCTGCTCTGTATTTTGTATTTTGGCTCCATAGAATGTGTCCAGAGTCGCCCCTTTCTTCTTATTTTTCTTGGTATTTTGGGGCTTCTGTGCTTCTGTGGAGTTTGTCATCTCTGAACGTGGAGGATTGGCTTTTCTTGTCTTTGTCTGGTGATCAGAGGCTTTAGTCCTGGGCAGATGTTGGTTCTATGAGCGTTCCCTGGGTTAAACTGAATATGCCTCACTGGAACTGGAATGGAAGGGTCGGACCACGAGGCCACACTCTCCCCCTGGCTCGATTTCCGGAAGTTGCCTTCAGAATCCCTGGCCGTGAGGCTGTTTCGTCGGCCTGCGGGGGGATGGACTGCCGCTTCCCCAAGCTCCGAGAGCACAGACTTTCACTGAGACTTGGATAGCAGGATCCAGCCCGTGAGGCTGTCTTGCCCGCCCTGAGGGTTGCTGTTGTTTTGACCAGCTCTCTGCAGCGGAGGCCCCAGGCAGTAACTTTCACCCGGACCGACAGGCTCTTTGCAGCGGAGGCCCCAGGCAGTAACTTTCACCCGGACCTACCGGCTCTCTGCAGCGGAAGCCCCAGGCAGTAACTTTCACCCGGACTGGGACTTGGGTAGAAGACCCTGAGGGTTGTTGTTCCTCAGACCCTGCTCTCTGAGCCCAGCGCGGCTGCCGCTTCCGGGAGCCTTGGACTCTGCGCTCCTACCCCTGAGGTCCGAGGGATCTCGGGTTCTGGCTTTTAAGGGGAGCCGTACCTTTTGAACCGGGTCCAGGTCCAGGAGGAGGGTTCCCAGGGTCTGTGCTGTTGATCGTTTTGAATTTCGGCGCCTTAGGAGCTTCTAGTTTGAGATCGGTCGGGAAGGGTTTTCCGGAGATCTGAACTTCAGCTTTCTCTAAGCCGCCATCTTAACCGGAAGTCCCACAGTATTGATTCTAATAGGGAAGATAAGGGTTTAAAAAAAAAGGAAAAAGAATTCTGTCATAAAGAAATGGAATCATCTGTCTAAAGTTGAAACTCATTTTCTGGTTTTATTTTGTTTTGTTTTTGGTTGTTAGTATGTGGTGTCCAAATCGTTCTCTAATTCTGTGTGTGTGTGCGCGCGCACGCGCGCCCACACGCACCCTCACGTACATCAGGTTCACACAGCTAGAAAATGTTTCAGGCTAGATTTGAACCTGAGATGTCCTGTCTCTGGGCCTGGCTCTCAATCCACTGAGCCACTCAGCTACCCCAAATGTCCAGAATGTGATATTAGCTTTAGATAAAATTCAGTCGCTGTCCTCATTGAGCTTATACATATTCTAGTAGGAAATACATATAATGATAATGCAATAACTACTTTGTATGTGAGAATGAACATAAGTAATGGTAATATCTGAGGAGCATACTTGGCATGAAAAAAAAGATGCTTCCTTAAGTGATGTGCCTTAAATTCCAAGCAAAAGGATTTCTGAAATATAGGCCATAGGGAGCCACTGAAGATTTTCACTAAGATGATCCTGAAAATTGTATAGATTTAATGCACTAAGGCAATAGTTAATAGATATATTTCAGTAAAATTTGTTCCTTTGTAATCTTATGTGCTTTATTTTATGCATTTTAAAACATCAAACAATACATGTACAGGTTTAAACAGTCTGCCAGAGAGGTTTGTGACACAAAAAAGGTTAAGAACTCATGCCGTAACAGCTGAAGGAATCTCCATGTCATGTAATAAATTAACCAATACTAATAAAAATGTCTTACCTATATCTAACTTTACAAGTAGAAACCCATAAAAATTAACTATGGGTAGAATCCCGGTAATCCAGAGTAGGCAAAGCAAATTCTCCCTCCCTATTAACTAATCAATTTGTATCTTTTCCTGTTACTGATACATAGGATGTAAAAGGCATAAACCTTTGTATGTAATGAATATTCTACATGTTACCTCTATCAGTCATGAACTTTCAATAGGAAAGTGCCTTTTTACATCACATTTAGTATAGCATGTAATGTAATGCAGTTACTTTCAGAGTGCCCATATATATTTGCCTTCCCCCCCTCC
Source organism: Monodelphis domestica (assembly GCF_027887165.1). Classification (NCBI taxonomy): domain Eukaryota; kingdom Metazoa; phylum Chordata; class Mammalia; order Didelphimorphia; family Didelphidae; genus Monodelphis; species Monodelphis domestica. The sequence continues at coordinate 276,878,927 of NC_077228.1, forward strand.
CCCACAGACTGTCTCTCCCCTCCATTAAAGTATATCTTAATCTGCATTAACTTAAGCATAGTCATATCATTTGATTTTTATGAATACTTTTCATGAAAATATGATAAATATTGTAGCGGAGTATCATTTCAGCTTTATTAGTGAGAAGACTTAGATGTTTAGGATATTTTGGTAGTAAGGAAGCATGTGTAAATCACTTTAGAAAATGGTATTAAAATTTTAACCTCTATTGGCTAGAGGGCATAATGAAGATAACCATATTTTATATGTCATTACATTTATTTTGATATGGTTTTAATACGTGTACCAGAATCATAAACATCTTCTGTATAATTTTTTATTTTATTATTATTATTATTATTATTTTTGCAAAAAGAGCCTGGCAGTATATATGGGGATATTTCCTATACATAGAAATCAAAATATGTCTTCTCTCCAAATATAAAATAAAACAGCAGGGGGGAAATAATTTTAAGAAATATAGAATGATGCTGTCGCATACTATGTTTGAGGCATTATAATATGTCATTAAGAAATAAAGGAAAAAGTTGTCCAAGTTGATTTGTATAATTGGATGTCAAAGCCAACATTATTAACCTAAAGGTCATGTTTGGCCTATGGGCAAAGAAGGGTGAGTGAAACTGAATCAGACTTGTCCACCCTCTAGTGGCTCATTTCTTATCATTGCAACTTACTCCTTTTTAAATTGAGTAATATCTGAAGGGACAAGGACAATAGGAATCTTCATCTTTTCTATTTAGCTTTCAGTGCTGTGACTCAGGCTTTTTTTTTTTAAACACCTGGAGAACAGATGATATTGTAGGCCTGAAAAATCTTTGGCTTAATTGTGGATAGCTTCCCAAAGAAAAATATGTGAATTTAGCTTTATGCATATTTAGCCATTTACATACCCCATTACAGTAATGGGGAAAGAGTCAAGAGGACTTGGTTAGAAATCTAGCTCTGCTGTTACTTCCCCTGCAATCTTGGACAGATTCTCTTAAGCAACAAAAGAGATAGACAAGATGATTAAGTCTAGCTCTAAATTTAAGATGCCACCATTGTTCTCTTCAAGGAAAAGAGATAAAATAGTTCAACAATCAAGGGATGTTTCCCTTCCCCTCTTACACAAAACATTTTTTTAAAAATCTAACTTTTAAGAAATTACCCCAATCTGCATATTAAAAAGAAAAAGAAGACACCTTTTGCCACTGATGAATGAGTAGAATGACTGGTGTTGCTTTGAAAGAAGTTTTTTTTTTTGCTTTTGTTTTTTTTAGTACTGCAATATAAATTGTTGGTTCCTACTTGAGATAGAAATGGATACACACTATGATTACATACTTCAAGAGACCTTTCTTTGAATCACCAGAAAGACACCTGCATCAGTTGAAAGATAAGCATCATACGTTTGGCTTGACTTCATTCAACACTCATTTGGGGTGTTTAATTTCCTTCTCCCAATTTTCTTCCACGGATTATTCTCATGCCAGAAAGAAATTTAAACTAAGGGGTGGTGTCCTTTAAGATCCCAGTATATTCTCCCTGTTTAGTGTTGCTTTACATTTTCTTGGATATCTACTAGACCTCAAGCTCTTTCTTGGCCTCTTTGCCTTTCTGATGGAAGAAGGTTTTCTTTCTTTAATTTAAAAAAAAATTTTTTTTATAGAAGCCAGAAATAGCCATTTTCCACTCTGTTATAAATGTAAGCAGAATTCTGTAGCTTGAATAACACACAAATTTATTTGTGATACTGTCAGATTCCTATTAACTGCATTAAAAATGTGTTGATGGTATATGGGTCAGTATTTCAGCTAATATGTCTGCCCTCTTTGACATTTATGAAGTATACCAGGCCATCAGCAAGCCAGTTAGTGGCACACAGTAATGTATACAGGTGGTTGCTATCATGATGGATCTAAACAAATTAATGAAATAGGTGAAGTTTATCTTTGTTACTTTCTTTTCTAAATACTACCTTGTGAGTGCATAGTGCGCCCTTCTCCCCCCACCCCACCCTTTCAATACTGGCCCCTGTTCAGATTCCGTATTATGTTTCTACTATTCTTGATCTCATACCAAAATCCCCAAACTCTTCCTTTTATGCATTCTGATCTCAGGCACTTTTCAGTTGATGGTTATTGCAAGCCAGTTGTTTAGAATGTGAGCACATATTCCCAGAGAAACAATTTTATAAATGATTTTTATTGGAAAGGTTTAAGAAGAACTACATCCCAGGATGCTTATCTGATTAAAATAATTTGAAACGATATATGTGAAGATAGTCTTTAGCCTCCCGTTGGAATATTTGCTATGCTAGTCTTTTGAGCTTGATGATAGAAATGATGAATTACTGAAGTAAATGGGGATGGGGCAGATTATGTTGAAGAGAGGAAGTGAGGCTTCCTTGGAATTTAGACACCTAGTTAGGTTACTAAAGGTATTTATTGCCTATCCCATTTGCAGTGTCTTACGGGACCTATGATATTGTGTGGGTGTGGGACTCCCATCTTTCTTTATTCCCATTTTCTGAAAAAAGGGAGTCATACACCTGGTCTTTAGAATGACATAAAGGTATCTGGAAACCTACTCTGCCACTTCAAGATGATTTTTAGAACAGGATTATGGAACTTTCCTCCTAGGGCTTTTTTCCTTAAAAAAGGTTGCTGCTTTGAGAAACCATAATCTAATTATTAGACTTTAATAAATGCTTGTTGATTGTTATGTTTATATGATCTCTGGAAAGAGAAGAGAGGTAGGACGAACTTAAGGTCCTCTCCATCTTCCTTTCTGTATCTTTATTAGCCTTCTCTTGTGAGTCACCAAAGCACTATGCTGTTTTGAAGATGATCCAAGAAAACAAATAGTTATGATCTTAGTGAGTACCTAAAGGTTCATTCAACAAGTTACACAATTTAGTTCAAAGAGTTACTCATTATAAGAAATTTTAACCTTGTTTATTGATGTAGAATGTAGAGGTTTGAGGTCATTTAGTCCAACTGCCTTCCTGCTAAATTAACTATAAACCAAGATAATAGGTAAGAACCTATTCTATTTTTAATACCTTTTTTGGGAAGAATTTTTTTATGGAGAGCCTCTTTAACACAGCCCACCTTCATTCATCAGGAAGGTTCTATCTACTCTTTATCAAATCCTACTTCATTGCACACTAAGTGTATTTTATTATCTCTTATTAATTGGTAATTAACAGATCACTTCTTTAATAAAACAGTTCTCATATACTTGAGCGCCACTAAGGTAAACATTTTTGTCTCCCCAACCTACACTAAGTAATATTAGTTTCAAGAAAGTACTATCCATTAGGAGATAACACAGTGAATGTGAAAATAGTATGTATACATACAATGTCCCTCATTTTTTAAATAAATGGTGTAATTAAAAGTTTCTGATATAGGAGAACATTATACACAGGAGAACGATACACTGTAGTACAATCGAATGAATGTTCTCCATTAGTGGCAATGCAATGATCCCAAACAACTTGGGAGGAATCCATGAGAAAAAACATTATCCACTTTCAGAGGAAAAACTGTGGGAGTAGAAACACAGAAGAAAATTAACTGCTTGAATACATGGGTCGAGGGGATATGGCTGGGGATGTAGACTCTAAATGAACACCAACAAACACCAACACATGGAAATAGCTTCTGATCAAGGACACATGTAATACCCAATGAAGTTGCTCTTCAGCTGCGTGAAGGGTTGGGGGTAGGGGAGGGAGAGAAATAATGTGATTCTTGTAACCCAAGGAATAATGTTCTAAATTGACTAAATAAATTAATTAAAAATAAAAAATATAAATGGGTGGGAAGTTTCTGATAAAGAAAATCTTTGCCAGAATCTAGGCAACACAGAGAGGTGTAATTCTATACTTGAATTTCACCTACAAACTTAATTTTGATAGATTACTGAGGTAACTTTGTTACTATGACTTTCTCATTGGTAACCTTATTTTTGAAAAGGGGGAAAAAAACTTACAAAAATGGGTCACTTTTATAATGTTTTAGCCCCTTCATGGATTTATTCAGTGAAAACTATAAATACAAGGATGTATAAAAAGATGGAACACATGGATGAACCATTTAATAGGGGGAAAGAAATCAGTTATTTTCTAGTGGTTGCTTTTTTAGAGTTACTTGGTTCTTAGTTTTCAAAACAGGATTGTTGGAGCTTGGTGTTTTTTTTTTTTCCTTTTAACTCTCAGCACCGCCCCCCGCCCCCCCCCCCCCCTGCCCCCCTAACTTCAACTCCAAATTGCAGGTTTCAGGGATATTGTGGAGAAAACTTAATAGTTAAGAATAGCTTCACTGACTGAGTTAGCCCTCTATGAATATATTTAAGGAAGGGAGACTGGTTCCCAGATGAATAAGAAAGATTAGAAAAGCTCTTGAGTGAAAGAAATTCTAATAGAAGATTGTGGTTTGGTCACATGCACAATTAGAAAACAGAGAGCACAGTATAAGCTTCTCCTTTTCTTAAATGTGAATCATTTTTAGAAATGATAACCTGGAAACCAGAGTTTGAGAACTGTTCTGGTAGAGCAGTAAGAAGATGATGCAAACTGGTTAGGTAGACTTGTATGCTATTTGAAAATCTGTTAGTCACACTGCTTTTCCATTTCAGAGCTGCTTCAACTAGTATTTAAAGGTAGTGATTAGTGAGCCTAGTGAACCTTGAGTTCCTGAGGTAACTCAGTGTTTTAAAAATAAAGTCTGCTTATTTCTACTAAACCTCTGTTCCTATTTCTTTTCTTAAATTTTTTTTTTATCTGAAAGGACTTTTGTAGGTAAACCTCACTGAAAATAAATGCAAATTTCAGGATTCTCATCTCTTAAATACAGAGGTTGTAAGGAGGCACACTTCCTGGTAATATATATATATATATATATATATATATATATATATTTAAATAAGATGCAGTGTATGTAACTAGGACATAAGAAAACAAATCGGATTTCTAGGATCTCATTTGTCAGTAAAGGAACTCCCTTTATGTCCTTCCTGCCTAGTTATATAAAGACTAGCTGTTGTCCATTCTGGTTGTTTGTTTTAAATAAATTGAAATGTATCATTCTGATTTTTTTTAAATTTCATTTTATTCTGAATTTAAACACCACAAAATGGGCATTTCCATATACAAAGTAAAACATAAATGAAGATTATTTATCAAATAGTGAATTTTCTTTATATAGCCTGTATTTTTTTAGAAGTATAAATCAAAACATTACTTTAAAAAATATTTTGCTTGTCTGTATTCCATTCTGAACTTTCTTCTATTCTTTTCTGTGCATTTAAAAAAAATGTCTCAATGGTTCTTTTTTTGCATCACTGTTTACTTCATCATAGACACTCTGAAATTATATGAAATTTATGAACTATTAAGTTATACTTAGAATTCTTGAAGCTTTCAAATGTATTTTTCTTTAGTGTTATTGTATAAATTATTCTATAACATACCAATTTTTTCACAATTCTTTGACTGTCTCTCGTCACATCTTATAGCATAATATTCCTATGTTCACATACCAAAATGAGGCAACACATGTACAATTATTTTTGTAAAGTCTTTAAAATGTTCTGTGTAAATGCCATCTATTTACTGTTACTACATAATAGAATTTATTCAGCCATTGCCGAATTAACAAGCCTCTCCTTAGTGTCTCATTCCTGACTTTCCTATTTTACTCCCTTTTGATTCTTCCCTTCAGAGGCCACCCAAAATTAAAATTTATTTTTCTTGCAACTCACTTTATCCGTATCCTATTGGCTGTGGGTTTCTGACTGACCTTTTTTGTACATTTTGGGGGTAGATGACGTCACTTATAGTTTCTTATTGGATTTTCAATCTAGTGCTACTTTTAGATTTTTACTGGAACAGATATTTGGAAGCTGGGCTATTTTCCTGTGTTCAGGCAGCGCAGCCATCTTTGTTGGAAGTCTACTATCATGCTACTTTTTGGTACTGTTTTGAAAAACTTCTAGTTCACTAATATTTGGTGATGCTACTCTTATAAATAGTTTTCTTTTTATATTTATCAGTTTCTTATTTTCTTATTTAACTAGAGGCATGTCATTACAATCTCTCTGAAAAGAAACCCACATTCAATTATCTTAAATGTTTACTTATAGCCTTTGAGAACACTATGGATAGTGAATTCAAATTTGGACTCAGACATAGTAACTGTGTGACTGGGTAAGTTACTTAACCCTATTTACCTTTGTTTTCTCATCTATAAAATGAATTGAAAAAAGAAATGACAAACCACTCTAGTATCTCTGCCAAGAAAATGCCAAATGGGGTCCTGAAGAGTCAGATATGACTGAAAAAATAACTGAACAACTAACTATATAGCCTCTGAAGTCCACTTATAGTGCTAATGGGTCAACTATTATTTGGCCTATGTTCCCAAATCTTCCAAATGGAGACCTTGTATAAACAAAACATTTTGGCTTAAAAAGAAAAGAAATAAAAAATAAATTAATGTAAAGTACTAACAATTAATTTCTGCCTCTTTTGTTAAATGGAATTGAATTATGAATATGAAGTATGTACATAAAATAAGTCTTTTCTTATAGCATTTAGAATGATAAATGAATGTATTATATCACATTGACATTTATTAAACAATAACTATATCCCAAACACCATGGATACAGATATCAAAGTTTAAAAGTCTTTGGTTCTTATTAAGCTTCGATAGTAATGTAGTGAATGAATGAATCAAACATTGATGGAAGACTAGTTGCTTTCAGAAGAGTTTGAGTTGAGAAGAGGAGGGAGTTACTAGGCAATTTGGCAAGATCCATCATTGATACGAGAAATTCAGCAAGAAGGCAGGTTGGAAGATCAGAAAATGACTGGAATAGAATTTGAATTATTGTGCAGACCAAGTGATATTCACTATTTGGGACAGTGGGACTGCAAGAGTGGAAGGAGATCAAGCTGTAGGGACCAAATGTATGACCAAGTTCCATTGGCTCTATTAAAAAAAAGTAGCAAGTCCAGGGAAGTGTTTACATATTTTTACATATGAATTTTTTTAATTGGTTCATTTACAGAAGAGATTTACAATAAGCCTGGGAAAACACATTAATTGGTTTATAAATGACTTTAATTCAAGCCATTGTCAATAAACTATTCTCCTGATATACGTAGGTCCAAAAGACTCATTCCCTCTAATTCCTGACCTGGAAGTTATAGGCATACATATTATGGCTTATTTTATTTCTAAATCCAATATTAAAAAATAAGTAGGTTTTCTTAAACCCATAAAATTCTAAGCAAACAACAAAATATTCTTTCTTAAGCTAATATCTTATCTGGCCATCAGTTTTCAAAGCTTACCTGACTTGTTTCATATCTGCTTTTTTTTTCTGCTGCCTGTATGATACACATATATACTCTTATTGGGGACAGATGGTGACTGGAACAAATGGAATTAAAATAAAAATCACTAGGCTCAAGCAAGCAACCAATTCAACTCATACTTTACTTTTAAAAACTTTCATCACTATTTTCCAAAATATCAGTATTGAAAGATATATCATTTCATTGGTGGACTATCCTTTCCTCTTAGACTTTAAGGGTTATTTTGGTGAAAACTTTTATCTTCTCAGGTTCTTTTTGATTGTGAGCTTATGTAGACTTCCCTAAACTGGCCCTTATACTATGACATCACACCTACAACTGCAACATGATGAGACCTTTCATTGTGGGCAGTACTTGAATCCTTTCCAGCTTGCCAGAGGTACAGTTCCACTGACTTAGCCTTAAGAACTCAAGGTAATCTTCAGACTATAGAGAGGACTTTATTTGAGACAGAAATATTCAAGAATCTGTGTTTTGTTAACATGAGAGTCATGTCTTAACCACTGCAACCAATTTTCAGTTTAATATATATAAGCCCTCAGGAGTTGCCTGCAAGATTAGCAGTTTAAAAACTTGCTCAGGGTCATCACTAGTTAGTAACAAAAAGGAAGGCTTAAGCATGCATAGTCCTTGGTGTTATTAAAAATACAATGGTTTCATCTTCAAGGATATTTCTTCCAATAGATATCATAACCTCTTCAAGTTTATGTGTGACTCTTGGATGATATGGATATCTTTCCATAACTATATGTAATAATCATTTCTAATTTTCTCATGAATCATGAGAATCACAAGAAACAATTGACCAATAAGTGATTATTCTTCTATCTTAACACATTATTAGCTCATTTTTGGGAGGATCAGATTTCTTTGATATTCTTGATTCCACTTCTTGTTTACAGCCTAGCCACTACCATCATGTGCTCTCCTTTGCCTTCTAAATGATACTTTAAAATCTTTGTATAATGCAATTTTGCAGCCACACATTATTAATAGTAGACTATTGTTGTTAAAAACAAAGGAATTTTATTCTAAGATGCAATTTGGGATCATTTAGAGAAACCTACATTTTATATGTCCTTATCTGGTTAGAATGTCTGTGGAAGTCTATGGAGGCTTTCCAGTGGTCTATTATAGGTTCAGTATAATACATCTTTGAATTCATCTCTCAACTTTACTTTTCATGGCTCCAGCATGGATCCTTATTACAAAGTTGGTTTAATATAGCTGTTTTTCTCTTGTTTTCTTTAGTAATATTTCTTCCTGCACATGTGGGACTGTAATGTTAGTCTTAAATGATCCTTCCACTTTGCATTTTTGTGTGTCCTGCACCCTGCCATTTGTTGTTTATAGTTTTTTATTTAAAAATTAGTGTTGTACATGACTTGTTCTACTTTGCAGAAAAGTCAAGTTTTTGCTGAGTAAAGTACTTAAAAAAAAAAAAGCTTTTGTTGGTCTCATTATGGAAATTGACTTAAAATATGTTTAACTGCTGTGTGAGCCCATAATTGTTTGATCAATCTGTCGCTTCTGTCCATACACATTATTTTTCACCAATATATATGTTGAAATAGGTCACATTAGAGTCTTCAGTTTCTATGTTGTATCTTTTTTTTACTTATTCTTCTAATTTTGTACTAAATTTGATTTTTTTCTCTTAAATTGATGGTTTATTTACAAGCGATTCAGTAATCCTTTCCTTTCTGTTAACATATAATCAGCTTTTCGTTTTTAAACTGTAATTCAGTTCCCATTATATATAGTGCTTTTTGTTGTATTCTCTGGACTTAAGAAACTATGACATTGGTTGAGGCTTGTCTTTTGTCTCTAAGTCTAACCCTTTTTATTTCTTATTCCTGTTCCCTATTTTCCAATTTTATTTTGCTTACCATTCTTACTCTTACTTTGCTTTGAAATATCCCTGGAAATGTTGTTTCTTGTTGCTTTTGGATGTAATAAAAAACCAACTTTTCTTTTGTCTTTTGTGAACCATCTTTCCATTTAATTGTATCTTTCTGTCTTCTAATTCTGTTTGTATCAAATATATCAAAATTGTTGTAATTCATTTCCTCCAGTATCCATTTGGTCATTGGTCAGGGCTTTCCAGTTAGAGTACCAACACATAATAACCTTTTTAGACAGTTTCTAGACATGTATTCTTAGTTTTCTGCCACTGCTATGAGCAGAAGATGACATGCAGTATTGAGAGTTATTTGTGTTTGTTTCATGGGTTCTTTGTCCAGTCTACTATAAATGAGCCTAATCTATGACCAGCTTGTGCTCAAAGCCATAATGAAACCTTCTAGAGCTTGTACTCTGGCATTTTGGCTTTTGAGAATCTATAGTCACCTCCACACAACTTGAGAAGCATCATGAGGAATTTGACTATGTAAGGCTACACGATAGCAACAATTCATAGAAATTGAGGTTTGGTGTTTATATTCCTTAGGATATTTCTTAGAGGGGATTTTAAAATGGAGCAGTTTTGGTTTTAAACTGAAAAACTATATTGAACAGGTACTTTTTGTATAGCTTCATAGGTCAAGGATAGAAGAGACTTTCTAGGACATTGGGTATATGGTAGTTCCATGTTGGCGAACCCAAGACATGCATACCAGAGTGTGCTGGAGAGGGGGCTGCTCCACTCCCCCTCTCAACAGGGGCCTGAGGACATTTCTCATATGACCTGCCCCTCTGCCTAGCAGCCCAATGGGAGCACTTCCTCCCTCCCCTCTCTGGGGTAAGGTGTGTGTACATGTGGGGTTCATATGCAGCATGAGGATTGCAGTCTGGAAGCTCAATTTCTAAAGTCTCTAAAAGGTTTGCCATCACTGAGTTAGTTCAATTCATGTTATTTGAAAATTGAATTCATTTGTAAAAGCAAGTTAAAGCAAGTTTATAATGGCTAGGTGGTTTAATTGATAGAGAACTAGAATTGGAGTCACAAAATTGAAAATCCAGCCTCAGGCACTTCATAGCTATGTGTCTAGGACAAATCACTTAACCTCTGTCTGCCTCAGTTTCTTCAATTGTAAAGTAGAAATTATAACTCCTAACCTCCTAGGGTTGGTGTGAGGATCAAATGAAATAATTGTAAAGCACTTTGTGAACTTTATAGGATTATATGAACACTAGGTGGTATTTTTTAAAGGAAATGTTATTTGTTTATTAATACAAAGCTCATTGTCAAGTTAGTTTTATAATCTGAAATATATTACAGTGATATTTATGCTGCTCCAACTCTCATCAAATTGTAGATAGTCAAAACAAAGCTGTCAACAAAAGGTTAGTGCTTTGGAGTTTGCATGTGTGGAGTTGGGTAGATTCTAAAGGATGTGTTCTAACTCCTTATTATAGATAATGAATTCTATCAGCATTTATTAATGATAGTACTACTTTTTGAGTGATGGTAATACATAGATTAAAATGAAATAGTTCCTAAACCTCGGGATTTTGTTGATGTTGTTCAATCATTCAGTTGTATTTTATTCTTTGTGATCCCATGGACCCCACGTCTCTCCAAGACTATCTTAAGTTCATGTTCTTTGTTTCCTTGACACTATTTCTCTGTCTCAAATTCTGTTGTCCCTTTCTTTTGTCTTGAATCTTTTTGCAACTTCCAGGGCATTTCTAATGTGTTCTATTTTCTCCTTATGTCATCACAGTATTTAGGCTTCACTTTTAAGTATTTGACCTTCCAACAAATAGTCTGAATTAATTTCTTTAAGTATTTACTGCTTTAATCTCTTTGCTTTGCAAAAGACTCTCAAAAGTCTTCTCAAGCACTGCAATTCAAAAAGGTAGATTCAGGGGCTCTCATTTGTAGTCCAGCTCTCAGAACTCTATATTGCTACTTGAAAAATCCATTCTTTCAGCCCTGTGGACCTTTTGTCAGCAGAGTGAGATCTCAACTCTATAGTGTGCTGTCCAGATTTGCCCTGGTTTTCCTTCCAAAGAGCAATCACTGTCTACCAAAAGAACTCTTTAAGTTAAGAGTCCTTCAGAGAAACCTGGGTCTACTACTACTAGCCCTACCATTTTCTACGAAGTTGACCTTATCACGTTTTGGGCCTGAGCTTCCTTTTCCTCCAGATTAGTTGAAGAGACCCTCTGGTCTCTTCCAGTTCTAAATCTTAAAAAGATTTATTAGAACATTTCTAAATGGAGGCTATTGGAGCAGCATTTACGGTTTCCATACTAGTGTTACCTACATTATAAATTGCTATGCTGATTGGTTGTGGCAGTGATTCAGATTTGAATGAGGTCAGTAGCTTAAGCCATTTCAACATTATCTGATGAAATATATGAAGAAATTAACAGCAAGTGTCTTTGATCTGTTTCATCCACTGAATCTTTAAAGCTATCATCATATAATAATATTTGCTTTATAAAGTGAAAATAACTGCTGGTTTTGTGTGACATGTGAAATTTAAAATGAGCTTCTGCCTTGGAAGAACTCAAGAGACACATCTTCCCACTTTGCCCCTTTCTCCATTAGAGTTTGATATTGCCCAGATTGCCTCAGGTCTCCTCACTAAATGAGCTTTGTATCTCTAAGTTAATTTTCTGCCAGTATCACTTCAGGCTGATGACTGTGGGTGTTTGTGTATCCATTAAGTGTACTGCCAGGACATGTCCACTACTTTCTACCTCTCCCATTAAACAGCTGTCAACTAGTTTACAGGGTTGCTCTCTTGCTCTGCATTAATTGCTAAGAGCCAATGGTACAATGTAAAAATGTCAGTAAAATAGTTTCATATAGCTGGTCTAAGAATTGCCAAAGGTAAACAGAAATCTTTGGTCACATTCTACACAGAGTTATATTTATAATTGTGAGGTGAGAACTTAAGGAAAAGGGAATGTAAATTTAAAATTCTTTTGTTTATGATCTTTCTTCCTTTCAAACTAATACAATTCAGCAAATCTGAACAAGTGAATATTGGCTGAGTCTTGGGGCAAGATGCACTCATTAAAGTTGTATACAGCACCCTGCTGAGCTTTACAATTGGTTTTGAAATGAAAATCTGTTAGATTAGAGCAAACATTATCCTAAGTAAGATAAGTAATATGGAGAAGATTAATGATTTGTCTGTGAACCATCACTGAACATTGCCTCCTACTGTGTCCTTTGTGGAGAATAAAAGAAAGAGTGGTAGAACAATTGCTTTTTGTGGATATTTATTTTACTCTTCAATTTAGAAAGGTCTGGTCATGTGCACTCCTCTTCTTCCCTCTTTCCCCCCTCCCCCCAATCCCCATAAAGTTTAACATTTCTGCTGGATTCAAATTTAGAAATGAACAGAAAAAGGGTGTGACCAGTAATTTGGGAGGGACTAGAAGGTGGTTTAGGAGGAAGAAGGAAAACAGTGTTACCTATGTCAATTGCCCTCTTTCTTTCCTTGACCCTTCAGACAAAGGAAGACCGTAATTCAAATTCTTGGGTGGGTTAGATCACAAGAGTTCAATCTAGACAGATTTAAAGTTGTACAGTTTTCCTTCACCTTGGCATGTGTCAATGAAGATAAAATTGATCAGATAAATAGCAGCAGTGGAAAGGAGATAGAAGCAGGATCCCTACACACTCAGGTTCTTGAGTGAGTAAATGGCTGGATGATTGAAGTAGTTCTGGTAGTTGGTTTTAGAAAGTTAATGTGGTAGTGTGTTTGGTAGCTACTGGTCAGGAAAACATGATTCAGATGGAAATGTATATATCTCTTAATGATGAATCTAAACTCTTACCTATGAAACAAATATAAACCACCTAATTCAATGACTTGGAACCAACTGGTTTCATAGTCTAAAGACTGTCTTTTAAAGATGACTTAAAATTTTAGTTTCTCCTTTTCCTGTCACCACCTACTCTTAACCCTGGGTATGCTGCTGATTGTTTTTCTCCCAATGTTACTATTCTGGGGGCAATTTGGCATACTTTTTTTTAAGGGAAGCATTGAAATCTACTAATTATTCTCTTAATTGTCCAGGGTAGGTAAGAAAGACTGCGGTGCCTTCCTTCTCTTTTCTTGTCAATTCAGTTAATATAAAGATTTATTGAGAGAGATGGGAGGAGGGACATCATCTCAGGTCTAAGACCCAAGGGATTACAGAGAAAATCACTGCCTCAAGTTGTGACCCAAGACAAAGGCCCAATAATTAATAGAAAATTCCCCTTTTTTATAGGAGCGTTATATAATCAAGTCTCCTAAAAGAAATTATAACATTTTACAATAGTTGGAGACAGTGTTGAATAGTTTTGCATTGATTTTACAATGAACACAGTCAAGCTTATTAACATCTTCAGGAAACTGGAGATACATCCAAACAAATTAATATTTTAAAGAAATAACCCAGAAGTTGGGGACATATACAAAGAGGGGAAGAGTTCTGGACTGGATATCTAGGAAGGGCTGAGGAGAGGATCTTTCAAGCCATTGGGTTTGACCTCCTGTTAGAAGCTTCATTAATCCAAATACAAAGATACAATAGGAGAGTCTTCTTAAGATAAAAGAGTCCTTAAGATTGGTACTCAAAATTTAGTCTAGAGTCCTTCAGGATCTAAGACCATCAGCCTGGGACTCCTTCCTGGTGCAATTCCCAGGTAGGTTCCCTTAAAGCTGTAAAAGCTTTAGTAAGAGTGGGGCAATGGGGCAAAGAGGAAGAGAAGGAACAAACAATCTTTAGATATTAACAACTTTTAATAACTTGAGAATAACACTAATTTCCCACTCTACACACATGTATATTCATGGAGATACTGTTTTTTACTTAAACTATCTGAAATATTTATGAATTTAAAATAAAAATTCAAAGATTATAATTTTGTTTATGTTTTGGTTTTGGTGGTAGTACAGATTAGAATAGACAAGTAAAATTACTTATCTAGTGATAGAGTGATTATTGATTTTAAAGCAGTCTTTAGGGAAGCCTTATGCTAACAGAATGACCACTGGATTGAAGCTTGGGAATCTAGACTGTAATGTCAGCTTTTCTATTGAAACTAGCTGAGCAAATTTAGACAGATTTCTCATTTGACTTTACTTTTCAATAAAATTAAAGTATTACAACTAGATAACCTTGAAGAAGGTTTCCTCTTAATCTCTGTGATTCTGGGGTAACTATGGAAGATATTTATGAATGTGTGCTTTCAAGGTTGATCAGACCAAATTATAATTCACATACAAATAAATGTACCTTAGAAAGGGGTTTGGGGAGAAAGTATGACAATTGCCCTACTAACATTTTTACTTGGGAATGTCTATACCTGGGCAAAATTTTCAATTTTAGGGAAGTCTTTATATGTGTCTTTTTTTGTTTTGCTTTGTTTTTTTTATTAAAAACCCTTAGCTTCTGTCTTTGAATCAGTGCTGTGTATTGTTTCCAAGGCAGAAGAGTGGTAAGGGTTAGGCAATGGGGGTTAAGTGACTTGCCCAGGCTCACAGCTGGGAAGAGGTCAAATTTGAACCCAGGACCTCCCATCTATGGGCCTGGCTCTCAATCCACTGAGCTACCCAGCTGCCCAATATATGTGTCTTTGTGAAAGAAAAGTTAAGTATATTTTTCCTTTATGGAAAAGGCACTGGTTCTGTTGAACATTTTTTAGCAAATATGTCTGAAGTTTTTTCTTTATATAAGGTATTTTGTTCTTAAGAGCATTATTGTCAGTTTTTGGAACCCAAAATTTGCTCCTTTTGAAAGACAGCTGGGGGCATCTGGGTAGCTCAGTAGATTGAGAGCCATGCCTAGAGATGGGAAATCCTAGGTTCCTAGCTGTGTGACCCTGGGCAAATCACTTAACCCCCATTGCCTAGCCCTTACTACTCTTCTGCCTTGGAACCAACACCCAGTATTGATTACAAGACTGAAGGTAAGAGTTTAAAAAATAAAAAAAAGACTGCTGACTTTCCTGCAGAGACAAATAGAAAACATTTTATCTTGCCAAGAAAAGAATGTTTAAATTCAAAAGTTTTCTTCTACCCAGGATAAAAAATGTCATATTACCAAGCAGAAGCGGTTTACTCTACTTGTCTAGAAAGATCAAGAATAATTTCTCCAGTTGAGAGAAATTTTTTAAAATGATTTTAAAGAACTGGAATGATGATTTTGCTTGCTCATGTAGTTTGTCCTCTTATTTTTTTCCACCCATAATACCTAAAAGCTCCATTTTTATGGAAATAGAGCCAGCAAAGAAGCTAGAAAAACCTTTGGACAGTTGTAGAAATTATTTATTCCTATGAGCATGGCACTTTATAAAAGGCAGTTTAAATATCTTTGTACAAATTACATTATTCATTATCCCACATTTAGTTGAAGCATCTTATTTTTTAATACCACTTATTACAGTTTTGTGGAATTTCTAAATGTCATGCTTGGGGGGATGGTGGTAGTAGTTGTTACTAAACTGTTCCTTTCCTTTTTGGTGTTTTTTGTTGTTTTCTGCTCCAGGCTCCTCTCTAGCCCCCAAACAATGGTTTGATTAGTTTGCTGTTAAGATGACAATAAGATAAATTGCCTTTCTCCCCTAGAAATTCTTAAGTTTTGTGTGTAGTGTAGGAGTTAGTAAGAAGAGGTAGAGATCATCTTGTGGAGATCATCAACTCATTCTTCATAATTATTCCTGATGCTTTTCGCCTTTTAAAGTAGAATTATCAATTTGTTTCTCTCTTCCGAAACAGTTCAGATGTTTTAATTGGTGAAATACCCAGGTCAGTGAAGAAGTATAGTATGCCTTGCACATCTTTAAAGGACTACTCTTAAATATTTTGTTTGTTAACTTGGAAATAACACAACTACTAAAGTAGTCAGAAAAAAAAACAAGGGAAAAAGGGATAAGTTCAACTATTTGTTCAGAGCCCAGTGCCAAAAATTGTATAGGGTCTATACACCCTGGTACACTGGGGACAGTATCCCTGGAAGTGACATCATGCTAGATATAGAATTTGGGGGAACTTATATACCTTTTGGGGGGAACCAAGGGACTGGGAAATAAGATGGATTGACATTACCATGGTTATAAGGAAATGGGAGTGTTCAAATTACACTGACTTGCTTGGGAAAGGAACCATAGCCAGAGGCTAGGGTGTCAGGGCATACTTACTTAAAAAAAAAAAAAAGATAGTCCCAGTAAGACTAAAAGGGTATATTTATCATATGTTTAGGCCTGCTAGTCCACCTAAGCTAGTATTATCATTTACTTTAAGGTCTATTGTTCAGTCTGAGATTGGCATTATCTGAAATTGCTAAGTCTGAAACTTTTCCCTCCTTTGAACTCTCCCTGGAATGGGGACAAACTTGGAGGTCTCCAGCTTTCAAGCTAATTGAACATGAGGGTCTCTAGATTTCATGTTGACATTTTGGAACTTGCTCTGGAAACTCCTTTTGGAACATCGCCACAGAAGATATGCATAGATATATTAGGCCTAGGAAATCTCAATTAAAAAAGCAAAATTTGTATTATTTACATTTTTCTCTTCTTGATTTTGGAAAAACAAAACCAAGAAACACCCAAAAAAATCTTAACACTATTCCCAAAATGAAGGACCATAATGGAGACTATCAAGCTATGTCAATAAGTACATTATTTCTTATCTCTAAGGTAAAGGAAATAGAGATAATGGAATGAAAATTATTTCAAAATAAAATTATTATTTTTTTCCATCGAATTACACTGGTGTTAATATAATAGTACCAGATGGCATGTTTCTTTTCTACTTTTGTTAATTATTAATAGAAATTTATCTTTTAATTTTGTCAGTATGTCATTCGCATCTAATATTGTATTTGATATGAATTTTGTTGCCTCTAACTGTTGAGGTATAGACTCTGTATCCTTTTGACTCAACTACTTTCTTAACTCCTTAGTTGTTTCATGCAAAAGTATTCTCATATTTCTCTGAATTCTCATTCCTTATTCCTTACAGTTCAGTGATATTTTCTAAGAGCTGTGATCCTTTTGGGGAGAGGTAAAGTATACTTGTTCATATTTGGCTTTAGTCACTTACTGGCTCTATGACCCTGGGCAAGTTACTTACTTCTTTTTACCTCAGTTTCCTCATCTGTAAAAGGAGCTGGAGAAGGAAATGGCAAACCACTTTAGTGGCTTTGCTAAGAAAACCCCAAATGGGATCAACAGAAAGTTAGACATGACTGAAATGACTGAGTAGCAACAATAATTTCATATATTTTCTCCAATCATTTGGTATACATTTTATTTCCAGCATTTTGTTATGACAAATAAGGTTTGTTTGACCTTTACATTAATTGCAATAAACATTCTTAGTTCCACAGAACTAAAGGAAAACATCTTTCAAAGGAGAGATATGGGAGTATGGATGTGTGGTATATTGTATATACTGTCAGATATGGTTAGTTTTGTTTAGTTGGTTTCTTTTGTTACAAAAGAGCATTCAGTTGGGGAGGGGTATATTGAGAAGAGATTTGTCAACATGGAAATATAGAAACCCCCAGTTATTTAGTTTGAGTGTAGAAACCCCAGGTTTTGACCTTGTCAATGGAGAGGTTTCCCCCTGAGGGAAGGTCCCTCTTCACCAGACAATAGTCATCCACTTCAGCTTTGGTGCAGTTGGTAGTGAGTCAGTCTCACAAGCTGAAGGTCCATCCTCCAGTAAGGAGGGTGTGATATACTGGGAAAGGCTTCTGGAGACAAAAGAGCTGCTTGACTTTGAATGGGAGCCTTCTCCCACCTGAAGTGGTTGTCAATTGTCTGGTGAAGAGGGACCTTCCCTTAGGGGGAAACCTCTCCTGTGACAAGGTCAAAACCTGGGGTTTCTACACTCAAACTAAATAAACTGGGGGTTTCTATATTTCCATGTTGACACACTACATGTGGGAGGAAATGTTGTGGGGGTGCAGATGTGTACCCCTGGGATTCCTTTTGCAAGAATGCAAGACTCCAAAACTTGGATTAAAAACAAAAAGAGAAATTTATTAATTTAGAAAGTTGTGTTGAGAATGGCCAGGAGGATAGCAAGGTGGAACAGCAAGATGGGGAGAAGTTCCTTGGGAGGACAGCATGAATGGAAAGGCTGTTCCCCATGAGGACAGCATGGATGTTAAGCTGTTCCCCCAGAGGACATCAGTTTTGGTGATTTTATACTCTTTACAACAGATACTATGTCATGGTGTGGACTTGACCTACAGAGTGCTAGTCACTCAGGCATTTGGTGGGGTGAGGTGGTCATCTGACTGGGATCTGCCTGGAGGCATAAAGATTCCTTAACAAACAGATATCTTGAGATGTAGCTTGATAGGATCAAGATTTAGTCTGGAGGTGCATCTCTCTGTCTATAATAGTTTGCCTGGGTTTCTGGGAGTACAGTACCCATGTCAGAAAGACATTAAGATCACTACTCATACCACCACCAAATATTGCTAAGAGGATTTTTGTAAACGTGAACCTCTTCTCACAGTAATCTTATTTAGGGGAAAAGTTTTCTGGGGCCAAGGTTTTAACATAACCTTTGTAACTCCAGATTTTTTTAAAAAACAATTCATAGCTCCACCATCAGTGAAATCTTTGCCAAAAGCCCTTCAGAAATTTACATTTCTCTGATTTGGAACAATGTTTAAGGTAATTTATTGTATTTTTTTCTGGAAGCTGTTCTTATTGTTTCGTCATTTGTCTATTAGCAAATGGCTCTTACTGTTATTAGTTTATGTCAATTCCTTAAAATATTGGCACTTCTGACTTTTGATTAGAAATATTCTAAAGATTTGTATACAATATAATGACATCGATAATAATGTGTCAAGAAGAAAAAATAAAAAACAAAGACAAAGGAGGAACAAAATTATCCCTATTTGCTGAATAACATAGTGTACTTAGAAAACCCAGGAGACTCAGCAAAGAAACTGAGATAATAACTTTAATAAAACATCAGGATATAAAATGGATCCACAAAAAAGCAAGTTAATTTTTCTTCAGCAATAAAAAAATTTAAGGAAAACGTAAGAAAAGAGGACAACCTACTAAAAAAACTCCAAAATTCATAGAATATCTGGCAATCAGTATGTAATAAAGGGATATTAAAGCTTTATATATATTTTTTAAAACACTCTTTTTAGAAATAGTGATCAAATAACTGTAGCATCAGTGCTTATGTCAAGGCCATGCCAGTACAATTTTTAAATGATGATGTGACCTAAGGAAGTTTGCAGATTTAGTTTTATACCAGTCATATTTGCCAAGGCATACTTTCTTTTTATAGCTAAATAAAATAATGACAAAATTCATTTCAAGGACAAAAACCTAGAATGTCAAGGGAAATAATGGAGGAAAAATAGGGATAAAGGAGTGGGGGGGGGTTCCACCAAACCTCAGATTATATAATAAAATAGTATTCATAAATCCTATTTAATACTAGTTAAAAATAGAAAACTATCCATTGAAATAGAAAGGATCTGGAAGAATCTCTGTTTGATAAACCTGAAAACCAGTTATTTCAGGAAGAACTCCCTATGCATTAGTTTATAGTAATTAATACTTTTATATTATATAATGTAACAATGCTTTTATATTATAGAATATATAATAATAATACTCACATTAAGTTTACACTAATATCTTTTACTCTAAGCCTCAGTAAGCTTAAAATTAATGTCTATTTTTCATTTATTTTTTCATTTTCATGTAGAATCACTTTTTGACATTTTTTAGATATTTTAAATTCAGATTTTCTTTCTCCCTCTCCTCCTCTCCCTGAGGTTAGTTTGGTACAGGCTTTACATGTACTTTCATATAATACATATTTTCCTATTGTTCATATCATGATAGAAGACATCACACATCCAATAGAAATCTCATGAAATAAATGTAGTAGAAGATCAAATGCATAAAAACTTCACAACCAGATAGAGAAAAGCGGAAATAATAAGTGGATTTTTTTTTTAGATCACAATACAATAAAATTATAGTTAATAAGGGTTTGTCAAAAGACAAATTAAACATTGGAAATCAAATCTACATAAATAGGTAGGTCAAAGAATAAATCATAGAAACAACCACAAATTAAAAATGAGGAGACAACATATCAACATTTTTCTGATACAGCCAAAGCAGTACTGAGGGGAAAATTCATATCCCTGAGTGCTTATATCAAAAAATAGAGGAAAAACAGATCAGAGAATTAGGCATACAACTAAAAAAAATCAAAGGAACAAATGAGAAATCCCTAATTAAAAACTAAATTGGAAATCCTAAAAACAAAGGAGAAATTAGTAAAATTGAAAATAGGTGCATTATTAAACTAATAAATAAGACTAGGAACTGGTTCTATGAAAAAAAAAATAAAACAGATAGAGCATTGGTTAATTTGATTTTTAAAAAAGAGAATCAAATTTCCAGGATCAAAAATGAAAAGGGTGATTTCACCCCTAATGAGGAAGAAATTAAAACAAAAATTAGGAACTATTTTGCCCAGTTGGATGACAAATCATTTAATATAGGTAAAATGGATGACAAAATCTTTTTACAAAAAATAAAAATTACCTATATTAACAAAAGAGGAAATAGAATGTTTACAATATTCCTTTTCAGAAAAAGAAATAAAACCAATCTTTCAATGGAACTCCCCAAGAAAAAATCCCTAGGGCCAGATGAATTCACAAGTGAATTCTATCAAACATTTAAAGAACAATCTCATATTGTTCAAAGTAGCAAAATTTAAAAAAAGGAGTCCTACCAAAATTTTTTATGACACAAATGTGGTGCTTATATCTAAGTCAGGACAACCAAAAAACAGAGAAAAGTTACAGACCAATTTCTTTAATGAATGGTGATGCAAAAATCTTAAATACTTGCAAAGAGACTACAGCAATGTCTCATAAGGATTATTCACTGTGACTAGGTAGGATTTATTCTAGGAATGTGACTGGTTTAATATTAGGGAAACTATTAACATAATTGATCATATCAATAATCAAACTTGTAGAAATCCCAATACATGCAGAAAAAGTCTTTGACATAATACAATGTTCATTCTTATTGAAAACACTAGAAAGCATAGGAATAAAAGCCTTTCCTTAAATACTTAAGTAGTATTTATTTAAAACCCATCAGCTGGCATCATCTGCAAGGAGGGATAAGTTAGAAACCTTCCCAGTAAGATCAGGAGTGAAACAAGGATACTCATTTTCACTATTATTTAATATTGTACTAGAAATGCTAGCTTTTAGCAATTAGAAAAGAAAAAGAAATTAAAGGCATTGAAACATAGGTAGTAAGGAAAGTAACCTTTCATTCTTTGCAAATGATATGATGGTATACTTAGAGAATCCTAGAATGGCAACGAAAAAACTAATTGAAATAATAACTTTAGCAAAGTTGAAGGATATGAAATAAGTCCATAAATCATCAGCATCTATATATTTCTAACAAAACTCAGCAGCAAGAGTTAGTAAGAGAAACTCCACTTAAAACTTCTCTAGACAATATAAAATACTTGGGAATCTTGCTTTTCTGCAGATCCATTTTGTTACTTCTTAAAATCCTCATTAACACAAGACAAAAGCAGGAATTATATGAACAGTTACAAAACAACTTTTCACACAAGTAAAGTTAGATATAAACAATTGGAAAAATATTAATTACTCATGGATAGGATGAGCTGATATAGTAAAAATGACAGTTTCTGAAATTTATGTATTCAGTGCCATACCACTCAAACTACCAAAATATTTTATTGAACTAGAAAAAATGAAAACAAATTTATCTGGAAGAGCAAAAAGTCAAAGAATATCAAGGGAACTAATGAAAAGTATATGATGGATAGTGGCCTAGCAGTACCGGATCTTTAACTATACTATAAAGCAGTAATCACCAAAACAATCTGGTACTGTCTAAGAAATAGAAGGATAGATCAATGGAATAGACATAAGCATAAATGGCCTCAGTAATCTAGTATTTGATAAACCTAAAGACCCTAGTTTTGGGGGTAAGAAATCATTATTTGACAAAAACTGCTGGGAAAATTGAAAACAGTATGACAAATTAGGTAGGTCAAAATGGGTAGATGATTTAAACAGTAGAGATATAAGTAATTTAGGGGAACGTAGAATAGTTAACTGTCAGGTCTATGGAGAAGGGAAGAATATGATCATATAACAGAACACTGCAAGGTATAAAATGGATAATTTTGATTATATTAAATTAAAAAGGTTTGTATAAATAAAACCAAGGAAAATGATAAATGTTGGAGGGGGTGTGGCAAAACTGGGACCCTGATGTATTGCTGGTGGAGTTGTGAACTGATCTAACCATACTGGAAGGCAATTTAGAATTGTGCCCAAAGGGCTATAAAAGAATGGATACCTTTTCATACAGTAATACCATTATTAGGGCTATATCCCAAAGATATTTTTTTTAATTGGGAAAGCATCTGTTTGTACAAAAATATTTTTAACTGCTCTTTTTGATGTGACAAAGAATTAGAAATACAGGTATGTCTCTCAATTGGGGAATGGCTGAACAAATTGTGTGATATGATGGTAATGGAATGTTATTATGGTATAAGGAATGATGAATAGGATGATTTCAGAAAGAGCCAGAAGGACTATGTGAACTGATGTAGAGTAAAGTGAGGAGAACTTTTATACACAGTAAGTGAAATATTGTGGATTGGTCAATGTGATAGACTTAGCTACTAAGAGCAACACAATGATGATCTAAGACAATTCTAAGGGTCTTATGAAAAAGAGTGTTATCTACCTCCAGAAGAACCTCATTCCAGGAGAAGAAATGCAGATTAAAACATATTTATTGTTTATTTGGGTATATGATTTGGGTTTTTGGTTTTAGAAGATTATTCACTTGTAGAAATGAATAATATGGAAATGTTTTGTAAGGTAATAATACATGTATAACTCAGATTTAATTGCTTGTCTGCTTTGGAAGGGGGGAAGGAAGTTGGGAGGAAGACTATGGATCATTTAACTTTGGAAAACTATTTTTTTGTTTGTTTTTTTGTTATTATAAAACAAATATATATATAATAAATATATAACAAATATAATATATAACATAAATTTTTATTAAATTTTTAATTTAATTAATTAATTTAATTAAAATTAAATTAATTAATTTAATTAAAATTTTTAAGGATAAAAAAAGAAAAGATGGCATCTTTTGACTGTACTCAGATTTCAACAGTTCCTTCTTTGGCTGTAGATAGTATTTTCATCATAAGTTCCTTGTGATTATTTTGGAGATTTGCTTTGCTCATACTGGACTAATCCTTAACAGTTGATCATTGTATAATATTTCTGTCACTGTATACATTGTTCTTCTAATTCTGTTTACTTCATTTTTTGTCAGTTCAAAGAAGTCTTTCCAGGTTTTCCCGAACTCATCTGGTTCATCATTTCTTATGGTGCAGTAGTATTCCGTTACAGCCATATACAACAATTTGTTCTTCATTTCCCCAAGTGATGGACAGCCCCTCAGTTTCCAATTCTTTGCCACTATAAAAAAAGCTGCTAAAAATATTTTGGTAGCATGCATCATCATTCTTGTTTCCATCTCTGCTTTTGCACAATCTTATTCCCATGGCTGGAATGCTTTTCCTCCTCCTCTGCTACTTTACAGTGCTTTGTTCCTTTCAAAGTATAGCTCAAAGCCACCTGCTTATATGAGGCCTTTCTTTATCTCTCCAGTTGCTGATCATCCCAAGTCCTTTCTGAAATTACCCTTTATATAGCCTGCTAATTGGTCTGCCTGCTTATAAGTCTTATGTTTTGAATTAAAATATTTCTCTTTGTAACTACTATCAGTTGGTACAAATTTTCTGGTACCAAACACAGTCGAATTCCTTTTCTGTATTATAACTATTAGAATTTCTTTTTGAAAGTCATAACAATCATGTCTTTGGGTTCAAGTTATCCATTTCTCTGTTGTTAAGGAATATACAGCCAGCTTAGTAATTATAGCATTTATACTTCATTGATTTCCCACCCTCCTAAATTAGAGTGGGCTTCGTAGTAAGATGTACTTTAATTTTTTTCCTCCATTAAATATTAATTTTCTAGCCCCTTTAAGTGCCTATCTATAAAAATGAAGTCAGCCATAATGCTGAGACAACAGTCTGGATTTTTTTGGATTCCGGAGTCTGATATTAGAAGATTATAGGTTTAGATTTAGAACTAGAAAGAAACTTTAGAGATTATATAGTGCAACTACCTCATTTAACAGAAGAAACTGAAGTGTTACAGAGATGAAATGATGTCATGTGTCACACATGAGGAAAATGGAGCAACCAGGTGACTTCAAATCCCACACCCATTTCACCAATTTGTGCTACCTCTTCATGGGCTGGGAGCCAAACCATAAGGCACTTTTCAAACAAAGAAACAGGATAGCTGCTTTTCAATGATAACAGATTTGGGAAGTATTCTTTTTCAATGTTAAATTTATTTTCTTTTTGAGCCTGGGCCTACCATTAGCCTACTTTTTTAAAGACATCTCTTTATTCAACAATATTCAAGAGAGAGAGAGAGAGAGAGAGAGAGAGAGAGAGAGAGAGAGAGAGAGAGAGAGAGAGAGAGAGAGAGAGAGAGAGAGAGAGAGAGAGAGTATTTAGGTGCTTTGGAATTAAGTCTGTAAAATATTAATGAACTTGGAGAATATCCAGTAAGGGTGTGGGTATGCATGCTCACAATTTACCTAGCTTTCAGTGGCAGAGGGAGGAAAACAAAGCTAAATTTTTAAGAAAAACTGTTCTTCATGGCTGACTGCCCTGGTAGGTGTAAAATATTAATATTTGTACAAAAGACTGATGGTCTCAACAGAGGCTGTGAAACCAATCTAGGTATTGGTGGGAGGGATAGAGTAAGTCTGACTCAGCAAAACATCTCATAGAACTAGTAAAAGGATTCATAGTAAAATTATACAACTGACTGATGGCCAAAGACTGAACTTGCTGAACCCCCCTTCCCCCCAACTCCCCAGCCCCTCCACATACACACTCACAGTGCCAAAGTGGACTTGACACATCATTGAGGCAACATCAATTCCTCCTGCTGTAGAAGGTCTTTGGACATTATTTTTTTAGAAATTGAGTCTCATTGTCTTAGATTTTGAAGGATGTACTTTTATAATGTCTAGTTTTTTCTCCTAACACAGGATTAATCATTAATCCCTTTGTATGGAAAACTCATGTGCCTGTGGAACATTTGGAGTTTGCTTTCAGATCTCTGTTTTGTGGAGTGTTTGTCATGGGACAGAAAGTACTTTAGAGACCTTTTTTTTCCAACACTAACATTTTATAAATGAAACCTAGAGTGGTCAAAGGTAGCCTCGGCTCAGAAGTAACAGAACTTGGGTTCAAATGCAGGACATTTGGTTTTAAATTCAGCTTTTTTTTAAGTTATTACTCGGACATATGCCAGGGTTTATTGCTTTTTTTTTTCTTTTATCAGTTAAAATTCTTCTCATGTTCAGTTTTAAAATTTTAAGAATGCAGTTACTATAACCAGACTTTATATATGATACCCAAACTTCTGTGGCTTAAATGGAAAAATTGAAATCTCTAGTCTGTTTTCCATATGCTGTGGACTTTGAGATTCCTTTCTGCTCTAAACCTATTTTATGAAATATTAATAGTCACTAATGTGTATAGTATATATTATGCCATATTGTGTATGGGGGGGGGTGTAGGTGCAATTTTAGAAGTATTTTTTTTCTATTTTTTTACTTCCTCCTTCATAGCTAGCTTCTGTAGAAAGTAAAAATGTGAAAGTACATTAGCTGATGTTCTATTTTATATTTACTATAAGACTTTGATGGCCTTGTTCTGAGTTAATTTCCTCAGGCAATTGCAGATCTTCTTGATTAGGTTCAAGAGGTTATCTCCCATTGCACTGCAACCAAAGTGCCTTTGATTCTTAAAGAGTTATGGTAGCAAAGAATTCATGGCTTGACCCTTCCTCCTCAGCATAGCAGCTGAATGAGGTAAAAATTAAGATGCCAGTGATTTAATTCTAAGTTGTGACTTTTACCCTTTGCTTGTTGTGTTGGTGAATCTCTTGGTGTGGCCAATGGTTTATTTATCATTGATGGATTTCATTGGCCCCTGCAGAATTCCATTATAAGTTTAACTGTTGGGCTGACTCCACTTTTTTCTTTATTTAAAAAAAAAATGGTATCTCAAACTATGTTTTCTAATTCATATTAGTGATCAAGTTCTGTTGATTACCCTTAAGAAATCATTTTTATGGTATATAGCGTCATGGTAGTGAACCTGGTGCACATCTGCTGGAAACGGGCACACAGAGCCCTCTCTGTGGACACAGGAGCTGATGCCTACCAGAGTCGTCAGACCTCTTGGGGGAGCTGCTCCCTTTCCCCTCTCTACTGTTCCATGGGCTTTTTTTCACTTCACCTTCCCCTCTGCCCAGCAACCCAGTGGGAGCTCTTTGTATGCAGCAGAGCTGGGAAAGGAGCAGAGAGCTTGGGCCACTCCCTTCTTCTCCTTGAATGTCCTTACTTCACCCACCTCTCTGCCCAGCAGCCCAACCTGCCTGGGTTAAGGGGGGTGGGCATGCAGCACAGGGTCTCTTAAAAGTTTTGCTATCACTGATTCAGGGTATAGTAGATGATTAGCCATTTTCTCCCCTGAGAAATAGATTTTAAACCTAAGTTAACCAGCTAAATATTTGACCCTAAATACACTTTGATGAATACCAGTGACATGTCTACAGAAGCACATTTCTCTGTCTTCTATCTGTATGCCATGTAGCAGTAAATAACTAGTAATACCTAGCTAGCATTTATATAGCATCTATTATGTGCCAGGCACTGTACTGAATATTTTGCAGATATTATCTCATTTAATCTTCTCAACAATCACAGGAGGTAGATAAAGGAAAAGGAAAAAAGAATAAGCATTATATTGAGCCTACTATTGGCTAAATACTTTACAGATAACATGTTTGATTCTTACAACAACTCTGGAAGATGATTGTGTTGTTATCTGCACTTCACAAATAGGCAGAAAGGTTAAGTGAATTAGCCTGTCCAGGCTGCACAGCTAATGTGTTTGCAGTCACATTTGAACTGGGTATTGTATCCATTGTACCACCTAACTTCCTGGGTCAGTGAGTTAAGAACCTGCCTTGGTATCTGAATTTCTTATTGCATCTGAACTCTCACAGAGATAGCAAATAGGTGTTTGCAAAAGGAAAACATTAGAATATACTAAACCATACTTATCAATTCCTCTTTAAACTGATTTAAAAAGTGTCTCCTAAAATTTGTCTACCAACATGTCTGAGTGATCTTCCTAGCTGCTGACATCATGATACTCAAAATTTCTTTTAAACTGGCTCCTCCTCTTTTGCTTTTCACTTTTTGTTCCTCTTAGGAACTTTAGCTTTCAGTTACCTCCCAATTTTTGTTGCCAAATTGCAAATGTCAGAATTTGCTTTTTTTAATAGCTCTCATGGAACCCTGTTTCCTCCCAAACTTGGATCTCTAGTAAAGTCAAGCCAGGAGACATTTATGAAGTGTACGAAACACTGTGTTAAAGTAAAAAACATGATTTCAAAGAACTCCCAGTACATGGAATAAGCAGCATGTATGGGAACAAATCTCCAGAAATTATAAAATAATATTTATATTTTGTTTACTTTGTGCCAGGCTATATAAATCTATGTTAATGATTGCTAACCTTCTTGGGAGTTGGAGAACCTTCTTTAACAAAGAAACATTGTGTGTCTCATAGCTAAAATATTTTATAGCATATATACATTTTAATTCATGTGATTCAACCATCTCTCTTCTCCAATTTTATGACACCTTTTTAAGATAATTGTTAACACTCTTGATAATCACCAAACCAGGATTAGAAATGTCTGGTCTTGAATGGAGACAATCGTTTTTCTTCCAAAATTTTAGAAGCTCAAATCTGCATTGGTGCCTCTTAACACTTGTACAATCTTGGCAATATTCCAAATACCTCCCTCCAGTAGTCCATACTGATGACTTGATCCTTAGAGGTAAAGTAATAGCTAGATTCAACCCCAAAAGATTATAAGAACAGAAAAACAGTTGCAATTGAGAAAACAGGAGAATATGAAAGATACACAAGATGGGATTTTGCTTTATCTGTCTAAGCTTCACCATCTATTCAAATTTGAAGAAGAAAATTTCGGTAAATGGCAAGAATAATTCTACTTGAAAAGCTTGGTTTAAAAAATCTCTAGTTAAAAAGGGACATATTAATACACTGTTGAGAGAGCTATGAATTGTTCCAACTATTCTTGAAATAAATTTTAACTATGCCCCCACAGTCAACTATAGTTACTAGACCTAGTCCCTCAAAAGAAAACTCAAAAAAGGAAAAGACCTCTATATACAAAAATATTCATAACATACCCGTGTTTTGTGGTGACAGAATTTGAAATTTAAATAGATGCTTATCCATTGGGGAATGGCAAGAATATGGTATATGAATACAATAGTATGTGCCAAAGAAATGTTAAAAGATAGAACTTGAGAAGTTTTCTGTGAGCTGATCTAGAATGAAGTAATTTTGGGAAGAACAGTGGATACAAAAATAATTATCCAGAGGGTAGATGATGTAGCATACAATTTATATCCTGCAAAAGAGGTGAATACTAACAAAATAACAGAATAAGACATACATTTTTGGACATGGCCAATATGAAGATTTCTTTTGCTTGACTATGCATATTAAAAGGTTTAAATTTTTTATTAGAAGTAAAGTGAGAAGAAAAGAAATTTTTATTTGAAAATAATAAAGGAAAAAACTTTAGTACACACTGGATTATAAGAGCATTGCTTAGAGCAGTTTGATTAATCTTTTACCTTCATTAATGCATTATGTTTTTCCTTTGAGTTTTTGCAACAAATACCCAAACAAGCCCACTTAGTATTTTTCCTGGGGAAAAGTTTGATTGTTGATAGGCTATTATATCTCTTAACTTTGACGGTACTGTATTGTACCAGTTTTGTCAACCTTTCAGTGCTGGCTATATTTATATTGTCAGTTATTTTTTATATCATCTATGTTTATAGATTCATATGTGTGTCAATACATGGATAGATATAGATTTGGCTTACCCTTCACTTCACATTACTTCATACATACTTTCATACATTTACATCTGTAGAAGACTTGAGAATTTATCTGGTCCAAAACTTTCATTTTATTAAACTGAGGAAGTCCTCAAGACCTCATATAGCTTGCTTTCAGGTCATACAGCTAGGAGGTAGAAGAGTTCTTTCTATTCTGTCATGCTGCTTTTCCCTCTTTTTCCTTCAAATTCTTCATGGTCATCATTCCTTTTGGTCCATTGTATTTCTATACCATAATCTATTTCAACCACATCACTGAGTCCATATTTTGTTTGCTACTGTTATTAAAACAATAATGCTACTATGAACAGTTTTTTTTCTCCTTGGTGATTAGTCTCAGTATCTCTGGTTTAAAGAATATAAGCAGATTTTAGTAACCTTTTTTTTCTCATAACTACAAATTATTTTCCAAAATAATTAAATCATTTCCTGGCTATATCACCAACAATTTAGCATGGTTCTTTTCCCACAGTCTCTTCAACAGTGTTCACTTTAGAAGTTCTTACTGATTTTGGGGGGGGGGGGAGGAAGCCTCCTGCCATTTGCCCCTTCCCTCAACATCTGTATTTAACTGTCTTCTTATTCCAGGAGTTAAAGAACTATGTCTTTTGGTGATTTTGTTCCTGTGCTTATTCCTTCCTATTCCAACAACTATGCTGGTTTGCTGGTTTCTTCCTTTCTTTTTAAGCTGTAGCTTTCTTCTCTCCCCATATCCATAAAGAAAAAAAAATCAGTATATGATGATCTTACTATTTCTTTTTTTACTCGTTTCTGTCACTCACATGAAAATGATCCCTTTAAAGGTCACCGAATAGCCACATCATTGCCAGCCAAAGTCAATGATATTTTCTTCTCTGGTTGTTTTATTATAATTACCCTTTCTCTATTAAAATATTTTCATTTTTGTGAAAACTGGAGGAAATATCCTTTGGCACCTTTTATTTGCTTTACCAACAGATTTCTTATCTTTCTGTTGTACACTGTGTTTATCATAGATCGTCAGCTTTCCATACTTAATCTAAACTCAATTGCTCTGAAGAAAATCACAAAACTATATTAATTAGGGCCCCTACAGGTTTGTGCTAGTCAGTGTTACCTCACTGGGCAGGGTGCTGCTGCTGCTGCTGCTGCTGCTGCTGCTGCTGCTGCTGCTGCTGCTGCTACTACTACTACTACTACTACTACTACTACTACTACTACTACTACTACTACTACTACTACTACTACTACTACTACTACTTCTCCCTCTTCCTAATTAATTCCATATCCCCTGACATTGCCCTTGACCCTTAGCCTATCAAATCATTCCTGTCTCTTGCTGAGGACTTTATACTTTTCCCCAAAATTCACCATTCCAACTTTTCCTCTTCATCTTACATCCTTCTGATATTGTTCCTCCATTCTACTCTCAGATGATGAAATGATTATGGAAGATATTTAATTCAAACCACAATGAAAATCATTTGAAGTTTCTGGGGATAGTAAACTTAAAGAATAGAACACTTAGGGGACATGATATAGTTCAAGTATTTGAAGGGATCTCATGTATAAGAGGAATTTCACTTGTTTTGGTTGGCCCTAGAAAGCAAAAGATGGAAGTTTCATAGAGGCAGATTTTGACTTGATGTATGGAAAAATTTAACCAACAAATAGTATTATCTAAAAGTGGATTGGACAATTTAAAGGTGCTATAGTTTCTCTCTCAAACTCTTTTTCCCTTCCCATCTCAATCTTTCTACCACTTCTGGAGGTCTTTAAAGAAAGCTTTAATGGTCACTTGTTGAATATAAAAATCAGACCAATTACTTATAATATTAAACTAAGGCATCATGGGGAAAGTTTGTTGGCTCCTTGTTTTGGCATACTCTTTTTATGAGTAATTGTGACAGGATCAACTTTTACCAATAATAATAATAATAGTTTTTTAAATGAGGTCAAGTTGGGCTAAGAGGAAGGAAAATTGAGAGTACAAAAAATTTTAAGCATTGACATCCTGCTTAGTCATGCTTTATTTAACACGTAAGCAAAGATTACTAGTGATTTGTATTGTTTATTGATCTTTGGGAAATTCATTTATAATTGGTCTGTTAATGTACTTCAGTATCACACTGTAGTGATACAATAGCATTCATATGTCACTTTAGATCTAAAAAGCATTTTCATTAATATCTAGGAAAATGTCATGTTTTATACATTCAAACATTCTTAGCACATTTGTCTATAGTCTGTTTACCACTTAACCAGAATGTCAAATCTGCAAAGCACAGATCTGATCATGTCACCCCCCTCCTATACAATAAACCCTAGTAGTTTCCTGTTACCTCTAGCAAATACAAAATATTCAAAGTTCTTTATAACCTATCCCCCCTTATCTTTCCAGTCTTACACATAACTCCTCAATACATATGCTTTCATTCCAGTGGCATTGACTACCCTGATATCCTTTAAGTCTCAAATGAAATCCCACCTTCTACAGGAAGCTTTCCCTAAAACCTTTTTAATTACACTCTTAATTCTTAAAACCCCTCTTATTTCCTTTACTGTATATAGCTTGTTTTGTCTGTATTTGTTCACATGTTATCATTCCTATTTAACTCTTTGAGGACAGGGCCTGTCTTTTGCCTCTTTTTTGTATCCCCAGTGTTTAGCACAGTGCCTGGCATATAATAGATGCTTAATAAGTGTTTATTGATTGGTTGATTTCATGGGGTGGGGGGGGGGTGAATCTGAATATCACAGATATCAAATACTCTAAAGAAAAATATTTACCTAGATTCCCCAAATTTTTGATGTTAGATAATAGATTGTTTACATTTAACTTTGGAAAGCTATCAATGGTCATAGAACAGATTTAACTACTACTATTAGATGTAATCGCCAAAACTATAAGGATAATTTTTATTTGGTTTGTTAAGGTTTGACTTAAAATCTAAATAAGTGATCCCCATAGGAAATTCCCAAATATGAAAATACCCAAGTCAGGTGGGGATTTCTGGAGATTTTAATTAATATAAATGAAAAGGGGGAGAGAGAGAGAATTAATTTAAACTGCTCTGGCTGAGGCTGAGCCAAACAGTAGTTAGAGGC
The DNA here is from genome assembly GCF_027887165.1 of Monodelphis domestica. NCBI lineage: Eukaryota > Metazoa > Chordata > Mammalia > Didelphimorphia > Didelphidae > Monodelphis > Monodelphis domestica. The sequence continues at coordinate 276,911,506 of NC_077228.1, forward strand.
CTAGGCTAAAGTGGCCTCCCTGAGCCCTAAGGGAGAAGGAATCAGTCTTCTCACCATAAGACTGTCTCCAAGCAAGCTCCAGTCCTTCACTGACTCTCTTGAACTAAGTTCAGAATCTAACTCAATTCAACTCAATTTCCTGAACTCAATTCCCTCCTGACTTTTTACCCCTTCCTTTTTTTTTTTAAACCCTTACCTTCTGCCTTGGAGTCAATACTGTGTATTGGCTCCAAGGCAGAAGAGTGGTTAGGGCTAGGCAATGGGGGTCAAGTGACTTGCCCAGGATCACACAGCTGGGAAGTGTCTGAGGCCAGATTTGAACCTAGAACCTCCCATCTCTAGGTCTAGCTTTCAATCCACTGAGCTACCCCAGCTGCCCCCTTTACCCCTTCCTTTTAAAGAATTTTTCTCTCTTATGTGTAAAGATTAAAATTTAGGGAAACTGAGACAGGTAGAAATTAGTTTCTCTCTGCAAGGAGTATTATATTTTATGAGGTTTATTAAAGTTAAGGATTAAAGAAAATACAGGATAAGAAAAAACACGTGCCTGGGCCAGAGGCCTAAACAAGATAACCTCACATCATGGAAGAGACACCTCTGCTCCCAAACGGAAGTCCAAAAAAAGCCTTTGCAATCAGGTTAAATCCCTTCTCTATCTTGGCCCAGGTGAGATTACAAAGCATTCTGGGGAAGTGGAGTAAAGGCTTGTGGGGATTGAAGTCCTGGGTTCCAGTTCATTTTTACATATGTCACCTCCCCTAAATTTTCACATCTACCAATCACAGTAGACACTTTTTTCCAGGACTACCCATTCTTAATTCTAACCTTCTCTGGTTAGATTATATCTTCTGAGTATATCACACCTCTTTGTTAAGCTTGCCTTTTGTAAGTTACTTGACCTTTTTTGTGATTAATTTAACCTTTACAGGTACATAATACCTTTTTGTATTAGATCTAAAAATAGACCTATCTTAAGGTTCTAAGCTTCACTATAAGGTATGAGTTGGGGACTTTCATTGTTCAATCAGGAGTTTACAACTTTATCTTCCCCTAAGGCACTGTCTGAGTATGGTGGAGTAATTTTAAAAGTTCCCAATACATTCCTGATTCTTGTTAGACCAAGTATCTCCATTGTTACGATAAGGGAATAGCTAAACCAAATCTTGTAAGGTACAGTCTGAGTAGTTTTTAAGATTCACATAGATGAACATAGACCAAGGAATTAAAGTAAACCTTGAGATCTGCATCTCATGTCCTAAGGTTGGAGAAATAGGAAAAGTAAATTAAAACCATCTACTTTAGTATTTGCTCTCTCCTTTTATATTCTAGGTTTATCACCAACCTTCGATTAGATAGATGGGTGTAGTAGATTATAAAATCTTTACTCAGTTGTGTTAGAACCACAGGCCTTTTAAATTTTGAAAGCTGATTTTTCATGGTCATTGCCCTTAACTCAATGAAGAATCTGAGATCATTCTAAATTTAAAGCAGCACACAATACTGTGTTTATAGTATTGGGCAATAATACTTAGTTTTTGCAAGGTTGAGACAATTGATTCTTACTAGAAATATATCATTCTGACTCCACTCAATTGTGGAGGGTGGAGCAATATAAAGGTAGTAATTCTTCAGGGATCTAGAATAAAGTATTAAGTAGCAAGAACAGAGAGATGGAAAAGGCATGCAGTTGTGCTTCATTGTTTCATCTGATAAGATTCAGAAGATTCACAGGATCATATTTTCAGAACTACAAAAAATATTAATTATTGAAGTGAGAATAACAATCTGTCTTTAACCAAACAACAAATTTAATATGGATCCTTTCATGAGACAGACTGACAAAGAAAAAAATGTTATTAACAACTTTGTCAGTAATTTATGTAGTAAACCACCAATCAAATTATGTCACAAATAACTTAGAAGTGCACCCATAGTGAGAAGTATTAAAAAAAACCACTAGAGGCCTAGCCTGTTCCTAGGAGGAGACTATGTTGGCCCCTGAATTGGACCAAGTTCCTCTTTCTCTGAAGAGCATTACTGATTGATTTACCATTACATTCCAGACTACATACCACCTTAAAGAGACTGAGCAGATAAGGAATCTTGTCCTGAGTCCAAAATGAAAGAAGCCCATCAGAACTTCTAGGACTTGTGGTTTATTTATTCTTAGAGAAGAATGTGCTGTTTGCATGTTTTAATTAACAAATTTGAATTGAATGCTCTGAGAAGTCAGTAATTAGTATTATCTGCTATAAGCATGAACTGGGTTTTATATATATATATATATATATGACTACCACGTTTTACAGATAAGGAAAACTAAGGCTCACCAAGGCAAAGTAATTTGTCTAAAGTTACCAGGATTGAATAGGTAGCAGAGTCAGGGGCTGAAAGATGCCCTCACATCATATTAACTTTCTTTTTTTAAAAATAAATATGGAAAGCAGGAAGAACTGAAACAACTTTTAGTACATGGGAAACGGCATCAAATTGGGAATTTGGAGAACCTAGGTATTTATCTCAGTTTACTTGCTTCCTTTGTGGTCAAGTTATTTACTTTTTCTGTCTTTTAAAGCCATGTTCATCTGAGGCCTTTCCCTTGCCAACTTCACTATCTACTCCTGTTACACACCAATCCATATTATGCTTTATCTTCCCCTATTGGAATGCAAACTCCTTGAGATCAGGGACTATCTAATTTCTTATTACTCGTGTTTTGTATTCCTAGTGCTTAGTACAGTGGCTGGCACATTGTAATGACATAATTAATGCTTTCTTTCTCTCTCTAAAACTTGTCTTTTCCAGTTTTCTTATACCTTATTACCCTCCAAGGGTTAGTGACCCTGGCCTTCTTACGCTGTTCCTTTTACAAAATTCTTCACCATGAAGCCTTTCTTGATTCCTTCCAGCTGATAGTGTACATTTCCTCCCCAAATTACCTTGTATGTACTTTGTATATTTTCTGTCTGTGTGTGTGTGTGTGTGTGTGTGTGTGTGTGTGACACACATTGTCATTTCTACCATTAGAATATTAGCTCTTCAGCAATGAGAAGAAAAAGAAATTAACGTAGACAATGAGAAAACTAAAATAACATTCTTTGTAGATGATATGATGGTATACTTAGAGAATCCTAAGGAATCCACTAAAAGGCTAGTGGAGTGTTTTCCCATGTTTATATGATTCACTTTCTTTCCCTCCCTTCTTCCCTTCCCGAACTTACAAGCTATTCCACTGAGTTTATACACGTGTTATCACTTCATACCTATTTCCATATTATTCATTTTTGTAATAGAGTAATCTTTAAAAATGTTATTTTGAGAAGTCTTCACCAAGGATACAAGGGATACAAGATGCAAAAATGTTAACCATTATTTTAAGTACTGTGTTAATGATGTAAGTGTCATAAGAGAGAAAGCTATCAGGAAATTTTATTATAAAGAAAAAGAAGCCATGAAAAATGCTTTACTTGATCTTGATTAAGTTTAGCAGAGATGGGAGCAAAGAAATACTACTAGTTGAAGAACTCAATTCCTGGAACTGAGTTTGAGCATATATAATTTTTGGCCTTTGAGGCTAAGATGTCATACCAGAGAATAGAAAATGACTACTTTATTTGGACTTGGTTCAGTCTGTTTATTGGAATTTAATAGATCTATGTATAGTAAATATTGATTGATACTAGGAAGACATAAAAAATACTTTACTTTTTTAAACTGCCTTTTTTATAATCAAAGGTTTTAGTTTTCCAAAGAATAAAAGCATTTCCTAGAAGGAACTTTGTCATGAAAACTTTCTGAATTGAGAAGTTCCACCTAATATTGGAGATTGGTGATTTGTTTTGATATTCTTCTCCATCTACTCATCCAAAGGTGTCCTCTTGCTCTACATTATCAGACTGCATTTCCTACCTCGAGTTAACACTTTGGTTCAGCACCTTGTTGGATATGGTTAATAAAACATGTTCTTGCTATATTTCCTTTCTTTTTTTTTTTTAACCTCATTGAAACCAGTTAGACCAAGCTTACATTTTGCTCCAGGGTTCACCATAATAGTTTCTTGGCATGCTTTACTAGTTAATTAGGACAGCCAATGTCATAAAGCACTTGTTTTGTTCTTTTAGGATTTTTCACTCTTTCATTTACATACTTTTCTTTATTTGTACTGAATTTTACATTCCTATCCCCTCTTACTTTTCTATGGCAATACTTATAATTGTTAATACTACACAATGAACAACTGTGCTTTGAATAGAGAGCCATTTAACTGTGTTTCATTTTGCTGAATTCCAAGTAGCAGGTCCTTTTTTTTTTTAACCCTTACCCTTCTGTCTCGGAGTAAATACTGTGTATTGGCTCCAAGGCAGAAGGGTAGTAAAGGCTAGGCAATGGGGGTCAAGTGACTTGCCCAGGGTCACACTGCTAGGAAGTGTCTGAGGCCAGATTTGAACCTCTAGGACCTCCCGTCTCTGCAGGTATTTCTTAATGCTTTCTTTTGAAGCTTTTCAGGGTATGACTTAATCACTGGGCACGTCTGTGGTGGTCTTATGATGTTCGTCTATAAAGACAGCTGGTGAAAAAATTGCAATTAAATAGCTCAGATATTTAGGCATGAGGAAAGTATAAATTTTTTTCTTTAAAAAAATTACTGTTAGGTACCATTTAAAAATACTTTTCTATTGTTGCAGTAATAAATATCATTAAGCTTTTAGGAAGATTTTTATTGGGAGTTTATTTTTAGCCAAAGATTTATAATCCATTTTGTATATAATCCTTTTTGTACATTAGTATTTAAATTCCTTCTCCCCACTGTAGAAAAGAAGTGGATATTAATTTTGATTTTGCTTAGTGCCATTGTTTTTGTTTTGTTTTCCCCAGATAGGTCTGGGTCTCTCCATTATAGTTTTATTTGGGTTTAACCTACATGTGAATTTAGAACAAAAATTTTTTTTCATAATGAGAATTGGCTTCTCTAACTAACTTTTAGCACTGTGCTTCCAAAATATGTTGGACAGAGGAACTAAAATTTAGGAGTCTTAATCTGAACTAAATGAAGAAGAGATGGTAATTTAGTCCTGTGGATGAAGGTGGTTTGGAATCAACCATATTCATGTATGTTCTCTCCCCCTCCCCCATTTCCCTTTCCAGTTATGCATCCATTGATTCATGCTATAAGCATTTCGTTCCCATTATGTTAAGCAGTAAGAGTAGGTGATGAGAATACCCCCAAAAAATGTACACTCGAGGAGTTTATATTCTATTATCTAACATTTACACAATAAATACAAATTACATACAAGATAAGTTCTAAGTTCTAGTAGGATTAGAATAGGCTGTACTAAGGAGATAGTACTTGAAATGAAATATATAGTAGAGAGTGTATTGTATTCATGGGAGGAAAGCCTGTGCAAAGACCAAAAGTTGGGAGTTAAATGGTATATATATATATATATATATATATATATATATATATATATATATATATATATATATATATATATATATATATATATATGGGATCATAAAGAAGATCAATTTGGTGAAATTGTGAAATGTGTGTGATAGAAAGTAACTTGAAAAGGAGGTCTAGATCCAGATTTTTAAGGCTTTGAAAGAGTCTTTATTTTTTAAAAGAGCCAAACAGGAGTAGTTGCCAGTAGGCAAGAGAGAGCCACTGGCAAGAGAGAGCCACTGGAACTTACTGGAACTTTATGACTTGGTACCAAGTCATAAAACAGGTATAAGAAACCTGTTTCTCTCATTGTTAATGTTCTTCCTCCTTAACCATATTGCCTTTAATTCCTTTGTATTTATTTTGATGTTTTTTTCCTGTGGTATAACCAAATAGAATATAAACTTTCGAAGAGATAGAGACATTTTTTTTCTTTTATATTTCCATTGCCTAGGCAGAATATTTGTTTCATATGGTACAAACCCATTCTTATGAACATCATAGTAAGTCACCAGCATTTAACTACACAAAATTCCCAAAATCAGGGGGTCTATATAGGCAAGAATTTGAAAAGTTATAATATATTTTTATTGGATTCTAAAATAATTTTCCCATCTCTGAAAAGGGGGAAGAAAAGAATTTCAGCAATTAAAAAAAATTTTTTTATCTACATTACTCTCCTTCCCACCCCTCCTGACTGTTACAAAGTGATAAGGACTGTGAGAAACTGAAAAGTATCTTAAGTGCAAAACTGATACTTCCTTTGGCAACATGCATTTGCAATTTATTTTTCTTTGTGTTTCATTTCCTAAAAAAGGGACATTCAAAACAGGGCATATTTTATACTTCCTGAGAGTATATAATGATCTAGTCTGAATGCCAACAATTGAACTTAAATTCATTTAATTTCTCAAGATCTCTCTTTGCTTAAATAAAATCAAGTTAAAGTATGATAAATATTTCAGAAATAATATAAACTAAAGCCAATTGTCTCAAGATTGAATCTAATTAAATTCTTTAGGAGTTTTTTGTTATTTGGCATTTTGCATGTTATCAGATGGTTTTAGACTTGTTATATACATGAAGTGCTTTTGATCAGGATCAGAATTTTCAGAATGAATGCTCTGCCTTTGATTCAGTGTTTCAGAGTCAAAATTTAATAGAAATGGAGGTTTTTATACCTTATGCTTTTATAGGAAAGTAGATTTCACAATGACCTTAGGGAACTTCTTAAATGTAGGTCAGTTTTTCTTTTCTTTTGGTTTTTTGACATTTTGATGCATGAGGCTGTGGAAGTTTTGTACATGCATTAAAGTTGGTCTTCTTTCTTGTTGAACCACAACTTAGTTTGAAGGATGTTTCTCAGGCGTAATAAGGATTAAAATTTTTTTTATCTTTAAAAAAATTTATAGCATGTGACTTCAATTATGTTTGTTTACATTGATATCTCTTATTCAAAATATGTACTATTATTATCTGAAGACAGTTGAGTCACTGAGCCTTGCTTTACTATGTGTTAAACATTTTTTTCTTCTTATTTGTCTTACTTATTCAGATGTTGCCTATTGATTACCAGGCAACATACACACTTATGTGTACAGCTGTGAATACAACTAAGAACTGACGTTTTCATTTTGAAACTTTTAAAGAAAGTCCACAAATATTGTTATTCCCTAGTGAACACCTAGTATCTTGAGTTGGTGGTTAATCAGAAAAAAAAAATGAACATATGTACATACTACTTTTTTTCTTAATTAAAAAGGCTTTTTAAAATGTCAGGATGATTTATATAAATGACTACAGATTCAATGCTCTAAAAGCAAAAGTGATGAGAAATTTTTTAAAGAACTATTTATAATAATTTCCAGAAACTCTAGGATCTAAGTTTTCCCTCCATATAGGAAACTGTTGGTAAATGTTATTGTTGCATTCTCTGCTTTATTTACATAGTCCATAGAACAGGTATAAATATCCAATTACAATACCAAATTTTAAGGTTCCCTTGAGGAACTTTATGACTCCATTCTATTACCCAGTAGGTCTTAAAAAAATTTTTTTTTTAAAATATCACAATCCTGTTGGTAGCAATAACCTAGTAGATATAAGATATACTCCCTTTTGACTGCTTTCATTTAGGTGAGTTAAATTTAACAGTGAGTTAAATATAACAAAATATTATCCCTTTGGCTGGTTGTAGTAAGGTGACTTTCCTCAAACAAGTAATATATAGGAAAATAGCCACTACTGAATAAATAACAAGTTATACTGCTCAGAAAATCCTTTGGACAGTATTGATGTTCTCTGGTCCACAGAGTCACATGTTATGATATGGAAATCTTCCTGATGCCTGTCACAGAATATCTGGAGTTAGTCAAATTCCTAGCATGCCCTTCTTCGGGCCCAATTGTCAAAAGCCCCTTCCTTGTCACTTCAGAATTTAGATCTTTTGGACCATGAATTACAACACTGATTACAAGAGAAGGACTTCAGGTGAGGTCTTCTTAATTCATTTAAAAAATTTAGTGACAACTGCAGATTAGGATGAAATGTTGACTTGAAGAAGAAGGGACCAAGTCTCCAGTGTGGATTATGTTGGTCCACTTTCATATTTTTCATGACTGATTACAGATATTCCTATAATTGTTCTCATATTCATTAGTCCAAAATTATATTTACAGAGGTCTGGTTTGCCAATACAAGTTTAGGGTTATGAATTCCTTCTAGATCATTGTTCTCATGAAACACAGAGATGATGGATGCTGACTTGAGTTTTTGCATAGTGCTCCAGTAAATAAAAAAATATATGGATACCTAGAACCAAATTTGTTAAAAATTTTACTTTTCAGTATCCCCTCCATAATCTCCCTTTTTCCTGGTGAGCCATGGGTTTCTCCTTAGCTTCATTACAAATTAGACTATAAAATGAAGAGGGCTGGAGGAGTGTTTCTGAAAATGGTAGGGATAGCCTTGCTCTTAGTTTGTTCTCCTCACCTCTAAAAATCTCCATAAACTGAGAGTGGTAGTGGTAGAATGTCAGTAGAAAATAACTTTAGAGATTGAACAAATAAGGCTTCAAAAATTGACCACTTGATCTCAGCCAACCAACTGCAGTCTCCTCATTCCTGCAGTATCTGCCATTGATCTATTATTATAGTTTATCAAAAAATGGAAGGAACCTTTAGTCTTGACTCTTAACTATCTAGCTAAATAAATAAAACAAATATATCATTTTAATTGGATTTATGGAGAATATGCAAGAAAATTTAGTTTTAAAAAGTAAAGTTCATCACATGCCCCCAAGAGTTTATTTCAATAGAGACTCTGAAGAGAATTTGTAACTAGATGAAATTCTATTTTCTCCCACCCAACCCTTTATTTAAAAAAAAATATTCTAGCATGATCAGAATGGACTGTATAAAGTTGTGAATTACAAATATCTCAATTTTGGTCTCAAATTTGGCCAAATATCTCAATTATGATTTGGATGATTGTGATTAAAATTACAGTAGAATAAGAAAATGACAATAAAATGTTTCTTTCTAAAAGGAGGGAGCAGCTGGGTGGCTCAATGGATTGAGAGTCAGGCCCAGAGATGGGAGGTTCTGGGTTCAAATTTGGCCTCAGACACTTCTCAGCTGTGTAACCCTGAGCCAGTCACTTAACCCCCATTGCCTAGCCCTTACCACTCTTCTGCCTTAGAACCAATACCCAGTGTTGATTCTAAAACAGAAGGTAAGGGATTTTAAAAAATGGGGGCAGCTGGGGTAGCTCAGTGGATTGAGAGCCAGGCCTAGAGAAGGGAGGTCCTAGGTTCAAATCTAACCTCAAACACTTCCCAGCTGTGTGATCCTGGGCAAGTCACTTGACCCCCATTGCCTAGCCCTTACTACTCTTCTGCCTTGGAGCCAATACACAGTATTTACTCCAAAACGGAAGATAAGGGTTTTAAAAATAAAAATCATCATTTGGTTAATCATAATTCATATTTGTCTTTGGTCATTGTTGGAAATTCTGGTTGCAAAAATAGGAAAACTTTAAAACTAGGTTGACAACATTGTCCCTTCAATAAGTTAGATTACTTCCTAAAATGCATCTATTTTCATGCTTGCAAGACTATGACTTCATATGTTTAAAATAAAAAGCAAACTGCCAAATAAATTAGCAAAAAATAAGGAACTTACCAGAGTTTCTATACAAGCTGGAATGAAATATAGTATTTAGGTATCAGGGATATCTTGGTTTTTAGTTTTTTAAAAATATCAAGTTAGCCATTTAGGCTCCTTGTGCTTTCTGATTTGCTTTGTATCCTTAGGCCCTAATATGATTCAAATTAAAGTGACAGAGCGCCTTTTAAAAATGTTTTTTAATATTTTCTAGAAATTCAGGCATCTGAGTTGGTATGATATGTTCTTATTTCTTTGCCCAATAAACTCTGCTGAAAAAGAACTTTCTTAATTGAATTAAACGCTGTGTAATAATTAAAATGGGTTTGACAAATATAAGAATTAAAAAATTGTTGTGGTTGCTCTATATAATAATTATATATAATTAACAATAAATTATTATTGTTATTATAAATAAATTAAATAAATATTATAAAATATTGTATTAATAAAATATTATTATATATAATATTATATATAATATTACAAAATATTATAAATAAATTATTAACTCTTAAGTCAAAAGGCTTATTACTAGCTTTAGTAGCTTTTTATACCAAGGTAGAGATAGTAAAGGGGGAAATGTAGGAAGGAGGTAGAAGATATTGCCTTCCTAAAAATACCCTAAGTCCAGGTCCAAATGTCTCTAAACCATGAATGCGAATCACACCAGCCCATGAGAGTGTCTCCAGCAGGGAGTTTCAGCTACCAAAGACAGATGCCAAAGAGGTTGAGCTGCAAAGGGCAGTCTCACACCAAAGAGGCAAGAGTCTCACTATAATAAGTGTCCCTCTTCAACCGTAGTCTCCAATGCAGGAAGCCTAATCTTCACCCGAATCCAAAGTCTGAATCAGGAAGCTGAAATCCAAAGCTGCAAAAGACCACACAAGAATGCCCAAGGTCCCAAAGGCTAAGGCTTACATGCATTTTTCTCCACCCATCAGCTCTCCTCATCACACACCTCAGGAATCAATCACAGTCTCCTATTTGCCTAGCACTGGGGGCAGGCAGTACTTATAGTCTTTTAGGTTATGAACTTCCTCTTCTAGTAAACTGTTCTTCCCCCCCCCCCCCCCCAATTTGTTGCTTCCCTTCTGATTCTAGTTACATTGGTTTTGTTTGTACAGAAACTTTTTAATTTGATGTAGTTGAAATTATTTATTTTACATTTTGTGACTCTTAAGTATTGCTTGGTTTTAAAATAGTAAACTGTTCTTACCAAGTGTTAATGACTAATTGTGGAAGGTGGGGGACCAAGTTCTTGATAGATTAAGTTAAAATAAACAAAAGGAGATTAAGTTCTCTTTTACACCTTTTTTTTGGAACTAACTGGTTATAATCAGTTAAACAAATACTTAGGGAATTGAGATATTTTTAGAAAGTATGGAAGAAGATGGTCAACAGTGTCAAAGGTTCAGGAAGGTCTTAAAAATGGGTACTGAGAAAAGACCATTCAGAAATGTAAAGATTGGTAATCTTAGAAGGATCAGTTTAAGCTGGGAGATTGCATTGAGAGTCATGTTTTATTAGATAGAAATGATCAGGAAGTAAAAGTGGAAGCAAATCCTCATTGACAGATTTTTCTATCAATTTGTTTAGGAAAGGAATAGAAAGAGTGTAAAGGATGATAGGAAGAAAAATAGTTTGAGAGGATGGCAGGTTCAAGTGAAGGTGTTTTAAAAATGGAGGTGATTTGAGGCAAGTTTTTAGGGAGCAAGAAATGAGCCAAATAATGAGATTATGATTGTTGGGGCTGTCTACTGGGGCAGAGGAAAAGAGAATGTGGGTCACAATTGAAAATAGAGGGTTGACCTTGGCGCCAGAGAAGGAGGTTGCCACTTTTTTGGAAATTGAAGCAAAAGAGGAGCGAATAGAAGGATGATATTTAGAAGATTTGAGATGTAGCACTTGGAAGATATGGGAAGATGATGGATAAAGTGTGAGGAGAGGTTATCTGCTGTGGGGACAATTTTGGCCACTTGAGAAAAGGACTTTTGGGACAGGATTATGTGTTTATCATTCTCTGACCTCATTCTGGCCTTACTTCCGCACCTGCCCCCGTACCTGCCCCCGTACCTTCCTCTCCCTCCAATTTTTAATTTTTAAGTTTTTAAAAATATACCAAGCCTTTGAAATCTTTCTCTTCCTTACAGGGCCCAGATCAAATGCCACGTCAAACTGAAAAGCATTCCAGATTCTTAATCTAGAACCCTTATTACTTCAAATCTCTTTATGCTACTGTTTTCACTCTTTCCCTAATGTATGAAAGATTTTTTAAATGTGTTTTATCTCTCATAGGTCAATGTGACATATTAGAGAGACATACCTGGAGGCAATAAGATTCCTCTTTTAGGTGATGCCTGTGAAACTTTTAACAGTACCTCCCGGAGTAAGTCAGTCTTTCAATGGCTCAGGCAATTCATAAACTTCTGATTTGAGGCTATACAAAGGTAGCAAGCATATCCACTAGTGTGGAGAAAATAAAAGCACAGTTATTGAGTGCCTTTTGGATGTTATACTAGGCCTTTGGGGAAAATATAAGGAATTGATATGGGTCTTGCCTTCAGTAAACTTGTAGTTTAATAGAAGATAAGACAAAAGTTAATAAACGGAAATAATTTTATCATAATTATAGAAACATGCCAAGATGGAAAACAGTAAATCAAAGATCCATTCAAGAGGTTGAAACAAAGAGAAAATTTATATATATACATATACTTATATACACACATACAATACATATAATAAATATATACACACACAAACAGACAGAGGATATCTCTTTCTTCTTGGGCTCCTGTGTCCGTAATGAAACCCAATTTTAAAACAACTATCTTCATCCTTCATTTCCATTTCAGTAATTCTTGTACACCAGATGCGATGCAGTGGAGAGAAGATTGTGGTCCTTGTGATTCTTTTCCATAGCTACTACATAAGTAGGAAATTTCTTCTCCATGCCTACCAGTGAACTAACTACTCTTGTCACCCATCAAGTGGGTAATAGGCAACCTAAAGGTTGCTTGATTTTAAATTGTTTTTTAAAAATTATCTTTGTTTTTTACATAACTATAGCTTTCCCTCCATCTCCCAGAGAGCCATCCCATATAACAAGTCTTATTTTTTAAAGACCAAAAAAAAGAGGATTTGAAAAATAAGCATTGCTGTTGGGTTTGGTGAGTAAGAGTGCAGATTGGAGGTAGGGTGATTGTGTACACACATATGCAGCCATCTGGAGAGAGAGAGAGCGTGCAAAAAAGTCTGAAAATATGAGGATTGTGCAGTAAATATTTTCTGTGGATTTCCCAACTCTTTAGTAGCGATTGGAGGTGTCTTCTTAGTCTATCTCTTTAATTTGGTTTCAAACAACAGGAAGTTACAGTCATTCATTTTTAGACTTGGAAGTATAACTCTGTAGTCTTGGCAGCCATATATGTTAGTATTGTTTTTGTCTCCTTTATCACTGACGTTGGAACAAAAGTTTGAGATTTTGAATGCCAGTACTACAATTTATGCTTGACCAGAAATGCTAGTACCCTCATTATCACTCGTACAAAAAGTTTATTATGGAGAATAGAAATTTTGTTTCTCTCAATCAAATTTTAGTTTTTAAGAAAAAGATGAAAGGGGTTTTTAACATGGATTAAATTTGTAAATATATCATTGAAAATAGGAATGGGGAATATGATTCTACCTTACTTGAAATACAATCTTCTTTGAGTTTACCTTGGCAGAGTTACTCATGCATGGCTAAGTATGAAATAGTAAATCACTTTTGTGAAATGAGAGTTTTATTGGTGGTTATATTGGGGAGACACATTTGCTCTTAATGATGTACATGTAGTTATATTAAAGTAATTACTATTTCCTCAGAGCAGATCTATTTGACTTTCTGTGACTAGTGCTGAGATAATTGGAATATGAACTGCTGGGGAGATAGTCCTAACACTTTTGCATGATGGGCTATTGTGAGGATAAAATGAGATAATAATTATAAAATTTTCCTTACCATAGTGCCTGGCACATAGTAGGTGCTATATAAATTCTTCTTATTATTTATTTTTATTAGCATATTCCCATGTTCAATTTTATATATCCATTACTTTTCATCAGTTTTGGAATAATTATTTCAACATGATGTCTTTCCTATTTGTCTCATTCTCTATTCAAGTGTTATTTATAGATACACTCTACTTGATACTATTCATTGGTGTCATGAAAACATTCCAAGCAAAACAGCATAAATAAGAAGGGCTTTGGATTGAATGACCTTTGAGTTTCCTGCTACCTGTTAAGTTTATAAACTGTGAGCATGGGAGAGATAAGGAGCAGGTAGTACCATAGGAACTTCCTTATAAATGGAAGTCATGTTCCTTGGAAAGGAATTAGTTTTAGTTTGGATATGGTATCTGGAAGAGGAAGAGAAAGAAAAAGCATTTATTAAGTACCTGTTTGTGCCAAGGACTGTCCTAAGTGCTTTACAATATCGTCTTATTTGATAAGCTCCTTCTGAAGAATAGAAGGAAAAGAAAAGAGTTTTTGGTGAGACTCATAAAGGCAAGCTAATCTAGGACCCCTTGAGTCAACAGAAGCATGACATAAATTCCTGGAGCATCTCTCTGGAAACTTCTGGGCCTGCTAGAATTACACACCTAGCCTCACTCAACAACAGGGCTAGTTTAGACCCAGAAATTCTGTGCTACCAAACAATGCCACTATCTACAAATCCAGCCAAAAGCCAAGAGACCTGTTATTGTGCAACTATTTGGAATTCTCCTTTCACTTGGAGTATTATCTCTGCCTAAGTTTCAGGAAGTACCTACAGTGATTTCAACTCTTTCTTGTAGTAGGATTTTGTGGACTATTGTGGTAAGGTCCCTCTGACTAGCCCCCTGATGTGTGGGCTGGAAGCCTTCCCCATTTACCAAGTATTCTAACCAACATAAGTAGGAGCACATGTTTCACAATAATATTCCATTACCATCATATTCCATGCATGGTTTACTTATCCAGTCCAATCTGTTTTGTTTCAAATTCTTTTCTATAACAGAAAGTTGCTATAAATATTTTGGTGCATAAGGGGTCTTTTGGTTGTTGGACTCCTTGGAATATATTCCTATTAGTGGAATAATTCAATAGGAATAAAATGCCTATTAGTGGATATTTCTACATTGTCTTTTAGAACAAATTAATCTAACAGGAATAGTGGAGGCAGATGTTCTGGGGATCAAAAGAAAAGTTTTCAAAATTGAAAATATAAAAATTATCTGGTTGTGGGTATATGTATATACACACTCATCTTGCCTAATGAATCCAAGTCTTTTTGATGCTTGAGTACTTTGTAGATTCTGGTATAATTTGTCCTTTAGGTTTAATCCCTTTCCAGGATTTCTTCCTCTCTCCCCTCTCTTACCCTAAAAGCCCATATGGAGGGAACAGTGCAGTAGATTTTGAATTAGCCAGGTTTAGGTTATTTGATATTTTTTAAATTAGCACCTGGGCCTTATATAAGGCCTATCTTTGTAAGAGCAATTATTTTAAAATGGCACATTATTTTAAATAAGCCAATATCAACTTAATGAGGCCTTAAAATACTTAGATCTTTGTGAAACAGTAATAGATTCTAATATAGTCTAGTAGAAAAGTTCACATAATTTTCCCAGGCTCTTCCACATAGTCTTTAATATTAAAGCCATGACAGTGTATATCAGCAGTTTGGGGGATAGTAGGTAACAGATGAATGGAGTCTGGTTTTGACTACCATTCTTGTCTCTTTGACACCCAGTTTCATTGGAGCCTAGTCCGATTTCTTTCAGACCTCATGACAGCATATAATCTGGTCTTTACCATTTTTACTTGTACCAAGTAACCTATGTCATAGTTTTCCATTGCTATGATTGGTAGTGAGCCATAGAACACATTATTGCTGTGTTGGTAGAATTATAGAACAATGCCAGTATTTTAGATGTAAACAAGAGGTTAAATTTTTCATTAAGTGCCTTCTTTAATCTGCTCTTTGATTCCTCTATCTGAATTGTAATTTTTGCTAGTCTTTATTTACATATTTATTTTCAATCATTCATTTTGTTAGAACTATTTTAATGGTACATTTTTCAGAAGACATTTTTTTCCATATTTGAAAAAATTCAGACACTTTAGTTTAACAAGAATTCAATATCTTGTGCATGTTACTGTCATACTAATGGATTATTAGATATTTGCTGTAATTCTAGCATGTTAATCTATGCCCTGTAATTGAGTATGAGATGATTACTAAGGAAACAGCATGGTTTGTACAATCAGTGCTATATGAGAAGTATATAAGCATTTCTTAAAGTAACTTTTTTTTCCCCCTATTTCACACTTAAAACCAATCATTTCTGTAGGTGTCAAGTAGGAAAGTTACCTACCATATGCCGGGCTCTGGGCTATATAACTTCAGTAATAATCTAGATTAAACAGTAAGTCAGATTACTGGCATGAGTTTGAATTCTGACCATATCAGTACTGGTATGATTTTGTTTTGGTGGTTGGGGGGGTGGGGTTGTTTTGTTTTGTGTTTTTTGTAAGAAACATTAAAGCTAATTCTATGCCATTCTATCTTATTGTTTCAACATTTTAATGGTCTACGGACAGATAACTAGGTGTTTGGTCGCTGAAAGAGTTTGATTCCAAGCAGAAAAGAAGGCTATTGAGAGACCTTTTGGGTCCTTTGAGTACTTCTCAAAAGGAAAAAGTGATTAACATATGCCAAGAATAATTTATACTAGTATTATCTGCTTATGGCAGAGTGCCTAATGTTTGCATGCTATGCGGAATTAAGTCTTGTCTCATGGAAATTTTACACTCATTTATAGTTGTCCAATATTCATGAGAAAACTTCAAGTTTCACCTGAACCTTGAAGTTTTGTGGATGTAGGAGAATGAAGAAAGGAGTTGAAATTTACCATTTGAGTTATGGTTGGGTTATACCATTTTTTATCTATGATTGCAGTGTAGAACAGAATCTTCTCTATGGCATTTCTTAAGTCAATTGAAATGTCTAGTTATTCAAACCAAGGAAACTCAAGGAATTTATTATGGATCAGGTAAAGAAGTAGAATCTTCAGAGAAAAGGCTTTCCACTCTGGAAAGCTGGGGCAATCAACAGTACAGTGCAAAATGATTCCAATCAAAGTCAAATTTCCCCTATTTGTCAAGTATCTTGGGTTAAACTTTTTTAAAATATTAATTCATTTCAACCCCATTGGTTTTTGCTAATTCTTCTTTTAGTTTGTTCTTGTTGAGACCATTAACCGAGGTTAACATCCAGCCACTAGAATTTTATTAAGATTTTAATCAGAAGGATAAATAGCCTGGTTTATGAATTGGCAAGATACTGCTAATGGTTTTGTCAGTAGTTTTATAAGAAATTCAGGGTTTGTGAATTTTATAAGGCCCAGGAGGCAAGCTCCATGTATAGATAGAAGCATACATGCTATCTCTAACTTAGTTAAGGAAGAAAAGAGAGAGGCAGAGCAGGAGTAGTAAAGATAAGTTTACTCCCATTAAAAGGAGCTTTGATTTCTTTTTATTGATAAATGCTAGGAAAAATAACACTCAAAAATTTTCTTTTCTATAAACAAGACCATCCTACCTTTTTTCATAGCCTCAACAAATAAACAAACAAAACCCCCCTTTGATAGGAAGTTTACTGCTTAGAGAGTCCTTAAATTAAACTTTATTCATGACATATAATCAGATGTGGTCTTGTGATCATGATGAGAGATGGAATTTTGATAATTTTGATAATGTTGAGATGGAATTTTGGTAATGTTGTAACCTTTCTACTTTGGAAAGCTCTAGTATCTCTCTGATCTCTAGTATCATAGTATCTCTCTGAAATCTGATAATACAAATGTCCTATCTGCAGAGGTGATAGAAAGTCTTGTTAATAAGCTGTGAACTGAAACTTTAATTTTTAATTTTTCTCCATGTTGAGTAGAATAGAAGTGGTCACAAGTTATGAGAGTAATATTCTTTACAGAAATCTTCTTTCTTACACAATGCTAGTTTTAGCCTTCCAAAAGAAGGTGTAGGGCTTGTTGCATTTTTTTATACTATTGTTAATATTTTAAAAGATGTTTGGTTTAATTAAATATAGTTATATTTTCCACTAATACAGATCTCCATGTTTAATGAACTGCTATACCCATTTCCCCATCCCTATCCTAAAGTTATCATTTATTGCTGACTTTCTGGAGATGAGCCATACCACACTTAGCTAGGCTAATCCTCATAGAACAGACATGAAATCTGCCCACATAATGAAACCTTTCACATTGGCTAAACCTTCAAGAATCCAATGATGCCTAGATGACATGATGAAGAATTGGAGTTATACTTTTAATAGAGAGGAAATGGAAAATAAACCTAAGTATTCTTTTTGATTGGCTTCCTACAAATAATCATTTGATTGTGCTAAATTTGCAGTTTCAGACCTTTGCTTTACTAAACTAATGACATTTAAAATCTAGATGTCATATGTTTTGGATTGATTTTTGATAGACTTTTCTGAAATTACTGCTAAATATGCATCTCTCTACCTAACTTTGATCTTTCAAATCCCTAGTGAATTTTTGCTGATATTTTCATTTGTAGATTTGTGTGATGACAATTAAATAAAAGGTCCTTTGTGAATATACTGTATTTTAATAGTCTGCACATCAAATCTAAATGAGATGGCTGGCATCTGTGAACTGACACCAAGGATGCACGGAACTTCACTAGAAATACAATGGCAAAAATTATTTTTCTTCTCTGGGCCTGGTGTTTAGCTTCTTTAAAGGTCGTGAATTAAAAGATAATATACTAGAAGTCCAAGCTGGCTTGCATACAGCCTGAAGTTATCCTTTGTTTAGTGATCCAGTCCTAGTCAAGGATGTTTTCATGTAGTTGTATGACTGGTAAAATAATATCTTTCTTACAGCTTTAGAAAATTCAGATCCCAGCTTTTGGGTCAAAAATCCACTATTCGATAAAAACTGCTGGGAAAACTGGAAGACAATGTGGGAGAGATTAGGATTAGATCAACACCTCACACCCTACACCAAGATAAATTCAAAATGGGTGACTGACATGAACATAAAGAAAGAAACTATAAGTAAATTAGGTAAACACAGAATAGTATACATGTCAGACCTTTGGGAAGGGAAAGACTTTAAAACCAAGCAAGACATAGCAAGAGTCACAAAATGTAAAATAAATAATTTCTACTACATCAAATTAAAAGGCTTTTGTACAAACAAAACCAATATAACTAAAATCAGAAGGAAAGCAACAAATTGGGAAGCAATCTTCATAAAAACATCTGACAAAGGTTTAATTACTCAAATTTACAAAGAGCTAAATCAATTATACAAAAAATCAAGCCATTCTTCAATTGATAAATGGGCAAGGGACATGAACATGCAGTTCTCAGCCAAAGAAATCAAAACTATTAATAAGCACATGAAAAAGTGTTCTATGTCTCTTATAATCAGAGAGATGCAAATCAAAACAACTCTGAGGTATCACCTCACACCTAGCAGATTGGCTAACATGACAGCTATGGAAAGTAATGAATGCTGGAGGGGATGTGGCAAAGTTGGGACACTAATCCATTGCTGGTGGAGTTGTGAACTGATCCAACCATTCTGGAGGGCAATTTGGAACTATGCCCAAAGGGCGATAAAAGACTGTCTGCCCTTTAATCCAGCCATAGCACTGCTGGGTTTGTACCCCAAAGAGATAATAAGGAAAAAAGACTTGTACAAGAATATTCATAACCGCGCTCTTTGTGGTGGCCAAAAATTGGAAAATGAGAGGATGCCCTTCAATTGGGGAATGGCTGAACAAATTGTGGTATCTGTTGGTGATGGAATACTATTGTGCTAAAAGGAATAATAAAGTGGAAGAATTCCATGGAATTCCATGGAGACTGGAACAACCTCCAGGAAGTGATGAGACCCTTTGGTGTCTGATTTTTCATTTCTATAGCCTTAGTGATTAGTAGAATGTCTTGTATATACATAGTAGGCACTTGATAAATATTTTAATCAAATTGAGTTATTTCATTATGATGATGCCCAGAGATATGAGTCACTCAGGCAATGTTTAAACCTTATTCTCATCGGAATTGTTTCATTGAGGAAATAACAGTACTTATTGGAATATAGAATACTATCTTGCCCTATAGAAAAGTATAAGGGGAGTCAGATGGGAGTGAGTGGGGTGGTATAAGAGTTAAAATGGTTGGTTGTCATAAACTGTAAGAGTTAAAATAGTTGAGGTCATGACTGTAGTGATTAAAATAGTGGAAGACTTAAATTGTAGTAGATACAAGAGTGGATGAGTAAGTTGGGACTGCAGGAAATGTTTCACTACGGTGTTTTGTTTTTAAATCAAATATAAGGTGGTCGCCAGGGAAATATTCCCAATTATTCAAATATACCCAAGTCAACTGGGTTTTATAGAGATTTTAATTAATACAAATGAGGAATTAAAGAAAAGGAGAGAAAGAGAGAAAAAAGGGAATAATGAGAAAAGGATAGGCCAGCCCAGGGCAGCCCTGGCCAACCCAGTCCTAAGCCCTTAAGAGAAAGATCAGTCAGTCCTTAATCACTCACCACAAGATCTGTCCAAGCAAGGATTCTAGTGATACCAGGCCAACATCATCTCAGCTGCCTCCACCAGCTAAATCCTCAATCTGAATGCCTCTCTGAATGAATCTGAGCTCCTATTTAAAGGGCATTTTCTCCTATGTCACCTCCCCTAAGTCCTTATATCTACCAATCACAGTAGACATTTTTCAAAGGACAGACCATTCTTAGTTCACCCCTGAGTAGACTAATCTTTTGAGTAATTAACACCAGGAAAGCTCTGAGTAAGTTTCTCACCTCTTTTGTTCCTTGTAAATTCACAAGTTGCTTGACCTTTATAGGTACTTAGCACCCTTTTGTATTAGTCCTAAAATAGGCATGGCTTAAGAACTTTTTGTCCCACTATAAGTATGGGTTTAAGTACTTTTCATCGTTCAGAAAGGAGTTTACAATTTTATCTTCCCCTAAGACATGCTTAAGTATGGTGAAGTAGAGTTCTCACATTCCTGATCCAAGTTACTTTCACTGTCCAAATGGGCAATGGTCCCAATGGGGAATTTTTAAGGCTTACAATCCTAACCCTATGAAGTAGTGTCTGAAAATTTTTAAGGTTCACAGTGGGCAGGGGAATAATACAAGAGAGAGGTGATTAAAAGTAGAGTTATGGGTCACTGTAAGATCTTGGGAACATTCTTTGCCTTTTCAAAATTCTGTGATAGTATTTGATGAGTTACCATATTTTTTCCATTCTGTATCATTACCATTATCGAGAAAGAGCTTATAGTAAAAAAGGACAACCAACAGAAATCTTGTGCAACTACATCAAAAATCCCACTTATTGTCTGAAGCACCAAAGAAGCAGCTCCAGCTCTTCAGGGGACCTGAGATTGGGAGTTGGGTGCTTATTCCACATTCATGTTGTTTTGGGGAATGTGTCCCATTTCTGGATTATGTTGATATGAGACTACAGGCCTAGCCATATGTATTCAATCTAGCTAAGGCGGTTGAACTAGATACCAGGTTACTGATCCAGATGAAACTCAACCCACAATTTCCTCCATATTTGGAGTGAAAAACTAAGGTTTCAAACAACCTCAGTCCCATGCAGGGCCATCCTTGATCATCATAGTACCCTGGAGGATGGAAGTCTCAGTCAACTTCTTTGGCTTTTTTTCTTCCTAATTTGCAAAATCTCCCTTTTATTCTTTTTCTCTTAATCTCAAGGTCAGTTTTATGGCACTCAATGAAATTTCCATCTTTGGATGTACTCTGTACACTGCAGGTACTACAAGATGTTCCCTATCTCTTTTTTTCTCCTCTTTTTTGTCATTCTTTCCATCCCACAATTGGCCCTGGAAGAGGAATTAACATTCTCTTCATTCCCCACTGCTAATTCCACCTATTCCCTAGCCACCATCACTCAGCTGCCACTTCTCCTTTGAAGTTAACTCCTTAAGTCTAGATCACTCAGGACAGGCCCTTATTGCATTCAACTGCTAGCCTCCATGTCATTATGGCATTCTCCTCTCTTGTTCCTTGCCTTCTTATTCACATCCTTTATGTTCTAAACATTGAAAATCTTAAGCATTTCATTTATCTACTCAACTCCCATGACCTACACTTATACTTTGCTTTATCTGCATACAAGGATAACCATTTAAAACTATGTTCTCTCCAAGTTTATAAGCAATCTTTACTTTTAAATTTCATGGCTATTCTTTCAACTTCCTCATACTTTTGTCCTCTCTGCAGTTTTTTATATTACTGATAATCCTTGCATCCTGGGTATTATTTTAGCTTGACTTCTATGACATTGCATTCTACGGATTCTCTTCTTATATTTAATTGCTGCTTCTTAGTCTTCTTTGTATCATCTATCTCCTGCCCATTAAGCATGGGTGTCCCCCAAGGCTCATCTTTTCTCTCTGCTTGCTGGGTGCTCTCTCATTAGCTCTCCAATAGATTCATTTATCCTTGTGGATATGACTTCCAAATATTTTTTAAAATGTAATATATTAGTATATTTTGTTTTTATATCTCCTGAATTTCCCCTTCCCTCCCAGAGAGCTAATATAACAAAGGAGCAAGTTCTGTAAAACCAGTCAATATACTGGAAAAAAAAAATCTGAAAACATGCAGTGTTCCATACTTTTGGACTTCCCACTTCTGCAAAGTAGGAAAGAGGGTGAAAGTTACTCCTTTGGAACCATGTGTTTTCTTAGTAATTATTTTACAAAGGCATTTCAAATTCAATATATTTAATATAGAATATTTCTGCCAATTTCATCACTCTTCCTTATTTCCCTCTTTTTATTGAAGGCACCATCTTCCTTTGCCAGTTACCCAAGTTTACAGTTCAGAAATATCCTTTAATCCTCCCTCTCTTTTATCTGCCATCTTCAGTTGCCAACCCTTCTCTAGTCTGCCTCTTCATTCAGTATATGTCTTGAATACTTGTATGCATAGAATTCACATAACCCCAACCTATGGCCTTTCTGTATTTGTCCTCTACATATATACCTCTTGGAGATATATTCCTTATAAATTCTTATGGTGTTTTGATTTGTTGGAGAATATACCAAGGGTTTGTGAGTGAAATGGTTTGTTATTACTTGAAGGGGGGTGGGGGAGAAGAAAAAACCTAAAGCTATTTTATCTCTTTAAATACCTTTTGTAATGTCTATCTCTATATTTATATCTATCTATATATCTATATATATATATATCAATCTATCTCTATATATATCAATACTCTTCTCTCTACTCATTCAACCTCTGCCATAATGTATCCCATATCACCTTTCATTTTGAATTATACTAGAGTCGCCTCCTAGTTGATTTTTCTGTTTCCAGGGTCTTTCCATACCAATACAAGATTCTTAAGTTGCTTTTTTAATTCTATTACACTTCTGTTCAAAAATCTCTTGGGGTTTGTGGACAAAGTATAAATTCCCCAACCTGATATTTAAAGTGCTCCTCATTCTGATTCCAAGGTACTTTTCCAGCCTTAATTCATATTATTCCCCATCACGTATACTACATTTCAACAAAATTGCCTAACTAGGTATTCCCCAAACTCACCATTCTAGCTCACTTCTTCATAACTTTTTACATTCTGCCTCGAATTCACTTACTTCCTTCTGTGGCTCAGAATCCCTGTCCTCTTTCAAGGCTAAGCTTTTTCCTAAGAGAAGCCTCTTCTTGTCTCTTCCCACCACCCTAATTGTTAGTGCTTATTAAATCTTTTTAAAGATTATTATCCTTGGGGTCACCTGAGTGGCTCAGTGAATTGAGAGCCAGGCCTAGAGAGGGGAGGTCCTGAGTTCAAATATGACCTCAGGCATTTCCTACCTATGTGGACCCTGGGCAAGTCATTTGAACCTGCGTTGCCTAGATTTTACTGCTCTTCTGCCTTCGGCCCAATACATAGTATTGATTCTAAGACAGAAAGTAATGGTTTTAAAAAATAACAAAGGTCATTAGCCTTATTAAACTATCTTCTTTTTACTTGTCTCTGTACATATTGTATTCTTGTAGTAGAATATAATGAACTTATTGAATTTAATATAGTGACATTTCTGTATTTGTATTCCTAGGACCTAAATTAATTAATTCCTCTTAATATTTTTTTAATTTGTTGAATCAAAGCTGTATTGAACCTTACTATGTGATACTGTGAGGTAGATGAAGATTGCACAGTATATTTATGATTTGGCTACTATTATTTGCTATTTTGTTATGGTAAATATCTTAGATAATGTTATGGGTTGGACAAAAGGATTATTGACACAAGGTTGAATTGAAGTCATGACATAACAGACTCAAGGAAGCATAATTATCCTAGTATTTTCATTTCTTTTATGTGGTAGTTTTTCTCAGAAGAACTTGAGGGTGCTTATGAATACCTGAGATAATGAACATTTTTGAAATGTCACAACACTGTAGAATAGTCTGGAGAGAGAATAAGAAGAAGAAAAAGACTAAAAGCAGAAGCTGCATAGGAAGAAAGCAACCCTAGAATTTTAAGCTGTGGTTGTTGTTCAATCATTTCAGTGGTATCTGATTCTTCATAACCCCTTTTGGGTTTTTCTTGGAAAATACTGGAGTGGTTTGCTATTTCCTTCTCTGTCTCATTTTACAGTTGAGGATGTGAAGCAAACAGGTTTAAATGACTTGCCCAGGGTCGCACAGCTAGTAATTGCCTGAGATTAGATTTAAACTCAAGACGATAACTTTTTGACTCCAGACCCAGTATTTTATTCACTGACCTTTATTCAAGCCATGGCAACTAGTGAATGCAATATTCCCCTTCTCCTTGGCTTATTCTGTCAGGGAATGTCACTATAGTGGCAAGGAATGAGTGGGTCTGAGTTTGAAGACCCCAAAAGCCAGTTCTGAGAATTCTAAACCATTCTACTTTTTCCTCACCAGGCACACTCCCAGTGCCAGCTTTCATTTCAGCTTCAAAATTGCCCTTTAAGAGCTTTTACAAAGTTACATAGGCATCTGGGTTGGGTGGTGAACTAGGAAAAGAATAATATTATGTAATAATAACAATAATAGTATAGTATATAACATATACTATACTATTAATAATATATTTATATATATTAGTATATAATATAATAGTAACAATAGTAATAGTAATTATATAGGGCATTGAGGTTTATAAGGAGCTTTTACATATCTTATTTGGCATTAACTGTTCTCTGCCTTTCTATAATAAACAGGAAGGTAAGAATTGTTGAAGGTGGTGTAGTAATCTTCCATTACAAAACAAACTATTATTCATTAATTTCCTCCTCATATGAGGGCTAGACTCATTCAGCTTTTTAGGTTTCTATCTCTTTTTTTCTACATACATATTTTCCAGGTTCATATTTACTGGTTTGTTTGTTTGTTTGTTTGTTTGTTTCCAACTGAAGTGAAAGTTCTTGGGGAAGAAAAACCCAGTTATCATTGTCTTGGATTTGTTCATTTAAAGTATTTTATTGATGCTTTTATAAAGTATTATTGTTGCTTCCCAGAAAACTCCACTCTTGTAACTAAGAAGCCGCCTAGTCAAGCAAAGCAAACCACCATATTAACGCCTTCTGACTATGTATACTTTATTCTGCATTTATAGTCCATCATTTCTCTACCAAGAGGAAGGTGATATACTCAATTAGTCCTCTGAGTTGACACCATTTTCTCAACCTTTTCTTCTGTTTAGATTTTCAGAAAAAACAACCAGATGATGACTCCACTCCCAGTACAAGCAACAGCCAATCAGATTTGTTTTCCGGAGAAATGAACAGTGACAACAGCAATACCTCTTTAACTACACCGACTGTTAACTCCAACCAGCAACAGCTTTCGACAGAATTGAATGTAACTTCCACAGGCAAAGAGGAGTGTAAGTCCCAGCTCCCTAAAAGTTAAAGTAGCAGAGCCTCTGTCTAATTTCCATGTACTTTTTCTCCTTTGATATGTAGGTCCAAATAGAAATACTCTTTGACTTTAGGTTGTGTTCAATGGTTAGTGTTGGAAAAGTAGTAAAAATTATGAAATATAGGACTCATTTTTACTAAAAGGTTGTATTATAACCTTTCACAGTAATTACCAGTTGAAATTTGCAGCATATCTGGTTTTCCATAGCTTAAAAGCAATATCCTAATCTTCCGTATTTTCCCTTTTGGAGAGAAAGAGTAGTCCTTCTGTAGGTTTGGGAGGCAAGGACATCTTATTCAAGTCCCCAACTCCATATGCAAGGTGCACACTGATTTATTTGAGCAAGGGAAATGCCATTGTTATGGTTTTAGTTTAAATTTCGTTTAGATGATTACAAGGATGAGAGAAAAGAAATGAGTCAGAGATTAAAATTGGGGTTTCAGGCTTGGGAAGTCTTGGAGAATGGTTGTTATTAAGAGAAAAGTATTTATTTATAAAAGAGTAGGTATACATATATACACACATTCTATGTAAGTGCATCTAGATGGCATTACTTAGCAGGCACTTAAAATTTGGGAGTAAAGTTTTGGGGAAAATTTATAGCTATGGATAATAAATTTCTGAACTATTTACAAAAAGGCAAAAGTTGAAATCTTGAACCTAAATGACAGAGGCAAATAAGGGGCTTGGTGGATAAAGCAAGGAATCTGGAGTCAGAAAGACCCTAGTTCATATCCAGCATCAGAAATTCAGTAGTTGTACAACCCTGGTCATGTCACCTTGCCTGCCTCAGTTTAATTCATTGGTAAAATGTAGATAATAGCACCTACCTTCCAGGCTTGTTATTGAAAATAAAATGATATATTTGGAAATCACTTTGCAAACTTTAAAGCATGATGTAATTGCTATTACTGTTCTTAGGGGTAAAGAGGTGAAAGTTTGGTCAGGGATGTTTTCATGGATAATTTCTCATTTAGGGGCATGGCATTATAGATGATTCAATGTCAAAACAATAAAAGGAGGCAAGTTCTTAGGAGGGCTCAACCATCACTTAACATGCAGAGATCAGAAAGAAAGGACCAGAAAAAAAATGCCATTTATTGATTGGGGTATTATTAATGACCTTTGAAAGACAGTTTCATTAGACTGCTTAGGGCAGAATCCAGATTTCAAGGGATTAAAAAGGTAAATGAACAAGAAGAAATGGAGCCAGAAGTCTAATCTATGAAATCTGGCAGTTACAAAGGAAAACAGAGAGAGAGGGTCTGTGATGTCATTCTGAAAGAGAACTTTCAGGTGAGGACACTGAGAAGCTTAAGGGATCTGAACCTAGGGTCTTCCCTGGCCCTCTAGAGGATATTCCTCTGGTTTGAGGAGGCAAGTTAAAGAACAGTTTGCTATTTGTATTTAATATAAAGCAGAGCTGAGCATGTGTTTCTAGTCCCCCCCCCCCCAAAAAAAAAAAGCCAATAGACCCAGGGAATCATTGATGATTTATCTGTGAGTAGTAAAGTAAAATCAAAATTCCATTTTGATGGAATGTGAAGAGCTCTAGACCTGGTGTCTAGAGACCAAGATTTGATTCCCTCTTCTGGCATTTAACTGTGACCACAAGTAATTCTCTTCATCTCTGAATCTTTAGTCTTATCTGTAAAATGGTAGTAATACCAGATTTCTTGTTTCTCTGGGTTGTTATGAATCCCAAATAAAATAACATATAAAGCTCTTGATAAACTTTGAAGTACTGTGTAAATGTTATCTCTTAATATTACATTTGTAATTAATGAGGTCTTCAGTAGGAGACTCTGGAATATAAATGGAGGGATAATATAGATAAGAAAAGGACTTTAGAGAAGGAGGGGGAAAATGGGTAAAGAGAGAGATTTTGAGATGGAGTGAGTTGCAATAGAAATGCTATTATAGGAAAGGCCCAGTTTTCAATTGAAAGGAAAATATGGAAAATTGAGCAACATAATAAATGTGTGATAGGGTATATGAAGACAAACAATAAAGAACTGGGTAATTGGTTGGAAGGGAGCTAGGACAGTATAAAACAGATGAATATGAATAAACGTAACGGCAAAAGAAGTCAAATACAATGTTATTCAGTTAAAGTATCAAGTATTAATAGGGAATAAGAAATTGACTGAATGGAATAACAGAATCTAAGATTTGGAAGGGACCTTTGAAGCCATATGATCCCAACCCATACCTGATCAGAACTCCTGGTCCCAATTTTGAAGGTATTCTAGATAAGTAAGTGAAAAATGAGGAATTAGGTATACTAATTAAAGGGTTAGCCAGATCATATGTTACATTTTGATTATTTTATAGTGGTAATCATATATCCCAACTTCATGCTTGATTGTATGGGTAGTACTTGAGACTTCAAAGTTAGGTAGTAATTTCTGGACTGTCATAGCTCTAGATTAAAGTTGTATGTAGACAAAAGCACTAAATTTTATTGTTGGAATGCATATAATTTTTACAAACCTAATGAGAAGGGTCTTTGAGTTTGAATATATTGAAAACATTTTAGAAGTAGTGAGAAAACAAGTTATACAAATTCAGAGCAAAAACACCTTAGGTTTACTTACTACTTCTCTCCTGCCTACAGAATTTTTACCAAAAGTGTGTGGTTTGCCAGTTTTCAACCCCATGAAATGAATAGCATTGTTTTTGTCACATTTTTCTGAAAACTAGTATTAGGTTCTGTCTATAAAGTAAAGGCTTTTTGGAGTATTTAGGTGCTATAGAATATTTAATCATCTTACAGGTAAGACAAGGACAGATGGTGAAAATAGCCAGCAAGAAAACTGAAATGAAAAGTGAACATAATGTTTTAGAAAATTTTAGTCATTTTTTGTGATTACAGTATCATTTGAAAATTATGCTTTGGACCATCTTTAATAACATACTTCATTACAAGGACTTGCATGTGTTAGGTGCTTAATAAATGTTTGGTCACAGTGGTCATAATTGAATAATGAAATTTATTGTTGTTTCCATAGAACCTTTCTGGTTGTGCCCATCTCATTCTTTCCAGAAGCTAGGTGGCATAGATAGATAGACAGAAAGCAGATAGTCCTAGTATAAGGAAAACTTGAGTTTAGATCTCACCTCTGCAACACTAGTTGTGTGAGCCTGGACAGGTAACTTGACTTCTTCAGTTTCCTCCTTTGTAAAATGGGTGTAATAATAGCACCTACAACAACTTCCAGGGTTGTTTTAAGGATCAAATGAGATAATTGTAAAGTGCCTAACACAGCCTGGAACATAGTAAATGGAGGTATGGTGCTGGTTATATATTATGACTTGCCCTTGGCAGGTGCTTGCTTAGATCTTAGGGTAATGTCTTGGACTTCAGTGGCTATGACCCAAATCTTTCTCCTGAAAAATTAATAGCATTTTGCTGTTTTCCTGTTGTTGAAATTCAAGACAAGTATATGATAGAAGAAATATTTTAATTCCTGATTTTTCGGAAACAAAACCAGATTTTCCTCTTTAGATAGATTTCCCTATCCAAGAGACCAGATATTTGGGGAAGGGACTAGCTTCTAGTAGAGCATTTGGAAAATACTAATTTAAAAAAAAAGTAATAAGAATCCATTCATGCTGGGCTGGCTCCAAATGAAATATAGTGGTGAGATTTATTTACAGTTCTCTCTATCTCTCTTTTTTCCCTTCTCCCTAATGAAGCTGAAAGCATTATACCGTTTGTCAGAGATAATTATACAACAGATGGAGCTTTTTTTGATATATAATAGTCTCAAAGTGGAAAATTTCTTTCCTATAATGAAGAATGCCCAAACTTGAAATGTCTCTTTTGATTTTAATTTAAAGGTGGTTTTTTCCAGGACATTTATTTATCTTGTTGCTAGTTATGTAAAGCATACTGCTTTCATTAGAACCATGTTCTAAGAAGATTGATATTTTGCAGCATAGTATGATGATGTACAGCTGCATGCTGCATTGAAGAGAATGACTGTAATTTCAGGGGGAATCAATGTATGAGACCATTAAGTTAATCCCTGTCAAAGTGTAAAAGAACTGAAACATTCAGCAGTGTTTTCTTACAAGAATTATTCAAGATGAAGTATTTTTTCCCCAATTCCTGTTTTCCATAATGATAACTAGATTGGAACTTGTTTAAGTGTTCCAGTTGTCATCTTAAGATCCATATGGTCAAACTAGAAACCATGTTAAGGCCTTGATTTATAAATTGGTAAATCAATACCCCTTTCCATAGATACCCGAAATTCATCATATTTTGCCAGAGCCTTGTTAATCCATGATACTAGGTAGACATAATTTTTTTTAATCAAGAAGATTTTCATTTTCAAAGTAATTTTTATTTTTCATTTAATATTATCTCCATTTCTTGTATATCCAGATTTGAACAAGCATCTCCAGATACATAGTTAGGGTGTGGTAGAGTCTCTAATGTATTTCAAGATAATAAGATTCTTTTTTTTTTTTTCCAATTTAAACATTGTTTTATTTGGTTATTTTCAAATAATATTCCTTGGAAACAAAGATCCTTTTCTTGCCCTCCCCACCTCCGCCTACCCCTTCCCTAGCCAAAGCACAATTCCACTGGGTATCACATGTGTCCTTGCTTCAATCCCATTTCCATGTTGTTGGTATTTGTATTAGGGTGTTCATTTAGAGTCTCTCCTCCTTCCTGTCCCTTCCACCCCTTTAGTCAAGCAGTTACTTCTCTTCGGTGTTTTTACTCCAACCGTTTGTCCTTTGCTTGTGTATAGTGTTTTTTTCTCCTAGATCCCTACAGAATGTTCAGGGACATTGTATTGACACTAATGGAGAAGTCCATTACATTCGATTGTACCACAGTGTGTCAGTCTCTGTGTACAATGTTTTCCTGGTTCTGCTCCTTTCTCTCTGCATCACTTCCAGGAGGTTGTTCCAGACTCCATGGAATTCCTCCACTTATTATTCCTTTTAGCACAATAGTATTCCATCACCAACATATACCACCATTTGTTCAGCCATTCTCCAATTGAAGGGCATTTCCTCATTTTCCAATTTTTGGCCACCACAAAGAGCGCAGCTAGGAATATTCCTGTACAAGTCTTTTTCCTTATTATCTCTTTGGAGTACAAGCCCAGCAGTGCTATGGCTGGATTAAAGGGCAGACAGTCTTTTATCGCCCTTTGGGTATAGTTCCAAATTGCCCTCCAGAATGGTTGGGTTAGTTCACAACCCCACCAGCTATGAATTAATGTCCCTACTTTGCCACATTCCCTCCAGCATTCACTACTTTCCATAGCTGTGATATTAGCCAATCTGCTAGGTGTGAGGTGACACCTCAGAGTTGTTTTGATTTGTATCTCTCTGATTATAAGAGATTTAGAGCAGTTTTTCATGTGCTTATTAATAGTATTGATTTCTTTGGCTGAAAACTGCCTGTTCATGTCCCTTGCCCATTTATCAATTGGAGAATGGCTTGATTTTTTGTACAATTGATTTAGCTCTTTATAAATTTGAGTAATAAGATTCTTTTTAAGAAAAAAAAGCCTAATAGAAATATATACAGCTTAAACTTTTACATGTTTAGAGTGAGGGAAGTAAGAGGAGGTTTAAGCTTTGCAGTTTTCCTGAGTAAGGGCAGTCTGTGTGGTCACAGTAGGACTGTTTTCCCAAGGGATTGTATCTGTTGCCAAGGTTCCCACAGGGACAGAAAGCAATAATAATAGCCATTTAATCAATTATGTCTATAGACACAAATCTTGTTCCTAATATTTCCACCTCTATCTCATTTGCCCTAAACCTTTTAGTTTTGGACAGCAGGAACAGATACAATTCTAGTCCCTTCAGTCTCACTTAAAAAATACTTGGGATTTATAACTGAGAAGACAGATTTCATCCATTCTTTTGATTTTATAGGTGATGAAAATAGAGCCCAAAGACATGAAGTAACTGTCCAAAGTTACGATTGTAGCTAGAACCAGATTTCCTTCATTTATTTATTTATTTGGGGGTGTTTAATGCCATTTTTATTTATTTTTGTATTTGTTTAAAATATTTACTTATTTAGTGTTTTTCCATGGTTATATGATTCATGTTCTTTCCCTTCCCCAGATTTCCTAAATGTAGACTTTATGTTCTGTTATATCACACTAGTAGTAGTGGGATCTCTTGGTGACCAAGAATGACTTTGTGCAGTTTCATCTATTGATGTACCCTCATGTGGCTTTGAAGTCCAAAGACTGAGGCGCAGAGTTTGTGGCACATGGGGCCTGGGACGCCAGTTGTTATGGGAGGTGCGGTTGTGGCCTGGTGTCGGCATTCACGCGCAGCGGCAAGACGTCGATGTCGTTCATCTTCAAAGGTGGTGGCGGCATGGTTAATGTGGGTTCGCCAGCTGCTTCTGACAGAGGCAGCGAGTTCTAGTTGCTTTGGTGTCATGCCAGCCCACTTCAAGTTGGACTTTAGCTGATCCTTGAATCTTTTCTTTGGTCGGCCTTGTTTCCTGAGTCCAGCTGACAGTTCGCCATAGAATACCTGTCTTGGTATTCGCTGTGGGTCCATGCGGATGACGTGCCCAGACCAGCGTAGCTGGGTTTTGAGGACCAGGACTTCGATGCTGGTGGAGTTGGCTCTGTCGAGGACTTCCTGGTTGGTGATTCGGTCCTGCCCTCGGATCCTCATGATTGACCGGAGGGAGCATTGGTGGAATTGCTCCAGCTGTTTCATGTGCTTCCAGTACAGTGTCCATGTCTCACAACCGTACAGGAGCAAGCTGAGGACCACTGCGTTGTACACTTTGAGCTTCAGCGCAGTGCTTACACCTCTGTGTTGGAGGTGTATATCACACTGCTCCTATGTTTTGCTACTTATGTGACTTCTCTCAAGATGGAAGGCAGGATATTGTAAGCTTAGTCCTGTATTATAATACAAACCTTTTCATAGTGTTTAAGAACCTCCTGTAACTTACCACTGCCAAGAGAATTATTCAGATACTTCAGTCTGGCATTGCCACAACTTCCAGTATCTGTTTTTAGCCATCTTTGTTTCCTACTGTACTCTAACATGATTATTGATGAACCTGGCTAATCTTTTTATTATTCCCAGAGTAAACTACTGCTTTTCCCCTGCCTAAAATACCTTTCCTGCCCCCTTTTCTGCCTACATACTCAGATTTTTTATAAACTTCATCACCCATTGACCTTTCATTTCTCTGAATTCTTAATAATACTGTTTGTGCCACTAATTTTCTTTTCTTTTTTTTTTTAAACCCTTACCTTCTGTCTTGGAGTCAATACTGTGTATTGGCTCCAAGGCAGAAGAGTGGTAAGGGCTAGGCAATGGGGGTCAAGTGACTTGCCCAGGATCACACAGCTAGGAAATGTCTGAGGCCAGATTTCAACCTAGGACCTCCCATCTCTAGGCCTGGTTCTCAATCCACTGAGCCACCCAGCTGCCCCCTGTGCCACTAATTTTCAAGGGGGAAAACAAGTATTTATTAAATGTTTACTATATTCCAGGCATTGTGCTGACATATTGTCTCATTTGATTTACTCACTAATTTTGACTTTCAGGTATATTTTGTTTCTGCAGTGAAATTGTAATCTTTTTGTGAACAGAAGCTATATCTCCCTATATATTTAGGATTGGATTAGGAGTTGCTTCCTCAGAGAAACAAGTTTGAGAACCACTTCCAAAACAGATTAAGTAGAGGACATTTTTGTAAGCCTCTCATCATATTCTTGTGGAAAGATCTTAGTACACTTTTAAGAGGAATCAAAACTGATTTACTGATGAGACCTAAAGATTGTTGACACTGTTTTGGATTTCAATTCCATAGTCCACAATTCTTTGATAAAAACAAATGATGTCATGGAATTAGAAATGCAAATGCAAAACATATAACATCTCTTATCACATGTATTTATGGGTATGCGATTTGGTGTTTTGGCTTTAAAAATTGCTCTGTAGCAAAAATGAATAATATGGAAATATAGGTATCAAGAGATAACATTTGTACAACCCAGTGGAGTTGCTTGTTGGCTCTGAGAGGAAAAGAAAATGAATCATGTAAACATTGCAAAATATTTTAAAATTTTTTGAAAATTTTAAATAAAGAAAAAAATAATGATGTCTTTAAACAGAACAGGAGAGAACATTCCACCAGAGATGTTCAAGCTATCAGTCAGTGCTTTCTCTATCCTATATCAATAATATGAGTGTAGTTAAAGAAATCATGTTTATTAGATTTGTACATAATGGAATTTGAATCTAAAATCATTTCAGTAGGCTGAAGCAACAGAATGAAGCTATTATGATTAAATTAAATAGGAATAAATATAAGAGCTTCACTTGAATTAAAAAACTAAAATGTACAAGTATGAAGTTCATGTGAAAAATACCTCAGGATCCATTTGAGTACAAGTTTCTACAAAAATGTGGTATGTCAGCTAAGATTTGTAGAGTACTTAACCTTAATGAGCTTATACTGCATTAATAAAAATGTAGTAGTTTCTTGAGCAAAGGTATTTATCATATCATTTTAGTCTGTCCCCATTGTCCCTCATTTGAAGTGTCAATGTGGGAAATGTTTTAGAAGAGACACTTGATAAGCAGAAATTTATTAAGAAGACTAGGGAACTAGAAACCATGCCATATGAGAATGGCTTGTTTTATTTGGTACCAAAGAGAATTTGGAACAGTGGGTTAAGCAGATTTTACCTCAACCATATGTTAAAACTTTATAATAATTCCAGATTTCTGATGTAGAATAGGTCATTTTTGTGGTAACATGAACCTCTTTGGAAGTTTTCAAGCAAAGGCCAGATTGCAACTTATTTGGGGATTTTTTTTTTTAGATGGAATCATGGTAGGAGTTTGGAGGGGCTTTATATAGGCATTCTGTCATAACCATTTTCAATGATTTTTGGTGAGGTTTTAAAATTTTTATTTTGTTGTGGGGTGTAGAGGTATACCCCTGGATTTGGGAAGAAATCTTTTGCAAGAATGCAAGACTCCAAAACTTAGCTTTAAAAGTAAAGAGAGAGATTTATTACTAACGTTAAATCTTTGGCCAGCAAGACAACCTGAGAGGTTGCTCCCCAGAATTCCTCCATTCTAGGACAAAACATTTTAGGGTTTTTATATTCTTCTACAGCAGTGAGGACATGACTGGAACTAGGGGTTGGGGGGAGGGGTTAGCCCGAGGGCATGGGGTGGTTCTGATTTGGAGGATAATTGAATGATGAGGTGTGTCTCTTTGTCCATCTATATTCTATGGGGGCAATCACTGGAGGATAATCTCAAAGGTCTGATGTTTTGGGTTGGGAAGTCACTAGGGCCTAAGGGAGCAGAGGAGTTTGTCAGAGTTTTGCGGGGTACAATGCTCAGGCCATTTTGTTCAAGTAACCTGCCTATGTTCCCTAGTCATCTGTTTGGTACTATAGTCCCAGAAGCTAAGGAATGTTAGATATTAAATATTGTACTTGAATCATTCCTTCAGTGACAGAAGTCTGAGTTTAAAGTGACATCTCTTTCCTAGGCGTGCATATGACTGCCTGCCTGGGGCAGGCAGGTGGGCAAGTCTCAGTTTGAGTTCTTTTAAATATCTAGGTTCCTCCTGGAACAACAACCAAAAACTAGTTCATTTTTTTGCTACATATATACAAGGATGCCCTGGAAAGTATGCAAACATATGTGACATGACTTCATGAAACTTACTTTAGAGTTATTTCATGTAAAAGCTTTTGCTGGGTCTCCTAGAAAGGGATTACCCATAAATTGTTAGACAGGCTCAGTATTTAAAATGAGTTTAGATACTAATACAGCTTTATTTCTCCAAGTAGATATTTTTATGTGCTTATTTTTTAAAAGATGTTCTTTGCTTTGCTGAGAAAGTAAAGGTCACAATGAACAATCATACCTAATACAACTTCAGTCTCCCACCTTTAGCTGTTAGGCTCTGTTTTGTTTACCTTTTACCTGGAGGAAGAAGATTCACTTTCATACTTGTTTTTGAAACAGATTCTAAACTTTATAATGTGACAGAAATACCAGGTTAGAAACAGTATTCTCCCATTGCAGCATCTTGTTTGGCTTTGTAATGGCTTCCCCCTTTTGCTTTATGTGGACTTATTTTAATGATGGGCTTGAATGTCTTCACCTTGCAATGTGAAGATGTTGACACCAAATAGAAAATAAATGTTCCTGGAATTGGTGAGCATGAGTATCATCACCAAGCTCTTTTGCTTTTCATTAGTTTTGAAGAAGAGGATCTGATTTAAATTAGATGGAATAGAAATGTCCATTTTCCACTCTTAGGCATGTGTTGTGGGATGAGTTTTTTGGGGTGGACAGGATAAGGTAAAAGTTATAAATCTGTTATTGTTCTTATACCTAATTTGTGACCTTTTCTGGGGATAATGCCCAAAGCAAGGCTCTTGTGGTGACATCTTTCATTACTTCCTACTGATATACAACAGCTATTTTACAGAAAGGATAGGAAAGTCAGGAAACTTTATTCAGAATTCTTTTTTTTTTTTAAGGCTTTTCTAATGGTGTCTGGGGTCTAAATGGAAGATAGCCTTTTCTATTTTTCTCTGAAGTCTTCTGTGAAGGGCATGCACAAAGCCTTTTCCCATTTAGAAGAAGGTCATTGCAGTCCTCTCTCAGCAACAGACGTGCTCAAAAATTCTGAGGACACTCAAGGGCCTGAGTGTACTTTGCCTTTGACTGGGACAGAAGATAAAAAATGCTTCGTAACTGCTCTTCAGGCTTCCATTGATGTTACCATGAGAACCATTTCTCTGTTTCTGGAAAAATCTAAACATGGAAATCTTAATTTCTTCTAAACTTCTAAATTGATTGTTGAAGTGACAAGCAGATGTTTTACTATACTCAGATGATTGTCTGAAAACATAATTAGCCAGTTTGAATTCTGATTCTCCAAAATAAACATTTTTTCCATTTTAAACCACTAGATGGTAGCACACTTTATATTTCACTTACTGTCACCAGAGTTAATCATATTTGGAATTGACTATGTAATTTTAACAATCTCAAGATAATTAGTAATTTGTATTAGATCAGCTAAGCAATGAATTCTTACTGTGGCTATACATTTTACCTTGTCTGCATCAAATTTTCATAAACATTTCAAGCTGATGATGCTATCTTTAAAAAAAAATTCAGTTTGAAAAGGGAATAAGACTATTTAGGACTTGGATTATCATTGAAGCAAGTGTTTAATGCTTTCATTCTTCCTTCCATGAGTAAGTAATATAGTATCCTGATTTAACTGTGTGACTTCAGAATTTACCCATTATTCCCTTTGGTTGCTTTTTTCAATGAGAAAAAGCAGTTTCATTAAGAGAATTAATAAGCATCCCTGACCATCTTTAGTGGCAGTGACCATTACCTGCTAAGAAAGTCAAGCTGTCAGGCAGAGTATGAAAGAATCAGATAAAAACATCAACTCCTAATTAACTTCTATCAGAAACATGACCAACCATCTATATTCATCACTATACTGTTTCTTTATAAAAAGTTTTTGGTATGTTTAGTTTTTTATCTCCTCTGCATCTCCCGATAAATCCCTTATCCTTCCTCTACCCAGAGAATTCTCCCATATTACCTTGTTGGCAAACCTATGGCCTTGTGTACCAGTACCAAAGGGTGTCTCCACCTGCGCTCCCCAGCCACCCCCTTCAACATTTCTCCCATCAGCTCATTGTGAGCGTCCCCTGTCTGGAGTAAGGGGGTGAGGGAGAGAGGGACGGTGGCGGCTCATTTAAGAGAGAAGGCACTTCGGTCTCTAAAAGGTTCTCCATTAATGCCCTATAGCAAACAATTAGAGATAGAGAAAAACATCGTTTGGCTAAATTAACCAATATGTCACCCAAGTTTGGTTGTATATACAGTATTCTCCACCAGGAGATTTTTTTCATCTTTTCTTCAGAGCCAATCTTGGTAATTATAAATAGTAGTCAGTTCTGTTTTATTTTCTGTTCTTTCCATTTATATTGTATTCATTGAATCACTTTACTTTGAAATGAGAGTGTTATCCTCATAACTATTCTTGACCTCTGAATTATTAGCCATACAAGCTATAGATTGTGCCATTAGCATTCCATTTCCACCACTTACTAATCTAGTGAGAATGGCTTCCTGAGTGAATTGTTTATTGTGGTGACAGCCAAAGGAAATTTCACATAAGCCCCTTATCCCTTAAAGACTCTTTCCATGCTAGACAAATTGAATCAGTAACTAACTTCATCTTATAACCTACTAGTTATTAATTTCTATGGGGATAGAGAGAAGCCATATTTATTTTCTTCCTCTAGGGGGAGTAGGCTGCCTTTGGGGTTGAAAGTGGCCTCACAATTTATTTGGTGAATAAAATAAAAACATTTTGAAGAGAAATATACTATGTGTGCCACATGGTCACCACCAGGCAAGTTCTTGCCCACTTAGTAGCTACTTGATTGAACCCCCTTTTTCTTTAGAGCCTTTGATGTAAATCCTTGTTTCTTGAAATTATATGGTGAGTTGGGATTAAAATTCTACTTGGGTAAATTCTTAACATTGTATTTGTTTTCCTAGTCAGTATCAAGTGAAAACCTTTTTTTTTAAAAAAATGATTTAATTCTAGGCTTTTTTATCTAATGGAAAAGAGAGGCTGTTACCTCTGCTGAATTCTTTTTTAAATTCTTCCTCATTATATCTTTATGTATTCCTGCTTTTAATAGATGGTTCTTTTCAAACCCAATTATGTAGACAGATTAGGTGTGTCCTCCCTTATTAAAGTAATCCTTAAATTGCTCTTTAGGGATGTAATTGGAAGTGGGAGAAGCATTTCCCCCATCCCCCTGCTTGCTCAGATTTATTTGTTCCTCAATAATTCAATCAGCATTAAATCCAAAAATCATCAGTATCTTAAAGATTTTTGAAGAAAATGCCATTTTTTAAAGAAATTATTAGGTTTCCAAGTTTTGTCAAAAGATGTATAAAACTCTTTTAACAGAACCAGACGAGTATGAATAGTAAGTATATGTACTACAAATAATTTTGTTAGGAACTTTTTGTCTAGAAATTTTCTTATTAGGTTTTCATCATCACTGGATGCGTGGAAGAGTTGTATCTTTAAAATCTGCTGTCCAAATCTCCCTTTTAAGAAAATAGTGTTTGAAAGTGTTTGGAGATACAAAGGTAAACATTGTACAGATTATGATGAAGTAGAATTGACAGCCTACTTACAAGGGGTTGATGCATTTCTAATTAGTCCACGGGTGCCTTTAGTTGGAAATTAATTAGGCCCTGTTATGTAAATGTCATGTTAATTAAACAAGAATATTGAAATGTAATAAATCTGCAAAAGGAATGACTATTTTTGTGTATTAGTGTTTTACTGAGTTTCAAGAGACCAACAGTAAAATGTTAGATTATTGAGCTACAGGCAATTTTTAGCTGACTGACTGCTTGACAATCCATTTTTCCTAATTGATGTCTTTAGTGCACAGTGTTACAGCAGCCAAGGAGGACCAGTGATACTAGGAGCCAAAAATAACCAGACATTGCAGCTATATTAGATTGTGATTAGTTTTTTGGTATGCATTTTCAAGGTTAAGGGACAATGCTACTTCTCTGTGGGATTAATTCTTGGGTTTTGTGTGAAACCCTTTGCTGGGCAGTTTACTCTTGCTATCTGGACTTCCTCATTAAGCAACAATCTCCTTTTAGTTTATTCTAGCAAAGGGACATCTGTAGCTCTTGATGCGGGCTGTATCTGTAGAATGTTATGAACGAAAATTTAAATATCTGCCTAGTGTTACTGGTGATGTGAGTGTTGATATTTAATGAAATGTGTTTACTTATCCTTCCTTTTTTACCAATTGCCATGCACTGAGTATGCTGATTTGACCTCTACTGTTATCTTCTTCAGGACTGAAATTAGAATTGTTTGTGCAGGAAAATGCTATCCAGTTGCACATGGTATAAAGATCTATATTTGTTGGGGGAGTACAACAAAAGAATTCGGCATCGTAGTTATCTTATGAAATTGCAAATGGATCCATAGTGGTGTACTGCATTATGCATGACAACTTTAATACAGGAACAGAAAGCAACTCTAAAAGAGAATGCACAAGGCATTCAAACTTAATTGGTCATAAAATTCATACACTATGCATTATTTGCATGCAAATTTCAAAGTTTAAATAGTTGAAACTTGACTTGTCACACAACAGTAAAATATTTCTAAATAAAATATCTCCTGCCAGATAGTAGCTTTCTATTGAATGTCTATAGGAAGTGCAGAAACAGGAAAACTGAACAGTATCTCAGATTCTTGAGAGGAAAAATTCAGGAAGCTATCATTATGACTGACTGAGAATTAGTTCAACTATGCTTCACCTTGCTATTACTACCTGTATTAGATTTCTTTTTCTCTCCCAAGAAGTATCAGAGTGAAGAGAAAGACCTTTTAATGAAAATTTAAGTGAGATGATATTGTAAAAATCTTGTTGACTCTACAGATATCTTAATCTCTATAATCCTTACCCTGCTTCAAATCATTGCCTCACATATATGTCATTCATAGTACTAAAAAAACACATCCTATAGAGCTCTGGCCCTAAAAAACATGGGATTAAAGATTTAGAACTGAAAAGGAGAACTTGAAAGATGCCTACTTCAATGCCTTCATTTTATAAATGAAGAAAGCAAGATAAAGTGACATTATTTGAGACCACACTGCAGTAAATGAAAGTCATATTTTGAATGCAGGGTTTTTGTGTTTTTATTTTTTTCTGATGTCGGGCAATGTTATCATGTATAATAAACTCACTTTCCAAAAACTGCTAATGTTCATCACAGGGCGGGGGGCAAAACTATGTAAAGAAAACTTGAGAGAATGGAATTTTGAGAAAAGTTACTCATAACAAAGGTCTTTTTTACAGTTTTGTTAAGGTTCAAGAGAACCTTCAAGAGAACCTAAGATTGAGAAAATTCCTTGTGGCCTCTTACTATGTCATACTTTAAGTTGGTAAATAAATGTCCTCTATTGATGATTCAGACCCTTGGGCCTTCACCTTCTTACATTCATTTCCACTTTTTCATATTTCTTACTATGAAATATTGAGAAACACCTATTCAAATTTCTCTTGCATTGTTTTCTTTTTAATAAATTTGACATTAGTTGCTTAAAGGCAGGTAAAATCACAATTTTCTATAGCAACTAGGGTAATAATTTGGAGGTTAATTAAACTTAAATGGTAACAGTGACATTCACTGGCTCTGCTTGCTTGAAAACTGTTTTGGATTATGGGACACTTCATAGTAATAGTGAACTAGACTGGACTTAATGCCAGTCGTTCTGTTTGTAATATTGTCCAATTATCAAAGCTGAGGTACATTATTACTGCCAGTTACTCTCACTATCAATTTGTCTTGGCTTAACTGCGATTTTATTTTTACTTTAATATAGTGAATACATTGAAGTGGGTTGTTAGTTTAACAAGATCTCTGGAGAATTCTTTCATGATGATGCATCTTAAGATATGCAAGGTATATCAACCCATAGAAATCTAGTTTATAAGGAAGGATAAAAATAGTGGTACTCTCATCTAGAATTAAACCAAGATTCTAATAGTTACAATTTAAAATTATAAATTGTCACATAGTACTTTTCACAAGCATAGTTAGCTCAGTTATCCTAGCTAGATTCTATCTGCAGTTTTTGTTTTGGCTTCTTGGGGATTATGTAATTTTTTCAAGATACATTATTTTATTACCTCTATGAAGTTCTGGTAGTTTAAGGTACTATTCATTCCTGTGCTTTACATGGGGAATTTTATTACCATAACCAGATACTGGGAAATGAGGTGGAGGTAGGGAAGATAGTAAAGAACATACTATCGGACCAGTACAAAGCTGTTCACACTGATACTCTAGTTTTAGAATGTATGCTTCTTGGCATGATGAGAGCAATATTTAAAGTCAGAAACATCTTGTAGCAGCCAGCATTGAGAACTTGGCAATCTCTACAGAGCCTTTTCTGAAATTTGGCCCCTATCTTCAGCGTTTCCATAACATAGTGAAGGAATTAAAAGAATCCAGACATGTCTTCCCCTCATTCTTCTCTTCTCCTCCCTTTGCCCCCCTCCTAAGAAAAATTTTTTCTAAAGAAACTTAGGAGATCGTATTTTCAAATGTACTTTGTGATAAGGGAAGTACCAAAAGAATGGAGTTTAAGAATGTTGAACCTTTTCATTTCCTTATCCCTTTCCTGAGTTATAGGCATTCCATAATAATTGTATTACAACTGCTCATTGGTACCTCTAGTGTATAATCAACTATAAAATTAATGGAATAGCTGGGATGATTCTGTCTCTATTATCCTATATAAACAAATCTCAAAACTTTTTTTTTTCCTCAAGATCCCTTAGCACTCTTAAAAATTATTGAAGATCCCAAAGAGCTTTTGTTTTATACAGGTTATATATCCAAGGGTATTCTGGAGATAGTTCAGACTGGCCCAAGAGAGCTGATTGTTAAATTTTCCATATGAGCATTTATGGCTAGTAGCTAAGTGGCCCATTGACTAGAACACTAAGCCTGGACTGAGGAAGGCCTCAGTCACTTATTATCTGGGTGACCCTGGGTAGGCCACTTACCTCTCTTTGCCCCATTTCATCAACTAAGGTGGGGATGATAATGATACCTCACCTCCCAAAGTTGTTGTAAGGCTCAAATGAGATAAGATTTGTAAAGCCCTTAGCTCAATCCTGACACATAGTAGGTGCCATATAATTGCTAGCTAACTATGATGATGATGGTGATGGTGGTAGTGGTAAAAATCTTTTCCCAAGAACTTTATGGAGGTATTTTCACCTAGTGTGTCTGCCCTGCTCTTTTCTGATAATGTGAACCTTACCACTTATTCAGGTGGTCATTTTCTCCTGCTATTAAATCTTCTCTGATAACTCCAACCAATATCGATCTTTGGCCTGTCTGGCCAGTAGTAGTTTATTTGTCACCATTGTTTTCCTTCCCTTCCCTTTGCTGAATTTTGTAGTCCTGATGCCTGGTGTTGTCAAAGGCCTATGAGATAAAGTGTGAAGATATGATGAGTTTTAAGACTCTCGACTTCTCTTTTCCATACTCCAGTGGGAACAAAGAAAAGACATAATTTATAACAGTCAAGTGTCCTTCTTTCTCTTACTTGAACCAGTCCAGAAACTGTGTAATTAAAAATTGGCTTTGACTTAGTGAGCTGAAAGCCAACGTGCATGAGAAGGAAGTGACCTCCATAGACTATACCATGGTGGCAGGGATTATTCTATTTTCATCCTTGTATCTCTTCCCTGGCATAGTACCTAACACACAGGCACTTAAATGCTTGTTGTTGTTTAGTTGGTAGGTGGTGACTGTTTGCTCTGGCTATTTCAGATTCTACAAAACTGAATCAGTGCTTCTCTAACCTTACTAATTCTGACTATTCACTTCGAAGAGGTATACTGCTAATCTCTTTGTTTATAGGTGGAGAAATTAAGGATTACAGTCTTGTCTGAATTTTCTATTAATTGAAACCATGCCACAGTTATTAGTATATTTAGGTCTTTTGCAGTGTTTTAATGGAGAATCACATAGTACAGTAAATTAATATCATGAAACCAGCTACTGAAAAATGTATCAGGTTAATTTTTGGTTTGTATGTCTTGGGCCAATGACGTCTCCACTCTGGACCTCTGTAAATTTATAAAATGAATAGTTATTTCTACTTGATCTCTAATGGTGCTTTCCATTCTAAAAATTCTCATTCATTGAGTGAAATTTCCCAAAATGACCTAAATTGCTGAAAGTGTTTAATTTTTTTGCTCTGTAGTAGACATTCAGCATGTCTAAAACTGAGATCATTCTCTTTTCCCCAAAACCTTCCCCTCTTTCAAATTTTTCTTTGCTATCTTGGTTACTATTACCCTTTCAATCAACTGGACTTGCAGCCTAGGTGTCACTACCACCTCCTTACTCTGCCTTGCTCCCCACTCCCAATATCCTGGCTGTTGCAAAGTCATGGCAATTTTTTCTTTGTAACATCTCTCCTGACACTCCATCAATAT
Source organism: Monodelphis domestica (assembly GCF_027887165.1). Lineage (NCBI taxonomy): Eukaryota > Metazoa > Chordata > Mammalia > Didelphimorphia > Didelphidae > Monodelphis > Monodelphis domestica. The sequence goes on from NC_077228.1 coordinate 276,955,268, forward strand.
AGTACAGGCCCTAATCATCTCATACCTGAACTTTTGAAATAGTCTACTGGGTGGTCTCTTAGCCTCAATTCTCTATTCATTCTAGTTTATCCTCTACTCAGAGTACAGTACTCTTAAAACACAGATTTGGGCATGCCACCCACCATACACTCCCTACCTCCAATTAGTAAACTCCAGGGACTCCCTATTATCCCCAGGACCAAATAGAAACTTTTATTTGTTGTACAAAATCCATCATAACCAGCTCCTTCCTACTTTTGCAATCTTCTTACCAATTATGCTCTGGTACCAATTATCTCTGGTATGGAGGGCTTGTCGTGCCCTTCTAGGGTAGCTCTCCAGCCTCTGACCCCCACCTGACACCCAGCTCTCACTTGTGGCTCCCAGTAGCTGCTAGCATGCGGCAGCGGCCACACCCCGGGCAATGGCTTTGACAGGCCGGCCAAACTTTGTGAGGGTAGCCATCAGGTCATGGACCCCTGGTGAACCAGGGCCTTGCTCACCCAGCATGTGAAAACTGCTTCGGCTGAATAGACGGAAGAAACCAATAAGAAGTTTCAACGGCTAAGAGGGTGACACAGCAAAGCACTGTGGAGTGCTTAGGGCGAGTTGGAGCACAAAGGACAATACGGCCATCCAATGCAGCTGAGGAAATCTCCAGACGTAACAATTTTTCGTGCCAATGGACCCAGGCTTCCAACGCCGAGAGAGTGGGACTGTCTCTGTGCATCGACTTTTCTACTTAAATCTCTTTCACGCACAAGTATCTTTGTGCACACTCATCTATCCTAAACCCGTCCACCCTCTTCAAGACCTGCGGCGATGGGGGAGTGGCGACGCAACAGGTGGAGGTGACCACGGGCAGTTGTAGTCACGATCCTGCACGTAGGCGGCCCACGGACCAGTGGTCACTCGGCCCTGTGGGCAGCAGGGACGTTCGGCAGCATCCTGGGCAACTGAGCAACCCTCTCTAGGACAGCACTGCTCACCCTAATCAAGGGAGGGGACTAGAAAAGGTGTCCCAAACATTGCCTGCCCTACAAACACCCGGTCAGCACACCGTGGCTGGCGGGTCATCCCCTTTAAGCGGTCGAAATCAGAGAAAAAATACAAAGAAACTCCTACTAGGAGCAGAAACATCAGGACATTACTTGATAGAGAGAATACCCCAAGACCTGAGAGAAGAACAGCTCTAATTGGTA